>NC_134270.1:94374480-94706234 GCF_031893055.1 Leptodactylus fuscus
GTTGCCATCAGGTCCAGGAAGGCGGGAGTTTCAACAAGCCGGAACGCCAACATCTCCTGGGCCAGCAGTTTAGCGATGTTGGCGTTCAAGGCTTGCGCGTGTGGGTGGTTAGCAGTGTATTTCTGCCGCCGCTCCAATGTCTGAGAGATGGTGGGTTGTTGTAAAGAAGCGCCTGATGGTGCCTTTGATGGTGCAGGAGAAGGAGATAAGACAGGAACAGGGGAGGATGAGGGAGAAGTCAACAAAGTGGCGGAGGCAGATGAAGTGGTGTCCTGGCTCGTCCTCTGGAGTGCATCGCCAGCACAGTCAGCAGTGGCAGTGGCAGAGGCAGAGGCAGTGGCAGAGGCAGTGGCAGTGGCGTGAACGGCAGGCGGCCTTTGTCCTGCCGTTGCTGCCTGCCACTGATTCCAGTGCTTGGATTCCAAATGACGGCGCATTGAAGTGGTGGACAGGTTGCTCTTCTCAGAGCCCCTAATCAATTTCGAGAGGCAAATTGTGCAGACAACACTATATCTGTCCTCGGCGCATTCCTTGAAAAAACTCCACACCTTCGAGAAACGTGCCCTCGAGGTGGGAGTTTTTCGGGGCTGGGTACGAACTGGAACATCTTGGGAGATTCCGGGTGTGGCCTGGCTTCGCCTAAGCTGCTGACCTCTGCCTCTGCCTCTAGCTACCCTTTTTGGTGCTGCACCTGCCTCAACATCCACACTACTTTCCCCGCTTGACATCCCCCCTGTCCAGGTCGGGTCAGTGTCCTCATCATCCACCACTTCCTCTTCCAACTCCTGTCTCATCTCCTCCTCCCGCACAATGCGCCGGTCAACTGGATGCCCTGACGGCAACTGCGTCACATCATCGTCGATGAGGGTGGGTTGCTGGTCATCCACCACCAAATCGAACGGAGATGGAGGAGACTCTAGTGTTTGAGCATCTGGACACAGATGCTCCTCTGTTAGGTTCGTGGAATCGTGACGTGGAGAGGCAGGTTGAGGGACAATGAAAGGAGCGGAGAACAGCTCTGGGGAGCAGGGACAGTTTGGGTTATTGTTCTGTAAAGCTTCGGAATTTTGGGAGGAAGGAAGACAAGACTGTTGGGTAATAGGAGGAGAGGAGGCAGAGTCTGACTGGCTGCTGGACAATGTGCTGTAAGCGTTCTCTGACAGCCATTGCAAGACCTGTTCCTGGTTCTCGGGCCTACTAAGGTTTGTACCCTGCAGTTTAGTTAATGTGGCAAGCAACCCTGGCACTGTGGAGTGGCGCAATGCTTGCTGCCCCACAGGAGTAGGCACGGGACGCCCTGTGGCTTCACTGCTACCTTGCTCCCCAGAACCATTCCCCCGACCTCGCCCACGGCCTCGTCCACGTCCCTTTCCGGGAGCCTTGCGCATTTTGAATTCCTAGTTAGAAATTGGCACTGTATACCAGTAGTAAAAATTGTGGGTGCACGTAACCCCAATATATTCTTTGAATTACCAGTCAGAAACTGGCACTATATGGCAGTAGCAAGAAATGAGGGTATTTATAACCCCAATATATTCTTTGAATTCCCAGTCAGACAATGGCACTGTATACCAGTAGTAAAAATTGTGGGTGCACGTAACCCCAATATATTCTTTGAATTACCAGTCAGAAACTGGCACTATATGGCAGTAGCAAGAAATGAGGGTATTTATAACCCCAATATATTCTTTGAATTCCCAGTCAGACAATGGCACTGTATACCAGTAGTAAAAATTGTGGGTGCACGTAACCCCAATATATTCTTTGAATTACCAGTCAGAAACTGGCACTATATGGCAGTAGCAAGAAATGAGGGTATTTGTATTCCCAATATATTCTTTGAATTCCCAGTCAGACAATGGCACTGTATACCAGTAGTAAAAATTGTGGGTGCACGTAACCCCAATATATTCTTTGAATTACCAGTCAGAAACTGGCACTATATGGCAGTAGCAAGAAATGAGGGTATTTGTATTCCCAATATATTCTTTGAATTCCCAGTCAGACAATGGCACTGTATACCAGTAGTAAAAATTGTGGGTGCACGTAACCCCAATATATTCTTTGAATTACCAGTCAGAAACTGGCACTATATGGCAGTAGCAAGAAATGAGGGTATTTATAACCCCAATATATTCTTTGAATTCCCAGTCAGACAATGGCACTGTATACCAGTAGTAAAAATTGTGGGTGCACGTAACCCCAATATATTCTTTGAATTACCAGTCAGAAACTGGCACTATATGGCAGTAGCAAGAAATGAGGGTATTTATAACCCCAATATATTCTTTGAATTCCCAGTCAGACAATGGCACTGTATACCAGTAGTAAAAATTGTGGGTGCACGTAACCCCAATATATTCTTTGAATTACCAGTCAGAAACTGGCACTATATGGCAGTAGCAAGAAATGAGGGTATTTGTATTCCCAATATATTCTTTGAATTCCCAGTCAGACAATGGCACTGTATACCAGTAGTAAAAATTGTGGGTGCACGTAACCCCAATATATTCTTTGAATTACCAGTCAGAAACTGGCACTATATGGCAGTAGCAAGAAATGAGGGTATTTATAACCCCAATATATTCTTTGAATTCCCAGTCAGACAATGGCACTGTATACCAGTAGTAAAAATTGTGGGTGCACGTAACCCCAATATATTCTTTGAATTACCAGTCAGAAACTGGCACTATATGGCAGTAGCAAGAAATGAGGGTATTTGTATTCCCAATATATTCTTTGAATTCCCAGTCAGACAATGGCACTGTATACCAGTAGTAAAAATTGTGGGTGCACGTAACCCCAATATATTCTTTGAATTACCAGTCAGAAACTGGCACTATATGGCAGTAGCAAGAAATGAGGGTATTTGTATTCCCAATATATTCTTTGAATTCCCAGTCAGACAATGGCACTGTATACCAGTAGTAAAAATTGTGGGTGCACGTAACCCCCATATATTCTTTGAATTACCAGTCAGAAAATGGCACTATATGGCAGTAGCAAGAAATGAGGGTATTTATAACCCCAATATATTCTTTGAATTCCCAGTCAGACAATGGCACTGTATACCAGTAGTAAAAATTGTGGGTGCACGTAACCCCAATATATTCTTTGAATTACCAGTCAGAAACTGGCACTATATGGCAGTAGCAAGAAATGAGGGTATTTGTATTCCCAATATATTCTTTGAATTCCCAGTCAGACAATGGCACTATATGGCAGTAGCAAAAATAGTGGGTGTATATAGCCCTAATTCTATTGCTAGGGGACTTGCAGGGTATTTCTGGGGTGAAGGTGGGGGGGCACACCGTTGGAACGGGTATCGGGGGTATATATCGGGTATACGGGAATACACTGACAGTGTATTCCATTCAGGATCCTGGGAAAGCTGGGTTGCGGCGATTGAGCCCGTCAGTGCCACGTTACACTGACAAGCTTCTCCCTGGAATTTAGCTCTTACAAGAGCTGTTGTGGTTGTCTTCTCCTTCCTATCCTAGCCTGTCCCTGCCTACCCAGAATCTAAGCCCTAGCTAGCTGGACGGAAACCTCCGTCCTCGGTGAATTGCAAGCTCAGAATGACGCGAACCTGGGCGGCGCTGTTCTTTTAAATTAGAGGTCACATGTTTTCGGCAGCCAATGGGTTTTGCCTACTTTTCTCAACGTCACCGGTGTCGTAGTTCCTGTCCCACCTACCCTGCGCTGTTATTGGAGCAAAAAAGGCGCCAGGGAAGGTGGGAGGGGAATCGAGTAATGGCGCACTTTACCACGCGGTGTTCGATTCGATTCGAACATGCCGAACAGCCTAATATCCGATCGAACATGAGTTCGATAGAACACTGTTCGCTCATCTCTAGTCCCTAACATGCTCTTCCTTTGTAAAGCGCTAGTCTTACACTATTGTGCTATGTAACTGTATAAAGTAGAGGGATGCCTCTATTCTCATTTATCTGTATTCTGTTATTGAGTGTTGCTGAGGTTTTCACATTTTTTACATTATAGGTATTCACACTTGATACAATAATGATACATTTTATAGGACCATAAAGTAAATATATACGTAAGAAGGTAAGTTTATATACACCACTGCAGGGAACATGTGGTGTAAATATGCAACTAACAGTCTAATCATGTAATATGTATGAGAAGGATGATGGTAAGATGCTCGCTGATTATACTGCATGTCAATTTTATACTGGTTGCTGTGGTTTAATGGGACATTGGAAGTCTATAAGAGCCAATGAACTGCAGTCTGGGAACTCTGCCAAGGTTCTGTTTTTCCTTTCTTTTTAAATCCATCTATTTGATAAAAAATAAAATTGAGCAAGTTGCCATTCAGGAATAATCAGACATTTACATTATGGACGCTCTGAGCTTCTTTATGTTCTCAAATGTGCTGGTTTGTTAAAAAACAGATTCATTTAAATTCTGTTTAAAGACAGTGATTTTTTTTTTCATCCTCAGAGCATTAGCGTATACATTAACATCTCAGTTCAGACTGAGTTCTGTCTGTAAAAAAAAAAAGACAGAAGCTATAGCCTTAAAGCATACCCCCAGTATAAACAATGTTTCATAAATGAATAGAGCAGACGAAAACAAGAAACTTTGTAATACATGTTAATAAGGAGATCTGTTTCCTTCAGTAAGCTGTTCACCTGCTTCTTATCTTCAATCTGACTGCTTTGTTTACTTTATATTTTTCTCCATGTACAGCCTCATACATAGAGAATTACCTCAGGATGAGTTCACACTAGCGCTCAGTCTCTTTTCGTGGATTCCGTCCCCAATTCCGCATGAAAAATGCAGAGTGAATAGCCCTACAAGCAGCACTTTTCTTTCCGCATTTTTTCAGGCAGAAACCTAGCACAACCCATGATAGTCTATGGGGTCCGCAGGTAACTGCTTTTTAAGCAGATTGGGTTTCCATTTTTTGGGTCCCCAACTGAACCTGAAACCCGAACTCTAGTGTGAACTTAGTGTCATTCTGTGTACTAGCAGCATCTTATTTACAACCTAGAAGTAAGACTAATATGGAGAAAGTAACTGCCTGAAAAATAGAGAAGAAAACATTTCTATAATAAGATATATTACAAAGTTTATTATATACACCTGTACTATTAAAGGGATTCTATCATTCAGATCTAATTTTTTGTACCTAACACAGGTACCTAACACTAGGAATTTGTTACGACCCGATCTTTGCGCTCTCGGCCTGTTTGGTTCAGGCATGGAGTGTCCGGGCGGCATTCGGCGAGTGAATCACCTGATGCGCTGCAGGGGAGTGTTCACACTAGGCATGCGGTTCCTGCAGTAGCACTCAAGCATGGATCACATGATGAGTTGCCTTGTGGATCAGTGCCTGGTGTGTCTTGGCCTCAGAAGGGGCTAATTTATTCTGAACCTGATGCTGAGGGTGTTGTTGAACATGCTCTCATTAATCTACAGCAGGGCTCTGATAATGTGGAAATTTATTGTCAGAAATTCAGAAAGTGGGCTGTTCAGACTACGTGGAATGATTCCGCGCTGGAAGCCATTTTCAAAAAAGGGTTGTCTGATCCATTTAAAGACTTCCTGTTGGGGTTTCCTAAATCTAAATCTTTGAAGGAAACTATGTCTTTAGCCATACAGGTACACCGCCGATCACGCCAGAGAACAAGCAACTGGGGGTTACCATCTATAAACAAAGATGTTCCCGAGCCCATTCAAGTAGATAATTTCAGGACCCCCGAACATCGGTTGGACTATCGGCGTAAAAATAAAATGTGTTTTTATTGTGGAGATCCAGGTCATTTTATCTCGCAGTGTTTGAAACGCACTCCAGTGAAGCCCAAACCAGAAGTTTGTCCTTGGCCAGATTCTCGCCTTTTCTTGTCTGTGACGTTTCCTGAATTTAGTTTGTCCTCCCCGTGTACTACTAAAGCCTTAGTTGATTCTGGGGCGATGATTAATGTTATGAAATATGATTTTGCATGTCAGTACCATTTTCCTCTTACTCCAGTGACTTAGAACGTCCCTCTGGCGGGTATTGATTCTTCTTCTATTGCTGGATCTAAGTCCAAGTTTAGAGTTAAATTGAGAATGGTTACTGAAGGGGTACGTGAGGAGCTTTGTAATTTTTTGGTGTTACAGGGTCTACAATGTGAAGTCATTTTGGGTACCCTTGGCTGAGAGCTCACAGTCCAGTGTTTGACTGGCAATCCCAGAAATTAACCAGTTGGGGTTGTAAGTGTATGGGTTCTACCCCTATTCTCCCTAGAGAGGCTATTGTCTCTGCTATTTCTCTGGATCTGCAGAATCTTGTTCAGAGGGAACAAGAGGGTCGTCCTGATATCTGTCCCGAGGTCGATGCCCTGACTGGTAGAATGAATTCTATTTAGGATAGGTCTCTAAAAAAGCTGGAGAAATCTCAGGAAGCGGCCCAGAGGTCCGCTAATCATGGGAGAATTGCAGGGGAGAACTTCAAGGTTGGTGACAAAGTTTGGCTCTCGCCGAGAAGTGTTCAGATGAGAGTTCCCTCACCTAAATTTAAACCCAGGTTTATCAGCCCGTATGTCATTTCACAAATGGTCAATCCAGTCTCTTTTTGGTTGAGACTTCCAGATTCATTTAAGATTCATGATGTGTTTCATAAGTCTTTGCAGAAAAACTTTCTTCCTCCTTTGGTTCCTGCTGGTTCCCCACCTGAGGCAGTTCTTGTGGATGGTAATCTAGAATTTGAAGTGGAGAATATTTTGGACTCTAGATGGCATGGACGCAGGCTGCAGTTTCTGGTTAAATGGAAAGGCTATGGACCAGAAGGTAATTCCTGGGTTTCAGCTTCCAAGGTGCATGCGGATAGACTGGTGCAGGAGTTTTTTTCGGAGATTCCCAGATAAACCAGGTGCAGTCTTTGAGGGTTCGATAACCCCTCATCAAGGGGGTGGTCATGTTACGACCTGATCTTTGCGCTCCCGGCCTGTTGGGTTCAGGTGTGGAGTGTCCGGGCGGCATTCGGCGTGTGAATAACCTGATGCGCTGCAGGGAAGTGTTCACACTAGGCATGCGGTTCCTGCAGTAGCACTCAAGCATGGATCACATGATGAGTTGCCTTGAGGATCAGTGCCTGGTGTGTCTTGGCCTAGGAAGGGGTTAAGTCCTCTGTAGTGCTGAGGCTTATTACAGGCTGTGGGCAGTTCTGAGACCTGCTCTTCCTATTTATATCCGCTGGGCATGTTGTCTGATGCCGGTCTTAATTCTTCAGTGCCTGGTCCCAGACATGGTCTTTCTGCCTGAAGTCTGCAATATCACCTGCATCTGAGCCCTAGCCCATCCAGTCCTTGTTGCCTGTTCACACTATCCAGATTTGGCTGAGTATTGAGCTCCTTCTCCAAACATAGTAGTGAACCCTAGGTTATTTCTGCTGTTTGGAGGTTCAGATTTTTTGTTAACTTTTTTGTGTGTGATACTAAGTTCTGTTTATTCTGTCCCTTTGCTTTAGTTCAGTTTTCCTGTGTTTCACATTTATTTACTTTGTGTTCTCTCAAATTCACCGTGTCCAGTCGGACCTCTGTGGGGGGCTTTTTCTGTATCTGCTTCATAAATGTGAAACTAGTCAGGGGTTTCTGTTTCTCTATTAGTTTAGTTATCTCTCCGGCTGTGTTCGCGCCCACTCAGGCAAATTAGTTGGGCCCATGGCTACTTCTAGTTGTGCAAGGCAGGGTATAGGAGTATCTACACTAGTATTCCAAACTGCTCATACTTCTGCTTTTTGTATGTTTTTTCTTTAACCTGTCTGAGAAGTTATGTCAGGGGCCAGTCCATGGTCAGAGATCCTTAGACTATAACAGGAATAGTCTTAAGAAAGGCTATTCATCTCCTATCTTTAGATGTCTTCTCCGCGCCGCTGTTCCATAGAAATCAAGTTTTTTGCCAGTACGCAAATGAGTTCTCTCGCAGCACTGGGGGCGGTCCCCAGTGCTCAAACAGCACTGGGGCGTCCCCAATGCTGCAAAAGAACTCTCCAGTGCCACCTCCATCTTCTTCAGGAATGTCCTCTTCACGCCTCTTCTTCCGGCGCAGGTGGTGAAAGTTGTAGGCCTCGGGCAGAGCTGACTGCACATGCCCGTGGCTACAAGAAAAATGGCGGCTTACACAATAAGTGGGAAAACTGGGATTTCTACGGAACGGCGGCGCGAAGAAGACATCTAAAGGTAGGAGATGAGTTGTCTTTCTTAAGGCTATTCCTACGTGTTATGGACAAAAAATTAGATCTGAATGATAGGATCTCTTTAATTTCTGAAAAGTTGCCTACACACATGGACAAAATTGTTGATACCCCTCCTTTAATGAAAGAAAAACCCACAATGGTCACAGAAATAACTTGAATCTGACAAAAGTAATAATAACTAGAAATGACCAAACCGTGCAAACCGCACTAAATTTGTCCTCCGCGCATACATTGAAAAATCTTCACACCATCGAGGAACGTGGACTGGATGGGGGAGTTTTTCTCGAGTGGCTAGGACAGAAAACATCTTGGGCCTTGCTGGGTCTGCCCTGGCTTCTGTGAAGCAGCTGTCCTCTGCCTCTGGACATGCCTCTGCCTGTAGCCACCTTTTTGGGTGCTTTGCTTGCCTCCAGATATACGCTACTTTCCCCGCTAGACATCAACTCTGCCCAGGTCGGGTCAGTCACCTCGTCGTCCATCACCTCCTCTTCCAATTCCTCAATCTGTTCCTCCTCCTGCACACCACACATGAGAACAGCCTTCCCTGATGGCGACTGCGTCTCGTCATCATCACTGATGACAAGTTGCGGGGCCAGAACCACAAAATCGCCAGGAGATGGCGGATGCTCCAGGGTTTAGGCATCAGGACACACAAAGTCGTCTGTTACCTCCTGGGATTCGGGAAGTGGTTGAACAGAGTGCGAGATGGCAAAAGGACCTGAAAACAGCTCGTGGGAGGGGGAAAAGGTGGGATGACTCTGCTGGGAAGTTTGGGCATGTTGGGAGGAAGGAGGGGCAGACTCTTGGCTAGCAAGATAACTGGAGGTAGTGGCTGACTGACTTGTGGAAAAGCTGCTGGAAGCGTTATCTGCTAGCCACTGCAACACCTGTTTCTGGTGCTCAGGCCTGGTCAATGTTGTACCCTGCACCCTGATTGATGTAGCCATCAAGCCAAGGATTGTGGAGAAGCGTGATGCTGGCTGTCCCCCCCAGTAGCCATTGGATGTGCTGTCGCTTGACCGCAACCTTGCCCCCCAGCTGCATTTCCACGTCCCTTTGCGGTAGCCTTGCGCATTTTGAGATGTATACAAATGTTAATTTTTTTTGTATGAGTGAGTTCACAAACTGATGGATTGTATACAAATTTATGATTTTTTTTTTTGTATACAGAGGATAGATATATTGGGCCTATATACTGCCGTGTATACTGGTTGACAGTATAGATCTTTCTTATCAGCCCTATGGGACAGGTATACAGAATATACCACTGGTGGAGAATTTGAGCCCTAAAAAGGGCTTTTGTGAAATTTCTGGAGATGAGTGTATATACTAGTGGTGTATACACACTGTTGAAGTAGTTTAGCTCTGAAAAGAGCTGTGGGCTTTAATTTTTCCTGCCTATCCAAACCTAAATCTTCTCTAGCCCTCAGCACATCTCTCCCTATCTAACTCCAAACCGCAAATGACATGAATTTGGCTGCCACTATTCTTATAAATCAGAGGTTACCTGATTTCGGCAGCCAATGACTTTTTCCTATTTTTTTCGATGCCTACGTTTTCCTGCTTCCTGTCCCACCTCCCCTGCATAGTTATTGGTGCAAAAAAGCACCAGGGAAGGTGGTAGGGAATTAGAATTTTCACTGTGTTTACTGCGTGGTATTCGATTGGAATCGAATATCTCGAATAGCCTGATATTCGATTGAATACCTACTCGATCGAACGGTATTCACTCATCTCTAATAATAACCAAATTACATGTTGACAAGCCACAAAGCTTCTGGGAGAATGTCCTTTTTGAGAAGGCACATGAGCTCTATGTTCACAGATGGAAAAATGAAGCACATCTTGAAAAGAACACTGTCCCTACTGTGAAACATGGAGGAGGCTGTAGTATGTTCTGGGGCTGCATCTGGCACAGGGTGTCTTGAATCTGTGCAGGGTATAATGAAATCTCAAGACTATCAAGGGATTCTAGAGAGAAGTGTGCTGCCCAGTGTCAGAAAGCTTGGTCTCAGTCACAGGTCATGGGTCATGCAGCAGCATAGTGACCCAAAAAACATAGCTAAAACCCCCCAAGAATGGCTAAGAGGAAAACATTGGACTGTTCTGAAGTGGCCTTCTATGAGCCCTGACCTAAATGCTATTGAGCATCTTTGGAAGGAGCTGAAACATTCCGTCTGGAATAGGCACCCTTCATACCCGAGACAACTGGAGGAGTTTGCTCATGAGGAGTGGGCCAAAATACCTGCTGAGAGGTGCAGAAGTCTCATTGAGAGTTACAGGAATCGTTTGATTGCAGTGATTGCCTCAACAGGTTGTTTAACAAAATATTAAGTTAAGGGAGCCATCATTTCTGTCCAGGCCTGTTTCATGAGTTTTATTTTTTTTAAAAAAACATTCTGTTGAAGCGAAAAGCAATATCTGACTATCGTTTGTTCATTTTCATAAAATTTATATTTATTACTACTTTGGTCAGATTCAAGTTATTTCTGGGACCATTGTGGGGTTTTCTTTCATTAAACGAGGGGTGCAAACAATTTTGTCCGTGTGTGTGTAACTGGATGAATACTTTAAGGGCTAGTTCACACGTGGGCAAAGGGGAGTTTTTTGACAGCGGATTTCGCTTCAAAATCAGCCCCTTTACAATGGAGCCCTATGTGAACAGCTAGCTTTTTTTTTCCGCTAGCTTTTTTTTTTCCACTAGCTTTTTTTTTTCTGCTAGCTTTTTTTAAGCTATAAACTCACTGAACCTAAAGATGTTGTGTCCACCTATCAAAACACTTATCACTGAAATATACTAGGAGGACCCTGGTATACTGTATAAAACTTAACCTTTAATGAAATAAATAATTAAAAGTATCAAAACACGAGTGGTCACTATTTCTTGTCACACTCCGGACCAACAAAGTTGCCGTAGCAGATGAATATTTGCCTATAGACTTTGGCATAACATTCCCACTCACTACACCTTCTGAGGGGAACAGATTACAATTACAGGGGAGGGACTCTGGCTAGCTCCCATCAACTAGTAAAGCGTGTCCTTTGATTAAAGGGTCAGCGCACCTTACTGGCATATATGGAATCAGCATAGCTTACTGGCCCTTCCTCCCTGTAAATAGCATGTCATAGCAAATCCTATGGGAGTTCAATATGATGGCGTAGGATTCCAAATGAACCACTCAGTCTTCTCCAAAGCACTCGCACCTGAGGATACTGGCCTAATGCCACACCAACAGGACTCATGCCAGATGAAAAACTGAATCAGGCATCAGAGCGGTCACGCTGCGGTCACGCTACACAGTTTTATCTATTGTTGCAGTGAATACCCTGAGACAGCCCCTGATGATACTTTGAACAGTGGAAACGCGTAGGGCAGAACCATGATGACAGGGCTATTTAGTTACATGTCAAAAGTAGCTTCTCTATGGGGAGTTTAGTGGATCCAAATTCAGTTTTTCATCTGGCACCCTGAATGCCCGCCCACCGTGCACGTTCGGTAAGTTTATCACATTCTGTTTTAGGGTTTTATTTTAAAAGGGGGGGGGGGCAGTTTAATATAACTTTTACGGTGCCTGAATAGCCTTTTTAAAGGCTATTCACGCATATGTGGGGCTCGATCAGCATGATTTTGCTGATAGAGCCCCTTTAATAAGATGGTGAGACAAGTCTCCCAGCCTTCTTATATCTCCCAAGTATAAATTTCAGCTCTGCTCATTCTGAACATAAAACTCGTTCGGAATGAGCGCATAAAAAGCAGCTCCCATTCATTTCTATAGATGCCGGAATTCACGCGCTACCCATTGAAATGAATGGGAGGCTTTTTTACCTATTGCTTTCAATGTGATACGCACGTATCACATTGAAAGCAATAGGTAAAAAGCCTCCCATTCATTTAAATGAGTAGCGCGCGAATGCTGGCACCCATAGAAATGAATGGGAGCTGCTTTTTATGTGCTCATTCTGAACAAGTTTTACGTTCAGAATGAGCGGAGCTCAACTCTGTGTGAAACCTCCCTAAGACAAAGAGTTCAGAAATGCAAGCAGCTCGGAGCACTCACTTCTATCTGAGAGCAGGAAGATAGGTCTCATGTGTGGTGCAGACACAGGAACAGCTACAGACACAGGCTCGCTCCTGTGCACTTAGCCCCCCCCTTCCTCCGCCCTGAGAGCAGGCAGCTATGTCACTTGGTAAATGAGCAGATAATCCCAAGGGCCATAGAAATGCAGTGTCAACAATGAAGTGAATAAATTAAGATAGTGGACAAACAAAGCAGTTTTGCTGAAGCAGTGTATTTAGGAAAAGTCTTACATCCACATTAACAAGCAGTATAGATAGGATCCTTGTTATGGGACAACCCCTTTAAGTATGGGGTACTCACAGACTTTTGTAACATGACAGTTGTATGGCAGCTATTCTGTGACACTTGCAGTCCATAAAAATACAATTTAATGTTATCCAGGTTATTTCTATAACTAATGGCCAGTTGCTGAGATTACCGTATTTTTCGGACTATAAGACGCACTTTTTTTCCCCAAAATTTTTGGGGAAAAGAAGGGTGCGTCTTATAGTCTGAAGGTGACGCCTGGCACCCGCTCTAATAGAGAGGCGGAAGCCGGCAAGTGATAGACGCCATTACAGGTGCCGGGCCCTGAGACATCGCTGCGTTCCTCTGCCCTGCATGAAGCCAGCAGCGGCAGGGGCTCCTCCGTGCCCCCGCCGCTGGCTTCACGCAGGGCAGGGCAGCGATGTCTCAGGCCCCGGCGTCTATCCCTCCCCGGCATCCGCCTCTCTAGTACAGCGGATGCCGGGTCACTATCCGTGGCCCCTTCTCCCCCGGGGCCGGTCCCCACCGGCCCCGTACCTGTAAAGTTGCAGGCCGGCTCCTGCGCGGCGATATCGCAGGAGCCGACCTGTTCGGGTGACAGCCGGGAGCTTAATGAGGCTCCCGGGTCTGTCACTGCTATATATTAGTATTGCGGCTGGGTCTATGACCTGCCGTAATACTAATAGACAGAATGTCCCATAGATGGCAATACAGTTGTATTGCCGTCTATGGGACTTGCAATCAAGTGACCGCAGGTTCAAGCCCCCGGGGGGAAATAAAATAGTAAAAAAAAAAAAAAAAAAAGCTTTAAAAATATGAAATAAATAAAAGTTCTAAATCACCTCCTGTTTTTTTTTTCAATACAAGATGATCTAAGCAATAGATATCCCCCAAAATGGTATAACTAAAAAGTACAGCTGGCCCCACAAAAAAAAACGCTCTATACATCCCCGTACAGCTGCAGGGTCACCTGTCAATGTGGCTTTGCAGCTGTTGCAAAACTACAACTCCCATATATTAAATATTTTACCAGTTTTTGCTTCAAAATTTTTTTTCCCTATTTTCCTCCTCTAAAACCTAGGTGCGTCTTATAGTCCAGTGCGTCTTATAGTCCGAAAAATACGGTACTCACTGCCCTGTACAGAGAAAATAAGAAAAGTGCATCTGTCTTCTTGATCTGGTTATTATCTCAAATAATGGGTTCCCAGTGGGCTACTCCTTATTAATTTGTACTACTCACTGTCACCATTCCCCATTAAGGTACACTAACTTGGAAACCCTCTATTGCCCAGAGTAGTGAGTGACAGCAAATACCATTTTGAATATGAGCAATGTAACAACTTTAATATAATAATATCCACTTCATCTGTGAACTTTGTGACATTCCCTGGTCACCTTGATCTTTTGGAATTGTTATTGATTCGTAGCCATAAAGACATTGCAAGACGTCATTTTGCTAATCTGCATTTAATTTAATGCAAACAAAGCCTTGCGCTGGCCTTTAATGTGGTGATCTTGCCCATAGGTTTTCCTTTTAGATAAAGAGGCCGCTCTTTTAATGAGTGGAAATTATAGCAATCGCTGGTATTGATTTTCTTTCTGAGGATTTGCTCAGATGGAAGAGGCGGTTTAATCCCATCTTTATTTTCTTATACTCCTGAGAGTTATTCCTTCTATATATTCTACTGTTTGAATGGTAGATAAGATGCCCAGGGTGAATCTATCAAGAAAACTTACTCATTTTTCTTATCCACTATCAGAGAAACCTATGCAATTTGTCATCAATATTCCTGTCTTCTTGTATGGAGAACATGTGTAGAATAGAGGTCAGGCTGATTATAAAATCTGAAGACTTCATTATTACACATGTGTTATGAGAAGCGGCATAGCTCAAGGGTACCTCTAGGATGTAACGGTACAAAATGTCAATTTACTTATGTTTTATGATTTAAATTCAGCCATTATCTGCAGGGCTGGTTAACTGCAGGGAAAGAGAAAGGGCCGCATGCCCTGGGGTCTCTCACAAACATGTTAAAAAAACACTGGTTGCCAATGCTACTTACAATAGCTCTGAATGTGCCTAGACTCCCATATATTTATGAAAAAAGTAACTTAGCATGCCCAAATATATACCTAAATACGATAATTCATCACAATCTTTATTAATCCTCTGTAATGATGTTTGTGCAGTGCATGCTCTGTACTTGTAAAAATCCTCCTCTCTGACCTTCTATAACACATGCGGCTGATGTTATCAGGGCATTCAATTCAATATGTTTTCTATAGCACAACAATGAGCTCATCACTCTCACGTGTGTGGTTGCAGATGACAATTGTTTCTAAGTACATATGGGTGTAATTGCCTTTTTCAAGTGCAAAGGTATACATCCACCACCTGAATATTTTTAGGTTAAATGACCAATACCTAGTTAATTAAATATCAGTACATACAATGTAACATCACTGAAAATTAATATATACAATATACATTACTATTAGAGATGAGCGAACAGTGTTCTATCGAACTCATGTTCGATCGGATATTAGGCTGTTCGGCATGTTCGAATCGAATCGAACACCGCGTGGTAAAGTGCGCCATTACTCGATTCCCCTCCCACCTTCCCTGGCGCCTTTTTTGCTCCAATAACAGCGCAGGGTAGGTGGGACAGGAACTACGACACCGGTGATGTTGAAAAAAGTAGGGAAAAACCCATTGGCTGCCGAAAACATGTGACCTCTGATTTAAAACAACAGCGCCGCCCAGGTTCGCGTCATTCTGAGCTTGCAATTCACTGAGAACGGAGGCTTCAGTCCATTTAGCTAGGGCTTAGATTCTGGGTAGGCAGGGACAGGCTAGGATAGGAAGGAGAAGACAACCAACAGCTCTTATAAGAGCTAAATTCCAGGGAGAAGCTTGTCAGTGTAACGTGGCACTGACGGGCTCAATCGCCGCAACCCAGCTTTCCCCGGATCCTGAATGGAATACACTGACAGTGTATTCCCGTATACCCTATATATACCCCCGATCCCCGTTCCAACGGTGTGCCCCCCCACCTTCACCCCAGAAATACCCTGCAAGTCCCCTAGCAATAGAATTGGGGCTATATACACCCACTATTTTTCCTACTGCCATATAGTGCCATTGTCTGACTGGGAATTCAAAGAATATATTGGGGTTACAAATACCTTCAAGTCCTGCCACTGACATAAAGTGCCAGTTCCTGACTGGGAATTCAAAGAATATATTGGGGTTACAAATACCCTCATTTCTTACTACTGCCATATAGTGCCAGTTTCTGACTGGGAATTCAAAGAATATATTGGGGTTACAAATATCCTCATTTCTTGCTACTGCCATATAGTGCCAGTTTCTGACTGGGAATTCCAAGAATATATTGGGGTTACAAATACCTTCAAGTCCTGCCACTGACATATAGTGCCAGTTTCTGACTGGGAATTCCAAGAATATATTGGGGTTACAAATACCTTCACGTCCTGCCACTGACATATAGTGCCATTGTCTTACTGGGAATTCCAAGAATATATTGGGGTTACAAATACCCTCATTTCTTGCTACTGCCATATAGTGCCATTGTCTGACTGGGAATTCCAAGAATATATTGGGGTTACAAATACCCTCATTTCTTGCTACTGCCATATAGTGCCAGTTTCTGACTGGGAATTCAAAGAATATATTGGGGTTACAAATACCTTCAAGTCCTGCCACTGACATATAGTGCCATTGTCTGACTGGGAATTCCAAGAATATATTGGGGTTACAAATACCTTCAAGTCCTGCCACTGACATATAGTGCCATTGTCTGACTGGGAATTCCAAGAATATATTGGGGTTACTAATACCCTCATTTCTTGCTACTGCCATATAGTGCCAGTTTCTGACTGGGAATTCAAAGAATATATTGGGGTTACAAATACCCTCATTTCTTGCTACTGCCATATAGTGCCATTGTCTGACTGGGAATTCCAAGAATATATTGGGGTTACAAATACCCTCATTTCTTGCTACTGCCATATAGTGCCAGTTTCTGACTGGGAATTCAAAATGCGCAAGGCTCCCGGAAAGGGACGTGGACGAGGCCGTGGGCGAGGTGGGGGGAATGGTTCTGGGGAGCAAGGTAGCAGTGAAGCCACAGGGCGTCCCGTGCCTACTCCTGTGGGGCAGCAAGCATTGCGCCACTCCACAGTGCCAGGGTTGCTTGCCACATTAACTAAACTGCAGGGTACAAACCTTAGTAGGCCCGAGAACCAGGAACAGGTCTTGCAATGGCTGTCGGATAATGCTTACAGCACATTGTCCAGCAGCCAGTCAGGCTCTGCCTCCTCTCCTCATATTACCCAACAGTCTTGTCCTCCTTCCTCCCAAAATTCCCAAGTTTCACAGAACAATAACCCCTAATGTCCCTGCTCCCCAGAGCTGTTCTCCGCTCCTTTCATTGTCCCTCAACCTGCCCCTCCATTTCGCAATTCCACGGACCTAACAGAGGAGCATCTGTGTCCAGATGCTCAAACACTAGAGTCTCCTCCATCTCCGTTCGATTTGGTGGTGGATTACCAGCAACCCACCCTCATCGACGACGATGTGACGCAGTTGCCGTCAGGGCATCCAGTTGACATGCGCATTGTGCGGGAGGAGGAGATGAGACAGGAGTTGGAAGAGGAAGTGGTGGATGATGAGGACACTGACCCGACCTGGACAGGGGGGATGTCAAGCGGGGAAAGTAGTGTGGATGTTGAGGCAGGTGCAGCACCAAAAAGGGTAGCTAGAGGCAGAGGCAGAGGTCAGCAGCTTAGGCGAAGCCAGGCCACACCCGGAATCTCCCAAGATGTTCCAGTTCATACCCAGCCCCGAAAAACTCCCACCTCGAGGGCACGTTTCTCGAAGGTGTGGAGTTTTTTCAAGGAATGCGCCGAGGACAGATATAGTGTTGTCTGCACAATTTGCCTCTCGAAATTGATTAGGGGCTCTGAGAAGAGCAACCTGTCCACCACTTCAATGCGCTGTCATTTGGAATCCAAGCACTGGAATCAGTGGCAGGCAGCAACGGCAGGACAAAGGCCGCCTGCCGTTCACGCCACTGCCTCTGCCTCTGCCACTGCCACTGCTGACTGTGCTGGTGATGCACTCCAGAGGACGAGCCAGGACACCACTTCATCTGCCTCCGCCACTTTGTTGACTTCTTCCTCATCCTCCCCTGTTCCTGTCTTATCTCCTTCTCCTGCACCATCAAAGGCACCATCAGGCGCTTCTTTACAACAACCCACCATCTCTCAGACATTGGAGCGGCAGCAGAAATACACCGCTAACCACCCACACGCGCAAGCCTTCAACGCCAACATCGCTAAACTGCTGGCCCAGGAGATGTTGGCGTTCTGGCTTGTTAAAACTCCCGCCTTCCTGGACCTGATGGCAACTGCGGCACCTCGCTATGCCGTCCCTAGCCGTCACTACTTCTCCCGGTGTGCCGTCCCCGCCTTGCACCAGCACGTGTCACTCAACATCAGGCGGGCCCTTAGTTCCGTGCTTTGCACAAAGGTCCACTTGACCACCGACGCGTGGACAAGTGCATGCGGACAGGGACGCTACATTTCACTGACGGCACACTGGGTGAATGTAGTTGAGGCTGGGACAGCTTCCCAAACTGGCCCGGTGTACCTCGTCTCCCCGCCTAACATTCCTGGCAGGGACACGAGAAGAACACCCCCCTCCTCCTCCTCCGCCTCCTCCTCCGCCACCGCCTCCTCCTCCTCCTCCGCTGTTAGATTGACCCCAGCTACGAGTTGGAAACGTTGCAGCACTGGCGTTGGTAGACGTCAGCAGGCTGTGCTGAAGCTGATCAGCTTGGGGGACAGACAGCACACTGCCTCCGAGGTGAGGGATGCCCTCCTCGATGAGATGGCAATATGGTTTGAGCCGCTGCACCTGGGCCCAGGCATGGTCGTTTGTGATAACGGCCGGAACCTGGTAGCAGCTCTGGAGCTTGCCGGACTCCAACATGTTCCATGCCTGGCCCACGTCTTCAACCTAGTGGTGCAACGTTTCCTAAAGAGCTACCCCAATGTTCCAGAGCTACTGGTAAAAGTGTGGCGCATGTGCGCCCACTTTCGCAAGTCGACAGTAGCCGCTGCTAGCTTAAAATCTCTCCAGCAACGCCTGCATGTGCCACAACACCGGCTTTTGTGCGACGTCCCTACATGCTGGAACTCAACGTTTCAGATGTTGAATAGAGTGGTTGAGCAGCAGAGACCTTTGATGGAATACCAGCTACAAAACCCTAGGGTGCCACAAAGTCAGCTGCCTCAGTTTCACATCCATGAGTGGCCATGGATGAGAGACCTTTGTGACATCCTACGGGTGTTTGAGGAGTCCACAAGGAGGGTGAGCTCTGAGGATGCGATGGTGAGCCTTACAATCCCGCTCTTGTGTGTTCTGAGAGAATCCCTGATTGACATCAGGGATAAGTCAGATCACACAGAGGAGTCAGGGATAGCATCCGATCCGTCACAGCTGGAGAGTAGGTCCACACATCTGTCCGCTTTATCGCGTTTAATGGAGGAGGAGGAGGAAGAAGAGTTGTCCGATGATGTGATGGTGATACAGGAGGCTTCCGGGCAACTTTGAATCATCCCATTGTTGCAGCGCGGATGGGTAGACATGGACGATGAGGAGGAAATGGAGATTGAGCTTTCCGGTGGGGCCAGAGGAGTCATGCCAACTAACACTGTGGCAGACATGGCTGAGTTCATGTTGGGGTGCTTTACAACCGACAAGGGTATTGTCAAAATCATGGAGGACAACCAGTACTGGATCTTTGCTATCCTTGACCCCCGGTATAAAAACAACATCTCCTCTTTTATTCCGGTAGAGGGGAGGGCCAATCGCATCAATGCTTGCCACAAGCAATTGGTGCAGAATATGATGGAGATGTTTCCAGCATGTGACGTTGGAGGCAGGGAGGGCAGTTCCTCCAGTAGGCGACCAAGTTCTCACCGGTCCACACAAACAAGGGGCACACTGTCTAAGGTATGGGACACCTTGATGGCACCCCCTCGCCAAAGTGCCGCCATGGAGGGTCCTAGTGTCACCAGGCATGAGAAGTATAGGCGCATGTTGCGGGAATACCTTTTCCGACCACAGCCCTGTCCTCTCCGATCCCTCTGCGCCCTACACGTATTGGGTGTCGAAGTTGGACCTGTGGCTTGAACTTGACCTATATGCCTTGGAGGTGCTGTCCTGTCCTGCCGCCAGCGTCCTATCTGAGAGAGTGTTCAGTGCAGCCGGTGGCATCATCACTGACAAGCGCACCCGTCTGTCAGCTGAGAGTGCCGACCGGCTCACTTTGATAAAAATGAACCACCACTGGATAGAACCTTCATTTTCATGCCCACCTGTGTAAAGCACCCCAACATGAAACTCCATGTCTGTGCTCAACCTCTCCAATTCCTCCGCATCCTCATACTCATCCACCATAAGCGTTGCACAATTCTGCTAATACTAGGCTCCCTCCACCCTGATTTCCCCCAACTCTGCTGGTTAGAGGCTCCCTCCACCCTGATTTCCCACAACTCTGCTGGTTAGAGGCTCCCTCCACCCTGATTTCCCACAACTTTGCTGGTTAGAGGCTCCCTCCACCCTGATTTCCCCCAACTCTGCTGGTTAGAGGCTCCCTCCACCCTGATTTCCCACAACTCTGCTGGTTAGAGCCTCCCTCCACCCTGATTTCCCACAACTCTGCTGGTTAGAGGCTCCCTCCACCCTGATTTCCCACAACTGTGCTGTTTAGAGGCTCCCTCCACCATGAATTGGTCCAAACTGGGCTGGTTAGAGGCTCCCTCCACCATGAATTGGTCCAAACTGGGGTTTTTAGAAGCTCCCTCCACCCTGATTTCCCCCAACTCTGCTGGTTAGAGGCTCCCTCCACCCTAATTTCCCACAACTCTGCTGGTTAGAGGCTCCTTCCACCATGAATTTCCCACAACTGTGGTTTTTAGAGGCTCCCTCCACCATGAATTGGTCCAAACTGGGGTTTTTAGAGGCTCCCTCCACCATGAATTGGTCCAAACTGGGGTTTTTAGAAGCTCCCTCCACCCTGATTTCCCCCAACTCTGCTGGTTAGAGGCTCCCTCCTCCCTGTTTTCCCACAACTCTGCTGGTTAGAGGCTCCCTCCACCCTGATTTCCCCCAACTCTGCTCGTTAGAGGCTCCCTCCACCCTGATTTCCCACAACTCTGCTGGTTAGAGGCTCCCTCCACCCTGATTTGCCACAACTTTGCTAGTTAGAGGCTCCCTCCACCATGAATTTGCCCAAACTGGGGTTTTTAGAGGCTCCCTCCACCATGAATTTACCAAAACTTGGCTGTTTAGAGGCTCAATCCACCATGAATTGGTCCAAACTGGGCTGGTTAGAGGCTCCCTCCACTATGAATTTGGCCAAACTGGGGTTTTTAGAGGCTCCCTCCACCATGAATTTCCCAAAACTTGGCTGTTTAGAGGCTCCCTCCACCATGAACTTCCCATAGCTTGGCTGTTTAGAGGCTCCCTCCACCATGAATTTCCCAAAACTTGGCTGTTTAGAGTCTCCCTCCACCATGAATTGGTCCAAACTGGGCTGGTTAGAGGCTCCCTCCACCATGAATTTCCCAAAACTTGGCTGTTTAGAGGCTCCCTCCACCATGAATTGGTCCAAACTGGGGTTTTTAGAGGCTCCCTCCACCATGAATTTCCCAAAACTTGGCTGTTTAGAGGCTCAATCCACCATGAATTGGTCCAAACTGGGCTGGTTAGAGGCTCACTCCACCATGAATTTGCCCAAACTGGGGTTTTTAGAGGCTCCCTCCACCATGAATTTCCCAAAACTTGGCTGTTTAGAGGCTCAATCCACCATGAATTGGTCCAAACTGGGCTGTTTAGATGCTCCCTCCACCATGAACTTCCCATAGCTTGGCTGTTTAGAGGCTCCTTCCACCATGAATTGGTCCAAACTGGGCTGGTTAGAGGCTCCCTCCACCATGAATTTGCCAAAACTGGGGTTTTTAGAGGTTCCCTCCACCATGAATTTCCCAAAACTTGGCTGTTTAGAGGCTCAATCCACCATGAATTGGTCCAAACAGGGCTGTTTAGAGGCTCCCTCCACCATGAACTTCCCATAGCTTGGCTGTTTAGAGGCTCCCTCCACCATGAATTTGGCCAAACTGGGGTTTTTAGAGGCTCCCTCCACCATGAATTTCCCAAAACTTGGCTGTTTAGAGGCTCCCTCCACCATGAATTGGTCCAAACTGGGCTGGTTAGAGGCTCCCTCCACTATGAATTTGGCCAAACTGGGGTTTTTAGAGGCTCCCTCCACCATGAATTTCCCAAAACTTGGCTGTTTAGAGGCTCCCTCCACCATGAACTTCCCATAGCTTGGCTGTGTAGAGGCTCCCTCCACCATGAATTGGTCCAAACTGGGCTGTTTAGAGGCTCCCTCCACCATGAACTTCCCATAGCTTGGCTGTTTAGAGGGTCCCTCCACCATGAAATTCCCATAGCTTGGCTGTTTAGATGCTCCCTCCACCATGAATTTGCCTAACCTGGGGTTTTTAGAGGCTCCCTCCACCATGAATTTACCAAAACTTGGCTGTTTAGAGGCTCCCTCCACCATGAATTTGCCCAAACTGGGGTTTTTAGAGGCTTCCTCCACCATGAATTTCCCAAAACTTGGCTGTTTAGAGGTTCAATCCACCATGAATTGGTCCAAACTGGGCTGGTTAGAGGCTCCCTCCACTATGAATTGGGCCAAACTGGGGTTTTTAGAGGCTCCCTCCACCATGAATTTACCAAAACTTGGCTGTTTAGAGGCTCAATCCACCATGAATTGGTCCAAACAGGGCTGTTTAGAGGCTCCCTCCACCATGAACTTCCCATAGCTTGGCTGTTTAGAGGCTCCCTCCACCATGAATTGGTCCAAACTGGGCTGGTTAGAGGCTCCCTCCACCATGAATTTCCCAAAACTTGGCTGTTTAGAGGCTCCCTCCACCATGAATTGGTCCAAACTGGGCTGGTTAGAGGCTCCCTCCACCATGAATTTCCCAAAACTTGGCTGTTTAGAGGCTCCCTCCACCATGAATTGGTCCAAACTGGGCTGGTTAGAGGCTCCCTCCACCATGAATTTCCCAAAACTTGGCTGTTTAGAGGCTCAATCCACCATGAATTGGTCCAAACTGGGCTGGTTAGAGGCTCCCTCCACTATGAATTGGGCCAAACTGGGGTTTTTTAGAGGCTCCCTCCACCATGAATTTCCCAAAACTTGGGTGTTTAGAGTCTCCCTCCACCATGAACTTCCCATAGCTTGGCTGTTTAGAGGCTCAATCCTCCATGAATTGGTCCAAACTGGGCTGGTTAGAGGCTCCCTCCACCATGAACTTCCCATAGCTTGGTTGTTTAGAGGCTCCCTCCACCATGAATTGGTCCAAACTGGGCTGGTTAGAGGCTCCCTCCACCATGAATTGGTCCAAACTGGGCTGGTTAGAGGCTCCCTCCACCATGAATTTGGCCAAACTGGGGTTTTTAGAGGCTCCCTCCACCATGAATTGGTCCAAACTGTGGTTTTTAGAGGCTCCCTCCACCATGAATTTGCCCAAACTGGAGTTTTTAGAGGCTCCCTCCACCATGAATTGGTCCAAACTGGGGTTTTTAGAGGCTCCCTCCACCATGAATTGGTCCAAACTGGGGTTTTTAGAGGCTTCCTCCACCATGAATTTGCCCAAACTGGGGTTTTTAGAGGCTCCCTCCACCATGAATTTGCCCAAACTCTGCTGGTTAGAGGCTCAATCCACCCTGATTTTCAAAACAAATGTTGGTGCCAACCTCAACTTACTACAAGGGCCAAATTCACTGCTGGTGACAAGCTCTCCTCACTCCAAGTGCCAAATACACATGTTTCAAGGTGTTTTCCTACTGTCTGAGAGGTGGTATTGAGTGTGTAAAGTGTGTAGTTGTTAGGCTGTGATGTTGGGATAATAGAGGATCTTTGGTGTGTTAGATCCAACCAGACATGCTTCCCCTGCTGTCCCAGTTGTATTCCAGAGGTGTTGGCATCATTTCCTGGGGTGTCATAGTGGACTTGGTGACCCTCCAGACACGGATTTGGGTTTCCCCCTTAACGAGTATATGTTCCCCATAGACTATAATGGGGTTCGAAACCCGTTCGAACACACGAACAGTGAGCGGCTGTTCGAATCGAATTTCGAACCTCGAACATTTTAGTGTTCGCTCATCTCTAATTACTATGTCTGATAGATGTGGCATGTGAGGCTGGATTGTATAAAGTGTCATGCCTCCTGACATTCTGGTTACTTGGCAACACAGTGCAAATTCCGCCTGATGGAAAGGTAGGTGTGGACTGGACATTGGGATTATTCCACCTTGTGTTAAATTATTAATCGATCTTTACACTAGATGGGTCCTCTTTATGGTTGCTATATTGCCATATTAAAGGGGTTGAGCAGGATAACCATCTTTTTTTAATATTAGGCCGAGGAAGGTGGAAAAATTAAAAATAAAGCAAACTTGTCCCCAATGCTCTGGTGTCTCCCAGCACATTCCGGTCCTACTGCTCCAGTGTTTTCTTCTTAGCAGAAGTCCCCACCGCAGGTGACCGCTGAGGACAATGAGCAGCTTCAGCAAAGGACATGGGAGGTCATTACTTGTGATGTCCCATGTCCTTTCCTTAGATAAACACCTAAAAAAACCATCAGGACTGGACTGTGTTGAGAGACACTGGATCATTGGGGACAATTTTCTACAATATTGCTAAACCTTTAAAAGGGTTGTCCAGGATAACCCTGAGTGTGCAACAGGGTTCAGTGCATCTCTGATGTAGCAGAGCTGAGTGTGCAGCAGGATTCAGCGGTACTCCAGTGTAGCAGCGGTTCTCCGGTGTAGCAATGCTGGCCGTGCGCTCATCTCATCTTTGGAGTAGTCGAGCTGAACGCACAGCCAGCATTGCTACATCTCCGGTGTAGCAGTGCTGGCCGTGCGCTCAGCTCAGCTCAGCTCATCTCTGGAGTAGACGAGCTGAGCGCACGGCCAGCACTGCTTCATCTCCCGTGTAGCAGTGCTGGCCGTGCGCTCAGCTCGGCTCATCTCTGGAGTAGCCAAGTTGAGCGCACGGCCAGCTCTGCTTCATCTCCGGTGTAACAGTGCTTGCCTTGCGCTCAGATCGGCTCATCTCCGGAGTAACCGAGCTGAGCGCACGGCCAGCACTGCTACATCTTGGCATAGGAATACAGAGTACAGCATTCGGCCAATCAACGCTGGTTCTGCTGGAGGAGGCGGAGTCTAAGATCGGTCCACAGCAGTCTCCATTCTGGTCCAATCTTAGACTCCGCCTCCTCACAGACGAGCCCCCGGCAGAACCAGCGTTGATTGGCCGAATGCTGTAGTCTGTATGACATTTGGCCAATCAACGCTGGTCAATGCATTCCTATGGGAAAAAGTCAGATCCCACATATCGCAAGCTGACAGGGATCCCGACGTAATACAGTGACGGGCATATTAGATGCCCCCAGACATGCTTCCCCTGCTGTCCCAGTTGCATTCCTGAGGTGTTGGCATAATTTCCTGGGGTGTCATAGTGGACTTGGTGACCCTCCTGAGTTGAATAGTGGTTTCCCCCTAAACGAGTATTTATTTCCCATAGACTATAATGGGGTTCGATGTTCGATCGAACAGTCGAGTATTGAGCGACTACTCAAATCGAACTTCAAACTTCGAACATTTCACTGTTCGCTCATCTCTAGCCAGGAAGAAAAAATAATATTCTCTGAAAAAACAGTTATACCCAAGATTCCTAATTCAGAAATCCCACCTGAGGGTGGTGTAGAACCCATGTCACATGTTAAAACAGTCCCTACAACACACCAACCCCAAGATAAAGATAAAGTGCAATGTGAGTTGAAATTGTAAACTAGAATCTCAAAATACCGACATGTATGTTTCATGTAAAGTGATTACACTCATCAAGTGATCATAATAAGTCCAAATATACAGGGAACATATAGTTCAAACATACCATAAGTGCATACACAACTCCCAAGATAAATTGGTTGTTACACATGCAAAAATTCCTCACACATGGCCTACTCATGACACTCCTATAATTAAAGGGATTCTACCATTAAACTACTTTTTTTTCTAATTACCACGTCGGAATAGCCTTAAGAAAGGCTATTCGTCTCCTACCTTTAGACGTGGTCTCTGCCGCGCCGTTCCGTAGAAATACCGGTTTTAACCGGTATGCAAATGAGCTCTCCGCAGCAATGAGGGCGGGCCCCAGCTCTGAAAGGCTGATTAGCGCATCCCCATTGCTGCCCGAGAGCTCTTTCCTGCACCGCCTCCTTTTTCATTTTGGGGTAGCCGCTCTTGCAGTTCAATACAGGAGCTGGCCGGCGGCCATTTTGGGGTGGCCTCTCTATGCTCCTGTATAGAACTACAAGAGCAAGAGAAGCCAGAAGAGGCAGAGTTGCTGCAGAAGAAGGAGGCAGCGCAGGAAAGAGCTCTGGGCAGCAATGGGGACGCGCTCATCGGTGTTTCAGCGCTGGGGCCCGCCCTCATTGCTGCGGAGAGCTCAGTTGCATACCGGTTAAAACCGGTATTTCTACGGAACGGCATGGCGGAGACCATGTCTAAAGCTAGGAGACGAATAGCCTCTCTTAAGGCTATTCCGACGTGTTCATTAGAAAAAAAGGTAGTTTAATGGTAGAATCCCTTTAAAACACATCAGAGATAGAGATAGAGAGGTACAGAGAGCTGTGGACATACAGAACATGAAATAGAGGCAGGGGATGCACCATATATAGTCCCAAGGTGCAACAACACTGCTGCCCAATAGCTGGTTTAAATAGAGTGGCAAATAACAAAAAGGTCAGCCCCTGGGTGTCACTGTTTATGCACGTAAGTGCACAGACACCAAACATTGCAACTACAATGTATAAGCCGGAGATATGAGGACCACCGTGCATGCGTGAGTGATGTAATGCAGTTGTCCGGCAGACGTCAAACATTTGACAACGCTCCAGACCCGACATGCATGCTGGAGAGAATTCTCCCCCCAGGCATGCCAGAACACACTGTGATATTCACTCAATAGAAAATAAAGCCGGACCTCCTGGATTGGACTCTAAGGAGCCAGATCCTCCCTGTGAATTACAGGATAAGGACATGTACCGTAGATTTAAAACAGGGATTTGCAAGAGTCTTAGTAAAATTGGACCTAAAAACCAGATAAACTTATACCATATGAAAAGTATAAATGACTCACAATAATACATAAGACAGTATCAAAAAGACAGTAAGAGAATGACCACAATTATACACAAATTATTTGCATCCTCAAATGTACAGATGCAGACGTGCTAAACATTGATATACATAATCTCAAAATTACATGCTGATGTAATATATCGATCAGTATAAGGGTGCATTCACACTACGTTTCCTGAAGCTTATTCTGAACGTAAAACACGTTCAGAATAAGCGGCGTATAAAGCAGCTCCATTCATTTCTATGGGAGCCGGCATACGAGCGCTCCCCATAGAAATGAATGGGCTGCTTCTTTCACTGCGAGCAGTCCCATTGAAGTGAATGGGAAGTGCCGGCGTATACGGCAAGCTCTGCTCATGCCGAGCCGTATATGGTGCTGGGGACCGGTGACTATACTTATTTTTTTACACCTCCCTGGTGGTCGCCACAGTTATCACTCCAGTTTATGGACCACCAATTTTTTTTTAATTTTTGACTGGTCCCCCCCATACAGTGGCCTTTTCATTGGTCCCCCATACTTGTAAGGAGAACAGTGATGGAGCCAAGCTCCATCTGCTATTTAGTCGCCCAGAACCGTCACTGCAGATCAGCTCCGACTGACTTCAATAAGTGCCGAGATGCAGTGACAGTGCCGGCTGATATACAGTGGACAGAGCTTTCTGCTTCTTGCCCCATTTTATGTACAGAACTAGTGCCAGAAGTGGCTCTGTACAGCTGATCGGTCCAAGGGCTGGGTATCGGCCCAGTACAGATCAGGTATCTTTGGCCTATCCTGAGAATAAACCACAACAAATTATGCCTGGACGACCCCTTTAATATAATCCCTATAACGCGCGGCACTTAAAAGAGGTTGTCCATTATATATTTTTTTTCTTTTTTATAATTAGTCAGGGGGAGGTGAACCCATCCCAGCCACCCCAAAACGTACTAAACATACTCACCTATCTCCAGTGCTCCAGTGTCCTCCTAGCACATTCCGGTCCTGCAGCTCTGCTGTCTTCTTGAAATCCTCATAGGCTTTGACTTCCCAGGTCCCTTCCCTTAAGCTACTGATTGGCCTCGTGGATCACGTTATGTCAAAGGTAGTCACATGCAGAGGAAACTTCAGCTGGAAGAAAGGAGAGCTGGATGACCGAACCGTGCTGAGAAACACTGGGGACAGGAGAGAAAGTATAGGGTTTTTTTTTTTTCACCTATAATTTAAAAAAAAAATGTTATCCTGCACACCCCCTTTAATGTTCCCCAGGCTATTGGCTTACATCACTGCACTCCCATGGTTTAATGTCCTCCTCCAGTGACCCCCATTATTCAGTGTCCCTCTCCAGTTGTCCCTAGTTTAATGTCCTTCTTAAAGAGGACCTTTCATCACTTGAGGCACCTACATTTGCACATACCGCTGAAAGCAACGATCGCTAACTAACAGGGAATCCAGTACAGAATTCCCTGTTAGTAAGTGATATAGGCACGCGGGAGGTATGCAGATGCATTGGTCAGGGCTCAGCCCCTGACCATCCCGATTGGGTCCCCTTCCAATGCATCTGCATTGAAAGTATGCGCACTAGTAGTCGGGACTTGGGGCCCACTGGGGGATTCACCGGTTTCCCGGTGGGCCAGTCCGACCCTACCTGTACTTTCCCATTAGCAGCAGTGAAGTACCGTATTTTTCGGACTAGAAGATGCAATTTTTTTCACCCAAATTTCAGAGGAAAATGAGGGTGCGTCTTATAGTCCGAAGATGGAGGAGTGGAATTGCATCGCCGGAAATGCATCGCTGTGCTCCTGCCACCGCTGGTTTTCTGCAGCGGCAGGAGCGTAGTAATACTGTGGGCCCTGGCACCTGTGCCGGCGGCTAAAACCCTCCCCGGCATTCGCCTTTCTATTATAGCGGATGCCGGGTCTGTAAGTAATGACGGCCGCTCTGCTGCAGAGCGGTCGCCATAACAAGGAGACGCCAGAGCTAGTGATCAGAGATCTCAGGCATCAAAGTCTCCCCCCCCCCCCCCCAAAGTTTAAAATTAGCCCCGGGGCCGGTCCCCACCGGCCCCATACCTTTAGAATTGCATTCCGGCTCCTGGGCGGCGAGGTCGACCTGTTCTGGTGATATAGGGGAGCCTAATGAAGGCTCCCAGGCCTGTCATGACAATATTACTATCGCAGCTAGTCAATGACCAACTGCGATAGTAATGTACAAGTATTGCCGTCTATGGGACTTGCAATCAAATGATTGCAGGTTCAAGCCTCCTAGGTGGGGCT
This sequence comes from Leptodactylus fuscus, assembly GCF_031893055.1. Classification (NCBI taxonomy): domain Eukaryota; kingdom Metazoa; phylum Chordata; class Amphibia; order Anura; family Leptodactylidae; genus Leptodactylus; species Leptodactylus fuscus. Next base: position 94,403,585 of record NC_134270.1, read on the forward strand.
AAGAAAATAGTACAAAAAAAAAAAAAAGCTTTAAAAAAGTATAATAAAAATTAATATAATTAAAAGTTCACCTAAATCACCTCCTAGAATACATATAAAAGTATAAATTTACTGTGAAACATATATACATTAGGTATCCTTCCGAAAATGCCCGGTCTACTAATATTTTTCCTGTACAGTGAACTTCAAAAGCAAAAGTGCTAAACCACCGTGTTTTTCTCGCCGTTTTGCCTCTGATTTAAATAAAAGGTGATCTAAGCAATAGACATTTCCCAAAATGGTATAACTAAAAAGTACATCTGGCCCCACAAAAAAAAGCCCTATGCATCCCCGTACAGCTACAGGGTCACCTATCAATGTGGCCTTGCAGCCGTTGCAAAACTACAACTCCCATACATTAAATATTTTACCATTTTTTGCATGAAAATTTTTTCCCCCTATTTTTCTCCTCTAAAACCTAGGTGCGTCTTATAGTCCGAAAAGTATCTGGGTGTGCTCCTCAATAATAAATTAGACTGGGCTGATCACCTGGAGGCACTGCACAGAAAGGGTCACAGCAGGCTCTATCTGCTCAGGAGGCTGAGGGCCTTCGGAGTCCAGGGGCCACTTCTTAGGGCCTTTTTCAACTCTGTGGTTGCTTCAGCCATCTTTTTCGGTGTGGCCTGCAGGGGGTAGTATATCAACCAGAGACAGAAATAGACTTGATAGGCTGATCAGAAGGGCCAGCTCTGTCCTGAGGAGCCCCCTGGACCCAGTACAGGTGGTGGGTGACAGAAGGATACTGTCCGTGGTGAGCTCCATGCAGGAGAATAAATCCAAGTCCATGTATGAGACCTTGATAGCACTTGGCAGCACTGTAAGTGACTGTCTGCTTCACCCCAAGTGTGAGAAGGAGCGCTATCGTAAGTCCTTCCTTCCAACCGCAATCATGCTGTATAATCTACATCAGACCAAGCGAAGGTCACTACGCACAGAAAACTAATGATTATGATTTTGAAGTCTTCCTTCTTTCTTCTTTTGTTCCTTAGCTGCTATGGACTCCTAGTATATCTTCTCTTCTCAGCTTATGTGTGTCTACTTCCGTATTATATTACTGTGTATTATCCTGTATCTGTATTACTATGCTGCTGTAACATACTGAAATTTCCCCACTGTGGTCTTATTAAAGGATTATCTTATCTTATGAGTGTGGTGAAGTAGATCTGCTTTGCGGAGGTGAGTGCGTTCTTAAATGTGGGAACTGCCTCTTTATATCTGACGAAGTCCTCCTGGGAGTTGCTTTTCTTCCAGAGGTGCTCTGCAACCCGTGCGGCATGTCTCAGTTTTTTAGTCATGTCAGTATGCCAGGGTTGACTATTGATAGGTCGGGCTTAGTGGTTATGAAGTGGGCCACAGAGTCAAGGGCTGAGGTAATGGTGGTATTATAGAAGGCAGCAGCGGGATCTGTGTCCTGGAGTGAGGATATTTCAACGAGTGGTGGGAGAGAGTCTGAGAGTGTGCAGATGTCAAGACGGTTTAGGTTCCTGCAGGGGCATGTTGGTTTAGAGGTTGGGGGTTCTATTGGAGAGGAGATTGCAGAGAATGTCAGCAGGTTGTGGGCAGAGAGCGTGGTCAGAGAGTTAGAGAGGCTGCATATGGAGCAGAGGCAGTTGAATATGAGGTCTAGTGTGCCCCCCTTTATGTGGGTGGCAGAGGAGGACCATTGGGAGAGACCAAAGGAGGCGTCCTGCTGTGTGCCCAAACTGCAGTTTATGCTCACAAGTATGACTCTGGTGTACCCAGGATAACATACTTAATGTTATATGTGGGTATAAACTGCTATTTGGGCACAGCCAGGCACAGAAGGGAAGGAGGGCTATTTTGGTTTTTGGAGCACAGATTTAGATGGTTTGGTTTTTGGACACCATTATACTTTTGCAGAACCCTGAAATGCACTCTTGGGCTCAACATGATAATACCTCTTGATAAATTCACTGAGGGGTGTAGTTTCTAAAATGGGTTAACGTTTTGGAGTTTCCATTTTATTGGTACTTTAGAGACTGTGCGAATGCAACAAGGTACCTGAAAATTAATTCAGCAAATCTGCCCTCCAAAAACCAAATATTGCTCTTTCCATTCTGAGCCCCACCATATACCCATACAGCAGTTTACAATCCCATATATGGGGTATTGCCGTGTTTAGGAGAAATTGTGTAACACACTTTGGGGTACTTTTTCTCCTTTATCCTCTTATGAAAGTAAAAATATTGGCACTAAATTGACAGTTTATTGGAAAAAAGTTAATTTTCATTTTCAAATCCCAATATTAATAAAATCTGTGACACAGCTGTAGTATAAAACTGCTCATTATATCCCTCAATATGCTCTGTGAGGGTCACGTTTGGGGGTTTCCAGTGTTTTTCTACTCTAGGGGCTCTGAAAATCTGAAATGGCACCTGAAAACTATTCCAGCAAAATCTGCCCTCCAAAAGCCAAATAGTGCTTTTTCCATTCTGAGCTCCGCCATGTTCCCATACAGCAGATTATGACCACATATGAGGTATTGCCATGTTCAGGAGAAATTGTGCAACAAACTGTGTGGTGCTTTTTCTCTTTTAACAACCTTATGAAAACTTTGGTGATAAAGTGGCATTTTAGTAATTTTTGGTTTACACATCCCAATGTTTATAAAATCTGTGAAAAGGCTGTGAGGTTAAAATGCTCACTATATGATGAATTCTGTCAGGGGTGTAGTTTCCAAAATGGGGTCACTTTTAAGGGGTTTCTTTTGTATTGGTACTCTAGGGCCTCTGCAAATGAGACATGGCACCAAAAACTTTTCCAGCAAAATCTCCTTTTTCATACCCCTAGTGTTGCTCGTTCCCTTCTGTGCACTGCTGTGTGCCCAAAAATCAGTTTACACCCACATGTGTGGTATTTCTGTGCTCTGGAGAAATTGTATAACACACTATGAGATGCATTTCTCCTTTAACACTAATTGAATGTATTAGTGAAAACAAATTTAATCTCCATATTTTTTTAATTTCTGTGAAATGCTTAAAGGGTTAACACTAGAGATGAGCGAACAGTGTTCTATCGAACTCATGTTCGATCGGATATTAGGCTGTTCGCCATGTTCGAATCAAATCGAACACCGCGTGGTAAAGTGTGCCATTACTCGATTCCCCTCCCACCTTCCCTGGCGCCTTTTTTGCTCCAATAACAGCGCAGGGTAGGTGGGACAGGAACTACGACACCGGTGACGTTGAAAAAAGTAGGAAAAACCCATTGGCTGCCGAAAACATGTGACCTCTGATTTAAAAGAACAGCGCCGCCCAGGTTCGCGTCATTCTGAGCTTGCAATTCACCGAGAACGGAGGCTTCAGTCCACTTATCTAGGGATCAGATTCTGGGTAGGCAGGGACAGGCTAGGATAGGAAGGAGAAGACAACCAACAGCTCTTGTAAGAGCTAAATTCCAGGGAGAAGCTTGTCAGTGTAACGTGGCACTGACGGGCTCAATCGCCGCAACCCAGCTTTCCCCGGATCCTGAATAGAATACACTGACACTGTATTCCCGTATACCCTATATATACACCCCCGATCCATGTTCCAACGGTGTGCCCCCCCACCTTCACCCCAGAAATACCCTGCAAGTCCCCTAGCAATAGAATTGGGGCTATATACAACCACTATTTTTGCTACTGCCATTTAGTGCCATTGTCTGACTGGGAATTCAAAGAATATATTGGTGTTACAAATACCTTCAAATATTGGGGTTACAAATACCTTCAAGTCCTGCCACTGCCATATAGTGCCAGTTTCTGACTGGGAATTCAAAATGCGCAAGGCTCCCGGAAAGGGACGTGGACGAGGCCGTGGGCGAGGTCAGGGGAATGGTTCTGGGGAGCAAGGTAGCGGTGAAGCCACAGGGCGTCCCGTGCCTACTCCTGTGGGGCAGCAAGCATTGCGCCGCTCCACAGTGCCAGGATTGCTTGCCACATTAACTAAACTGCAGGGTACAAACCTTAGTAGGCCCGAGAACCAGGAACAGGTCTTGCAATGGCTGTTCGATAATGCTTACAGCACATTGTCCAGCAGCCAGTCAGCCTCTGCCTCCTCTCCTCCTATTACCCAACAGTCTTGTCCTCCTTCCTCCCAAAATTCCCAATCTTCACAGAACAATAACCCCAACTGTCCCTGCTCCCCAGAGCTGTTCTCCGCTCCTTTCATTGTCCCTCAACCTGCCCCTCCATTTCGCGATTCCACGGACCTAACAGACGAGCATCTGTGTCCAGATGCTCAAACACTAGAGTCTCCTCCATCTCCGTTCGATTTGGTGGTGGATGACCAGCAACCCACCCTCATCGACGACGATGTGACGCAGTTGCCGTCAGGGCATCCAGTTGACATGCGCATTGTGCGGGAGGAGGAGATGAGACAGGAGTTGGAAGAGGAAGTGGTGGATGATGAGGACACTGACCCGACCTGGACAGGGGGGATGTCAAGTGGGGAAAGTAGTGTGGATGTTGAGGCAGGTGCAGCATCAAAAAGGGTAGCTAGAGGCAGAGGCAGAGGTCAGCAGCTTAGGCGAAGCCAGGCCACACCCGGAATTTCCCAAGATGTTCCAGTTCGTACCCAGCCCCGAAAAACTCCCACCTCGAGGGCACGTTTCTCGAAGGTGTGGAGTTTTTTCAAGGAATGCGCCGAGGACAGATATAGTGTTGTCTGCACAATTTGCCTCTCGAAATTGATTAGGGGCTCTGAGAAGAGCAACCTGTCCACCACTTCAATGCGCCGTCATTTGGAATCCAAGCACTGGAATCAGTGGCAGGCAGCAACGGCAGGACAAAGGCCGCCTGCCGTTCACGCCACTGCCTCTGCCTCTGCCACTGCCACTGCTGACTGTGCTGGCGATGCACTCCAGAGGACGAGCCAGGACACCACTTCATCTGCCTCCGCCACTTTGTTGACTTCTTCGTCATCCTCCCCTGTTCCTGTCTTATCTCCTTCTCCTGCACCATCAAAGGCACCATCAGGCGCTTCTTTACAACAACCCACCATCTCTCAGACATTGGAGCGGCGGCAGAAATACACCGCTAACCACCCACACGCGCAAGCCTTGAACGCCAACATCGCTAAACTGCTGGCCCAGGAGATGTTGGCGTTCCGGCTTGTTGAAACTCCCGCCTTCCTGGACCTGATGGCAACTGCGGCACCTCGCTATGCCGTCCCTAGCCGTCACTACTTCTCCCGGTGTGCCGTCCCTGCCTTGCACCAGCACGTGTCACTCAACATCAGGCGGGCCCTTAGTTCCGCGCTTTGCACAAAGGTCCACTTGACCACCGACGTGTGGACAAGTGCATGCGGACAGGGACGCTACATTTCACTGACGGCACACTGGGTGAATGTAGTTGAGGCTGGGACTGTTTCCCAAACTGGCCTGGTGTACCTCGTCTCCCCGCCTAAGATTCCTGGCAGGGACACGAGAAGAACACCCCCCTCCTCCTCCTCCTCCACCGCCTCCTCCTCCGCCACCGCCTCCTCCTCCGCTACCGCCTCCTCCTCCGCTGTTAGATTGACCCCAGCTACGAGTTGGAAACGTTGCAGCACTGGCGTTGGTAGACGTCAGCAGGCTGTGCTGAAGCTGATCAGCTTGGGGGACAGACAGCACACTGCCTCCGAGGTGAGGGATGCCCTCCTCGATGAGACGGCAATATGGTTTGAGCCGCTGCACCTGGGCCCAGGCATGGTCGTTTGTGATAACGGCCGGAACCTGGTAGCAGCTCTGGAGCTTGCCGGACTCCAACATGTTCCATGCCTGGCCCACGTCTTCAACCTAGTGGTGCAACGTTTCCTAAAGAGCTACCCCAATGTTCCAGAGCTACTGGTGAAAGTGCGGCGCATGTGCGCCCACTTTCGCAAGTCGACAGTAGCCGCTACTAGCTTAAAATCTCTCCAGCAACGCCTGCATGTGCCACAACACCGGCTTTTGTGCGACGTCCCCACACGCTGGAACTCAACGTTTCAGATGTTGAATAGAGTGGTTGAGCAGCAGAGACCTTTGATGGAATACCAGCTACAAAACCCTAGGGTGCCACAAAGTCAGCTGCCTCAGTTTCTCATCCATGAGTGGCCATGGATGAGAGACCTTTGTGACATCCTACGGGTGTTTGAGGAGTCCACAAGGAGGGTGAGCTCTGAGGATGCGATGGTGAGCCTTACAATCCCGCTCTTGTGTGTTCTGAGAGAATCCCTGATTGACATCAGGGATAACTCAGATCACACAGAGGAGTCAGGGATAGCATAGGATCCGTCACAGCTGGAGAGTAGGTCCACACATCTGTCCGCTTCATCGCGTTTAATGGAGGAGGAGGAGGAAGAAGAGTTGTCCGATGATGTGATGGTGATACAGGAGGCTTCCGGGCAACTTCGAATCGTCCCATTGTTGCAGCGCGGATGGGTAGACATGGAGGATGAGGAGGAAATGGAGATTGAACTTTCCGGTGGGGCCAGAGGAGTCATGCCAACTAACACTGTGGCAGACATGGCTGAGTTCATGTTGGGGTGCTTTACAACCGACAAGCGTATTGTCAAAATACTGGATCTTTGCTATCCTTGACCCCCGGTATAAAAACAACATCTCCTCTTTTATTCCGGTAGAGGGGAGGGCCAATCGCATCAATGCTTACCACAAGCAATTAGTGCAGTATATGATGGAGATGTTTCCAGCATATGACGTTGGAGGCAGGGAGGGCAGTTCCTCCAGTAGGCGACCAAGTTCTCACCGGTCCACACAAACAAGGGGCACACTGTCTAAGGTCTGGGACACCTTGATGGCACCCCCTCGCCAAAGTGCCGCCACGGAGGGTCCTAGTGTCACCAGGCGTGAGAAGTATAGGCGCATGTTGCAGGAATACTATTCCGACCACAGCCCTGTCCTCTCCGATCCCTCTGCACCCTACACGTATTGGGTGTCGAAGTTGGACCTGTGGCTTGAACTTGCCCTATATGCCTTGGAGGTGCTGTCCTGTCCTGCCGCCAGCGTCCTATCTGAGAGGGTGTTCAGTGCAGCCGGTGGCACCATCACTGACAAGCGCACCCGTCTGTCAGCTGAGAGTGCCGACCGGCTCACTTTCATAACAATGAACCACCACTGGATAGAGCCTTCATTTTCGTGCCCACCTGTGTAAAGCACCCCAACATGAAACTCCATGTCTGTGCTCAACCTCTCCAATTCCTCCGCATCCTCATACTCATCCACCATAAGCGTTGCACAATTCTGCTAATACTAGGCTCTCTCCACCCTGATTTCCCACAACTCTGCTGGTTAGAGGCTCCCTCCACCCTAATTTCCCACAACTCTGCTGGTTAGAGGCTCCCTCCACCCTGATTTCCCACAGCTCTGCTGGTTAGAGGCTCCTTCCACCCTGATTTCCCACAACTCTGCTGGTTAGAGGCTCCCTCCACCCTGATTTCCCACAACTCTGCTGGTTAGAGGCTCCCTCCACCATGAATTTCCCAAAACTTGGCTGTTTAGAGGCTCCCTCCACCATGAATTGGTCCAAACTGGGCTGGTTAAAGGCTCCCTCCAGCATGAGTTTGGCCAAACTGTGGTTTTTAGAGGCTCCCTCCACCATGAATTGGTCCAAACTGGGCTGGTTAGTCTCCCTCCTCCATGTATTTGCCCAAACTTGGCTCTTTAGAGGCTCCCTCCACCATGAATTGGTCCAAACTGGGCTGGTTAGAGGCTCCCTCCACCATGAATTTGGCCAAACTGTGGTTTTTAGAGGCTCCCTCCACCATGAATTGGTCCAAACTGGGCTGGTTAGAGGCTCCCTCCAGCATGAATTTCCCACAACTTGGCTGTTTAGAGGCTCCCTCCACCATGAATTGGTCCAAACTGGGCTGGTTAGAGGCTCCCTCCACCATGAATTTGGCCAAACTGTGGTTTTCAGAGGCTCCCTCCACCATGAATTGGTCCAAACTGGGCTGGTTAGAGGCTCCCTCCACCATGAATTTGGCCAAACTGTAGTTTTTAGAGGCTCCCTTCACCATGAATTGGTCCAAACTGGGGTTTTTAGAGGCTCCCTCCACCATGAATTTGCCCAAACTTGGCTGTTTAGAGGCTCCCTCCACCATGAATTGGTCCAAACTGGGCTGGTTAGAGGCTCCCTCCACCATGAATTTGCCCAAACTGGGGTTTTTAGAGGCTCCCTTCACCATGAATTTGGCCAAACTGGGGTTTTTAGAGGCTCCCTCCACCATGAATTGGTCCAAACTGTGGTTTTTAGAAGCTCCCTCCACCCTGATTTCCCACAACTCTGCTGGTTAGAGGCTCCCTCCACCCTGATTTCCCACAACTCTGCTGGTTAGAGGCTCCCTCCACCCTGATTTCCCACAACTCTGCTGGTTAGAGGCTCCCTCCACCCTGATTTCCCACAACTCTGCTGGTTAGAGGCTCCTTCCACCATGAATTTCCCACAACTGTGCTGTTTAGAGGCTCCCTCCACCATGAATTGATCCAAACTGGGCTGGTTAGAGGCTCCCTCCACCATGAATTTGGCCAAACTGTGGTTTTTAGAGGCTCCCTCCACCATGAATTGGTCCAAACTGGGCTGGTTAGAGGCTCCCTCCACCATGAATTTGCCCAAACTGGGGTTATTAGAGGCTCCCTACACCATGAATTTGGCCAAACTGGGGTTTTTAGAGGCTCCCTCCACCATGAATTGGTCCAAACTGGGCTGGTTAGAGGCTCCCTCCACCATGAATTTGCCCAAACTGGGGTTATTAGAGGCTCCCTACACCATGAATTGGGCCAAACTGGGGTTTTTAGAGGCTCCCTCCACCATGAATTTGGCCAAACTGGGGTTTTTAGAGGCTCCCTCCACCATTAATTGGTCAAAACTGGGGTTTTTAGAGGTTCCCTCCACCATGAATTGGTCCAAACTGGGCTGGTTAGAGGCTCCTTCCACCATGAATTTGCCCAAACTGGGGTTTTTAGAGGCTCTTTCCACCATGAATTTGGCCAAACTGGGGTTTTTAGAGGATCCCTCCACCATGAATTGGTCCAAACTGGGGTTTTTAGAGGCTCCCTCCACCATGAATTGGTCCAAACTGGGCTGGTTAGAGGCTCCCTCCTCCATGAATTTGCCCAAACTTGGCTGTTTAGAGGCTCCCTCCACCATGAATTTGGCCAAACTGGGGTTTTTAGAGGCTCCCTCCACCATGAATTGGTCCAAACTGGGCTGGTTAGAGGCTCCCTCCACCATGAATTTACCCAAACTGGGGTTTTTAGAGGCTCCCTCCACCATGAATTTGGCCAAACTGGGGTTTTTAGAGGCTCCCTCCACCATGAATTGGTCCAAACTGGGGTTTTTAGAGGCTCCCTCCACCATGAATTGGTCCAAACTGGGCTGGTTAGAGGCTCCCTCCACCATGAATTTGCCCAAACTGGGGTTTTTAAAGGCTCTTTCCACCATGAATTTGGCCAAACTGGGGTTTTTAGAGGCTCCCTCCACCATGAATTGGTCCAAACTGGGGTTTTTAGAGGCTCCCTCCACCATGAATTGGTCCAAACTGGGCTGGTTAGAGGCTCCCTCCTCCATGAATTTGCCCAAACTTGGCTGTTTAGAGTCTCCCTCCACCATGAATTGGTCCAAACTGGGCTGGTTAGAGGCTCCCTCCACTATGAATTGGGCCAAACTGGGGTTTTTAGAGGCTCCCTCCACCATGAATTTCCCAAAACTTGGGTGTTTAGAGTCTCCCTCCACCATGAACTTCCCATAGCTTGGCTGTTTAGAGGCTCAATCCACCATGAATTGGTCCAAACTGGGCTGGTTAGAGGCTCCCTCCACCATGAACTTCCCATAGCTTGGTTGTTTAGAGGCTCCCTCCACCATGAATTGGTCCAAACTGGGCTGGTTAGAGGCTCCCTCCACCATGAATTGGTCCAAACTGGGCTGGTTAGAGGCTCCCTCCACCATGAATTTGCCCAAACTGGGGTTATTAGAGGCTCCCTACACCATGAATTGGTCCAAACTGTGGTTTTTAGAGGCTCCCTCCACCATGAATTTGCCCAAACTGGGGTTTTTAGAGGCTCCCTCCACCATGAATTGGTCCAAACTGGGGTTTTTAGAGGCTCCCTCCACCATGAATTGGTCCAAACTGGGCTGGTTAGAGGCTCCCTCCACTATGAATTGGTCCAAACTGGGCTGGTTAGAGGCTCCCTCCACCATGAATTGGTCCAAACTGGGCTGGTTAGAGGCTCCCTCCACCATGAATTGGTCCAAACTGGGGTTTTTAGAGGCTCCCTCTACCATGAATTTGGCCAAACTGGGCTGGTTAGAGGCTCCCTCCACCATGAATTTGCCCAAACTGGGGTGTTTAGAGGCTCTCTCCACCATGAATTTGGCCAAACTGGGGTTTTTAGAGGCTCCCTCCACCATGAATTGGTCCAAACTGGGGTTTTTAGAGGCTCGCTCCACCATGAATTGGTCCAAACTGGGCTTGTTAGAGGCTCCCTCCTCCATGAATTTGCCCAAACTTGGCTGTTTAGAGGCTCCCTCCACCATGAATTGGTCCAAACTGGGCTGGTTAGAGGCTCCCTCCACCATGAATTTGCCCAAACTGGGCTATTTAGAGGCTCCCTCCACCATGAATTGGTCCAAACTGGGCTGGTTAGAGGCTCCCTCCACCATGAATTTGCCCAAACTGGGCTATTTAGAGGCTCCCTCCACCATGAATTGGTCCAAACTGGGGTTTTTATAGGCTCCCTCCACCATGAATTGGTCCAAACTGGGGTTTTTAGAGGCTCCCTCCACCATGAATTTGCCCAAACTGGGGTGTTTTGAGGCTCCCTCCACCATGAATTTGCCCAAACTCTGCTGGTTAGAGGCTCAATCCACCCTGATTTTCAAAACAAATGTTGGTGCCAACCTCAACTTACTACAAGGGCCAAATTCACTGCTGGTGACAAGCTCTCCTCACTGCAAGTGCCAAATACACATGTTTCAAGGTGTTTTCCTACTGTCTGAGAGGTCGTATTGAGTGTGTAAAGTGTGTAGTTGTTAGGCTGTGATTTTGGGGTAATAGAGGGTCTTTGGTGTGTTAGATGCCCCCAGACATGCTTCCCCTGCTGTCCCAGTGTCATTCCAGAGGTGTTGGCATCATTTCCTGTGGTGTCATAGTGGACTTGGTGACCCTCCAGACACGGATTTGGGTTTCCCCCTTAACGAGTATATGTTCCCCATAGACTATAATGGGGTTCGAAATACGTTCGAACACTCGAACATTGAGCGGCTGTTCGAATCGAATTTCGAACCTCGAACATTTTAGCGTTCGCTCATCTCTAGTTAACACACTTCTCATATGCTGTTTTAAATTATTTGAGGGGTACATTTTTGAAAATGGGGTGATTTATGGGGGGTTTCTAATATATAGGCCTCTATAATCCCCTTCAGAGCTAAAGTGGTCCCAAAAAAAAAATTAGTTTGGGAATTTTTTTTCTAGTTCTGGAAAATCGCTGTTACATTTCAAAGCCTTCTAATGTCCAAAATAAATTAAATGACAATTAAAGGATAATTGCAATATAAAGCAGAGATATGTAGATAATATTTATTCATGTATTTGTGTGATTTGACTATCTGTTTGAAAAGCAGACCATCTCACATTTTGAAAATTACAATTTTTTGCAAATTTCCCTCAAATTTCCTATTTTTTTTTAAATAAATACAAAAATATTAATTAGTGTTTACCACTAACATGAAGTACAATGTGTCACAAAAAATAATCTGAAAATCACTTGTGTAAGTTAAAGCGTCTCAAAGTGATTGCCATATAAAATGACACGTCGGTTTTGAGGGCTGATCCTTAATGCACTTTTGGATTGTGTCCTTAAGGGGTTAAAGGAGGGATTTAAATGTAAAATGTCGCTAGAAGGACATCCCGTTTGATGCATACTATCTTACTAAAATGAAGGGCTGCTAAAAAATCATGGACTGATAGATTCAAGTAAGACACTGAACATAATTGTATATTTTGTGTGCCAAATGGGACAAATCTACGTTTGGATTACTTGTAATTTCAATATGGAAATCTGTCTGCCCTTAGTGCAACAATTTATAGTATTACATTGTCAGACCATGCTTTAACAACAGTGACTGTTTCAACAAGAATAGATAGAAATAAACTAATGTCATGGAAACTTAGTGAGTTTTCCTCTACAGCTCTGCAGTTGAAATAGAATTGCTATAGGTGGCCTTTTTGAAATCTAACTCTACATCTATCGGAAACTACCTGACTATTTGGGAGGCACATAAATGTGTGGTCAGGGGAATCCCGAATAAACATTGTGCACGATTAAAGAAGGAAAGGTCAATTAAAATTATGGAATTTACAAGGAAAGTTCATAATTTGGAACAAGTTCATAAGAAATCGCTAAAGCTGCTATGGAGAAATGCAGGAAAGTACGTTATGAGTTGGGTAATAAATCAATGAAAGTGATAATATTTTGAAAAAGCTGAAAGCTTGAGCCCTTGTTGCAGGATTTAGAGGTCCAAATGGGGAAAAGGAAGTCATTTCTGACAAGATTGTTGCTATTTTTGAGAAGTTTTATTCTGAGCCCTATGGTGAAGAGGAAACACTGACAGAAGTGGAGTATCATCAGGAAATGGTTAAAGGGGCTCTATCATTGATAAAAGTCATTTTTAACTAATCACATCATTGCATAGTCTTTAGAAAGGCTATTCCACACCTACCTTTAGTATGTAAATTGCTTCAGTGGTTTCTGAATTCTGAGTTTTTATTCATATGCTAATGAGCTTCCAGCCAGCACAGGAAGTTCCCAGCAGTACTCGTCTCTGCTGTTATCTTATACACCCATAGGAAACAATAGCATATGAATAAAAATGGACATATTCAAAAACCACTGAGGCAATTCACATACTAAAGGTAGGTGTGGAATAGCCTTTCTAAAGGCTATGCAAGGATGTGATTAGTTAAAAATGACTTTTCCCAATGATAGAGCCCCTTTAAGGTGATGGATTATATTGGAGAGTTAGTAATGCTAACCTTGGGGGATGGAATAGCAGGTGAATCTGAAGATGAAATCATATGGGAAATTAGGGTAAAATGTCTTTCAAGGGGCTCTATCATATGCTAATTGGATAGTCTTGGAAGTGCATTGCGCATTTTCTGTTAGTACAATAAACCTCATTTCAATCCTGAAATATTACTGTGTCCATCAGTTATTAGATATATCAAACTGAAATAGCTGTTATAAACACCAAAATATTTAGAACTAAAAATGATTAAGATTAATAGGGGTGCCCAAACTTTTTCATAGGACTGTATATACCATATAACAGTTATCTAAAAAGAAGGGAAAGACCTTTAACATAGTAGTTACCATCCAACTTCATTATTCAATGAAGATGTCAACTTCTTGAAGATAATGGCCACATGCTTGATTCCTTTCCTAAGGGAGGTAATAAATTATGACTTGGTTGCATTTGTTTCAGGTCAGGAGTCCAGGGACAATATCATCACAGCCATAAATGTGATCCTCTATGCCCGCATATAGAAAATTCCAATGTTGTTATTATCAACAGATATTGAAAAACATTTTAACTGATTCAGATGGTCTTTTATACCGGCAATATTGCGTCATCTGGGCTTAAGCGTTAATATTCTCTTGTAGTTTTTTTTCTCTGTACTGACAACCAATTGCACAAGTGAGGGTAAATACGACTTTTGCTGGTGTTCTTTGAGATTGGGAGAGGGACGAGACAAAGTTGATTTTCCTTTTGTTGATTGAACCTTTTGAGTCCAAAGGAATTATGGATTTACAGATGATTTATTTTTTTCTCACCAACTCATGTATATCATTGTAAAATTTAATGAAGTAGTATAGAAAATATTTAACGGCCCTTTCAGCATTTTCAACTAATATGTCAAAATAATATTTCATTATCACAAGATATGCAACTAGATCACAGAGGGATACTTCCAAACAAGCCAAACTAATCACTGAACAACTGGAAAGTGGGCTGACAATAAAACTTAAGTTTAAGTGTCTGTATGTAAAAATAAGGTACCACTATATAACAAAAATAATATTCAGAAAATGATTTTGCTTGGTATAAAAATGCACAATTCTTGGCTAATCCTGGTGTGAGATATATTATTGTGCTCTTGGCATTAAATATAAAAGTTCTAGATATATAAGCAGGATATACAGTACAGACCAAAAGTACACACCTTCTCATTCAAAGAGTTTTCTGTATTTTCATGACTATGAAAATTGTAGATCAACAATGAAGGCATCAACACTATCAATGTGTTTGTTCATTTTGACAAAAAAAAATAATTGCTTTTTAATCTTGCAGATTGGCTAACAGTGCATCAGGGGTATCTTCTGGGGTGACTAAACAGCATAGCAAGATCTTCCACTCACTCACTACCCCTCCCAGCACCACTGGCATAATCTGAGTATTCCCTTGCCTCATCCAGAGCGATGCTCAGCCACCCAGAAGACTCTTCTGATACAATTTTAGCTCATTTGCATAGGAATAAAAACAGTTTTTGTCAAAATTAAGCAGTAATTCTACAAATTATAGGACTGCTCTTACAGCTCTGAACACGATAAAGAAAAATAAATATTGAAGATAAATTGTAAATACTTGAATAAACAACTATATAGATATTGGATGTGTCACTACCCTAACAAAGGTATATTAAAATGTATAAATCTTTATTTAGTCAAAGTAAAAGATAAGGTATCAAAATTATGACTTCAAAATATTTAAAACATAGCTTAGAGAAAGCATGGGAGTGCGAGAGAGATCAATATTAAGTTGTCACTTGGTCCCCTCAAGAAACACACCCCATGTATTTCAATTACCCCTCAGGAAAATATAGATTACCCTGAATGATCTATTGTTAGGCGGAATACACAAACAGCCTACAATCTGTCCAGGCTTCTTAATTAGACCGCCCCAGGGTATGACTATATTATAGGAGGGAAACTCTGTTGGTCAAACCAAAAGCATACATGGGCTTGTCAAAGGCTATCACATACTCACAATAGTAAATCAGCATTGGGCACTGATACAGCCAAACAAGCATGTAAACTGCAATTAAAATAATTGTTTGTAAGGATTGGAGTCAGGGTCAGGCAGTGCAAAGTGACACAGCTGGGAAAGCAACACTGTGCAACTAATGACAAAAGGGGTCGCAGGCCCTGCAGCTATAACTATGCTGTAATATCTGAGATGAGGCAGACCAATGCACTTCCTAATTGAAGTGCGCCTACCACGGCTCCTAACCTTCTATCTGGCAGCTAGGATAAGGGGAGAGGAGGCCCTGAAGGTCCTAGGGACTGGAGTCACGGGGTCACACCTAAACAGAAAGCACAGTGTAAATGCAATGCAAAACAAAAGACTAAACAGCATGGAACCAGGGAGGACCACAAGTCCCAGCAAGACACAGAAGAGAAGGCAAGGTCAGACGAGCAAGAGGTCAAGCCAGGAGATATAATAAAAGGTACCAAATCAAAAGACAAGGGATAGTCAAAAATACAAGCCGGGTCTAAAAACCAAGAAACATATGGAATACAAACAGACAGGGAATCAGACTGAGCAGGGGGACCAGGAAACACAAAGTGAATGGCTGGCAAGGATCCATCCCTGGGTGGAGTTTAAATAGCAGCAGAAAAACACACCTGATGGCTAATGACATGGAGACTGAGAGCAAGGAAAAGATTAACTCTTAATGACCTAAGCACACCCAATAGAACTCCTAACACGTCTCCCAGGGAGACGCCGCGCAGCAAGGAGACCGCGGCGACTCCGTATCCTGACATTGTTCTTCCATTGATACTTTATCTGTTTATGGGAAATCCTGACAAAATCCCTGTCTCATTATTTTTGAGCACTGGAAGTAAATAAATGTGTTTGGGCTTGGATGCCAGCTAGATTGGCTCAAAGCATTTTTGGGAAGGCTACTCATTTGAATAGCGTGGTAGATTGATCTTATGAGACACAGAAAAGATGGGTATCCATGGAACAAGCATTCTCTGAGATAAATCTACACAGTGTACCCTGGATGAATAGAGTACATTATGTTGATGTAAGCAAGAACCTGTAACTATAGGCCCTACTTTGGTGGAATATGGTAAAGTATTTATTGTAAAAAGAATTTCTCCCTAGCTATCCTAGATGTTGCTGTTCATGGAAGCTCTGGATGTTATCCCAGGAATGGAGGTTTCTATTTTTTGTTGATGAAGGATAGTTTCTTTGTTATTGCGTGGCAAACCCTAAAAATTTTGGGTATGGCTGAACCTTATATTTTTGAAAAATTTGTAATGAGAACCAGTTCAATCATCCCTATGTATGTGTTTTGTTTCATTTCATTAACATAGGGGCTGCTCTGGGTCATTTTATTGTTTATACTGTGTAGAGAAATATAAAACAAAACAAAGACACCAGGCGCACTAAGTGTAGTATTTGAGAGTACACAGATGATTAAAAACTGGGTAAGTATTAACGTGGACCAGATGGCCTCTCACCTTATGAGGTTGTGAACAGTCACAACACTTGGAATCGTATTAGGGTGAGAGTGGCAGCAGTTCAATCCGTCACCGGAGAACCGGAGGAAATACTGAAGAGGAAAGAGGGGACCAAAGGTCCGTTGAGGGAGAACCGCGCACACTGGTAAGTTTAGGAAGATGGTTCTTTTAACTACCCAATAAACCCTATGTGATTGGACCCTGGTTTACCATCTTCTTAAACATACCAGTGTGCGCGGTTCTCCCTCAACGGACCTTTGGTCCCCTTTTTCCTCTTCACTATACAGTGTAGATGGCTGGTATGGGTCATTATACTGTGTGAAATGACTACTATAGGACAGTATACTTTGTGTTTGTGGGGGCCATTAAGGGACATTATATTGTGTAGAGGGCCACCACTATGGGACATTATACTGCCTGGAGGGTAGCTGAAATTATTGATGTGAGATTCCGTCTTTAAAGAACTTTGTTTATAGTCAGAAGGTAAGATGATACCTATGTCACCTTAAAGCATCAGAATAGCAACTGTGGGGCTGATCTGCCATATTCAGATGAAAAGATTTTTGATATGTATAGCAATATATTTTCTTGTTTCTTTATAAGCTCAGAGATTCTAAAGTAAAGATATTTTGTTTCCATCTGTCTCGTGTCTTGTTAGTCTACAAGGGAATTTCTCACTGAATTATTAACAGTCAGTGGAACAGCCTGTGCTTTGCTGGGAGATTACCCTCACACCTTATGTGTCACTTCTCCAGAAAGAAGCTATCCTCTGGGTTTACATGGAATTTCTCTGAATGTGCTAATGATGGCAGAACCCATGTGGCCCGGGGTGATGAAAGTGCTGATTAGTGTACAACAGGCTGCTCGCAGAGATTAATGACACTATTAGAGTGGCCGGTGACTGGATCAACTCATCTCATTACTAAAATCAAACATTTTTAGGAAAAGGACCTGTTAGACTTTCTAGGTTTCAGAATAATGTGTGTGACTTTTTTCCATGTTTTTTTTAAGATAAACACATTGATGATAAGTGACTAAATAACAATCATGGCCTTAAAAATAAAGTTTAAGGTAAATGATATTTGTATTATGCAATTACTGAAATGACAAGTCCAAAATATGTGATCACCGTTGTTCCCACTAGCTGCAGGTAGGGTCCTGGCGGCCTATTGCAGAATGATGCATTTTGTCTGATAGGTGAATTAAAGCATTAAAGGGGTTGTCCAGGATAAAAAAAACAAAACAAAAAAAAAAACATTTAAACTTTAAACTAAACCCCCTCCCCATCTACTTTACAAATTGCTTGCATCATCAAAAATGCATATTTACCATTATCACTGGGGCTTCCAGAAACGGAGCACCACATACTATATCCCCATCCTCCTCCCTTCCTCTACCCTCCCTGCCTTCCCCGTAACCTCCCTTCACCTCCCCTCATTACACCTCTCCTTATCATACTTACCTTTCTTCATATAAGGAATATCCAGTTATGGAGCATCATCTTCACTTCGGGCATGCACAATAGAGTTCAGGAGCGATGGACAACAAACACCAGCATGTCTTACGCATTGGATGTACTTGCGATCTCCCTGTGAAGAAAGTTAGGCAATGTGCATTGCCTAACTTTCTTCACAGGGCTCGCAAGTACATCTGATATCTAAGACATGCTGGTGATTATCTATTGCAGGTCTTATTTTAATTGGCTTATTTCATTGGGTTATTAGCATTTGGTGGAAAACAATATACAGGGACTAGGAGACTACAGATGGTTTCTGATGATGTGGTGGGCAGGTTAGCTAGGGAAACAGGGAGGGGGAGTGTATGAGAAAGTGAGGAGGTCAGTGAGAGAGGGAGGAGAAGTGAGTCATCATGGAACTTGTAGGAAACAAACCACAGGAAATTAGGGATGTAAACAAATGCAGAAGATGCCAGGACTTGACTGAGAACCCCAGAAATGACCTATTACCCTATTAATAGCACAAACTGACCTTTTTTGAAAAATAATTTTTTTGCCCGGGAAACCCCTTTAAGTTAATTCTTCCTAGCTAATGGCTCTACTGCCCAACTGCTATCTACTACTTTTGAAAATGGTTTCCAGAAACAAACATATTTAAAGGGGCTCTATCAGCAAAATCATGCTGATAGAGCCCCACATATGCGTGCATAGCCTTTAAAAAGGCTATTCAGGCATCGGGAATGTTATATTAAACTACCCCCCCCGTTTTAAAATAATAACCTAAAAAAAGAATGTGCTCTACTTACCGAACGTGCATGCTGGGCGGGCATTCTGGGAGTGTCTTCATCTTCTTCCCCTCCTCTTCTTCCTCCGATGTCCTCCGGTCCCGTCTTCCTCCAGCGCTCGCGAACGGCCAGTGATAGCCGGGGCGCATGCGCAGTAGCCGTAGTAGAAGCCACATGCTACTGCGCATGCGCCCAGGCCGGAGGACGTCGGAGGAAGAAGAGGCGGGGAAGAAGATGAAGACACACCCAGAATGCCCGCCCAGCGTGCACGATCCGTAAGTAGAGCACATTCTAACATTACCGATGTCTGAATAGCCTTTTTAAAGGCTATGCACGCATATGTGGGGCTCTATCAGCATAATTTTGCTGATAGAGCCCCTTTAAGTTTGCCTCATAGTTCCTGCAAACCATCACAGGATTTAGTTCCTCAAAATAATCTAAAGTATGGTGGCACTCTGCATATTGCCCCTTTAAATATCCCTGGTAAAACATTGCTTCCCTAATCTGTAATTTAGTATATGTCAGATAGTCTGAAAATAAAATGTACAATTTAGACTTGCTCTTTCTATTGCTAGATCTTGTTACTTTATTGAAGCTAATTTAGTATAATGGTGTTTAAATGAAGAGGTATAATGCACATCTCTTGAAAATGATTGACATCTACTCAAGATGTGTGGCTTTAAATTAGTAGATTCATCAAGTCTTTCACAAAATTCAAAGAACATCTTTGCTCAAAAATGTAAATTAAATGTAAAAAATGCCATCTTTCTCTGTCAATTCATGTTGTGCTTTTGTCAGACAGTTCCGCTCCTGACCTCTTGCTCCATTTATAGCTGGTCTCAGGATACACAGTAGCTATGTCACAGTAGCCATTTTTGGAAACTATATATCTATTCATTAGTCACAGAGTCAACCATAGAAACAGATATTCCTAACTCACTCTTCCCTAAGGATTTTCTATTCTGCGCTCTATAATACTGCCATTATGTACAAGAATATAATTGTAATACCAATGGCCTGCATCCAGTGGTGTACTAAAAGGCATGGCCACCAATTTACCTTTTCTGATATTACTCATTCTCTACTCCTACACACTACCTGTAGAGATAAACGAGTACTGTTCGGATCAGCCGATCCGAACAGCACGCTCGATAGAAATGAATGGATGCACCTGGTACTTCCGCTTTGACGGCGGCCGGCCGCTTAACCCCCTAACTACCTGCATATACCTGCTGCTCCCTTATGAGTCTGCAACTCACTGTATGTTACATTAACTATTTTTATATATTAATACCGTCTCCAATGTAGGAGAATAACACTACTATTACTGCAGTCTATGTAGTACATCTGCCTCCTATGTACAATAATATAATTACTATAATACTGACTCATATATACAAAATATATGTTAAAGGGGTTAGCCAGGCGGCCATGGATTGTATTTCAGGAGTCTGCGGAGTTCTCCTCCCTGTTCAGCTAAGGGCCCCTTCACACGGCGGAAACGCGTACGTTTTTTGTTGCGTAATTTTACGCGCGCAAAATTGGGAACGTGGCGTACACGCGGCGTTTTACTAGACGCCACGTATACGCGGCGCTTTCTATGCGTATTTTGACCGCGTAAACGCCGCGTTTACGCTCGCGTGTATTTACACGCGTAAAATCAGGCCACCTCATTAAAAAAAAGACCAGCCCACTGGGCAGGCCAAAAAAGGACAGCCCATTATTTAATCATGAAACATCTGAGTATGCTGTCTGGCAAATTTGGCTTCCAAGGTCACTTTGCAACTCTAAAATGGCCACAAATGCTAATGCAGGAAACTGGCAGATATGTCAGACTATCTGACATATACTAAATTACAGATTAGGGAAGCAATGTTTTACCAGGGATATTTAAAGGGGCAATATGCAGAGTGCCACCATACTTTAGATTATTTTGAGGAACTAAATCCTGTGATGGTTTGCAGGAACTATGAGGCAAACTTAAAGGGGCTCTATCAGCAAAATTATGCTGATAGAGCCCCACATATGCGTGCATAGCCTTTAAAAAGGCTATTCAGACATCGGTAATGTTAGAATGTGCTCTACTTACGGATCGTGCACGCTGGGCGGGCATTCTGGGTGTGTCTTCATCTTCTTCCCCGCCTCTTCTTCCTCCGACGTCCTCCGGCCTGGGCGCATGCGCAGTAGCATGTGGCTTCTACAGACGCGGCAGCTCAGGAGAATCCTGAAAGTCTACCGCGACAGCAAGGACATAGGCCTTAAAAAGAAGGCGCCTGTGAGGTGGCAGCTCGCGGCAGATAGCTGCAACTTGTATGCCAAAATGGGCAAAAGTGTCCTGGCTGTTTACCCTCTGGATAAAAGACAGGGCTTGACTCTCCAAGTCAAGCTGCCTGTCTGTTATCTGGGGGGTCCTCTCAGTCTACTCCTGGGTGGAAGGTGCTGGGGTACGAGGGGTGTGACGTCGCCTAAGCCTCCGGGTTACTGGTGGTCGCTCCTGGGCGTCCTCACTCGTGGGTGGTGGGACCCTTGATGAAGCGTCTGAGGAAGCTGGGGAAGGCACCCGGGAGGTCGTAGGCACGTGCACAACTGGTGGTCCCCTCTCCGCTTCATGAGAGGAGCAGGCCGGTGGGCTGGGTGGGACGCTCTCCCTCTGCTGCGACTCCTCTTCAGGTGTGGGTGCTGCTGGTTCCACGGACACTGTGGCACGGGTATTGCCAGAAGCACTGTGAATTAAAGGAAAACCAAGAAATCAATATTTAGTTCAAGATTAAAAGGCAAAACACACACAAATATTGGTCTTAAATAAACTTACTCCCGGGAAACACTGCCAGTCAACAGGAACTGCAGCTCATCTTGCAGGGGTATTTTGGGTCGCTGGGAGGGAGAGGCCCCACTGCGCTCTTGTGGCCTGCTGTGTCTGATGAAGCGGTCCCGCACGCTTTTCCACCGTGTGCACACATCGTTTTCTACCAATATGAAAGACAAAACAAGAGAGAGGGGAAACATTATAGGCCTATTGGCAATGACATAATTGGTGTTGCTTTCAAAGAGAATGAAAAGTGTCCAACATGTGTTTACATGCTTATCTTGAAGTAAAAGTTTCATGCCACTTTGTCAGTTGTGTGCAAAATATCTTGTGGTCACTGTGTCTTGTCTTCATTGGTTGCCAATGTCAGGCAGCATAAATGTGGCAAATTAGGAATTTCAGCTCCACCACAACTAGTTACTTTAATGTGTGCCAGAGATGTTGGCATACATGGAGTGTCCCTGTCTGATAAGGCAGCTACTGTACTACAATCGCATCTCGGTTCATGATAACACCCATGTGATGGAAGGTTGTCAGATTTCAGGGTGGTAACCATTGGCAACCGATCAAGACAACTGACTGTCAGCATGTAAAAACTGGCCCTGAAAATCAACTTCAATCACAAGAATAAGGGCAAACTAAGATGAGCACAAATCTCACATTCGGAACTATGTGTAAAGCTAGTTCGCATTATGTGCATGTCACTAGCCATTTAAGGTGAAATATTGTGTGTGCAAATTCGAACATGATCAATATATACATATTTGCTACTCACCAATTGTCTGTTTTCGGCTTCGGGAAAAGGTGGACCAGTCCGGGAACATCTGGGAGCAGATGTGGATCCACCCTGCATCTCGTGCATTGCGGTCTGAGTAAAGGGCGTGTGCCTTGTCCCACAAGTTGGGTTTTGTGTGAACCTGGAAGCAAAATAACACTTAATTGTGTGCACAATTCCTGTCCAAACTGCCAAAAATTACAAGCATATTGTGTGTGGTGGTGTTTTGACAAGACTACAGCCTACTATGTTTGAAACACTAGCAGCTACATGCGGCAAGGTTTAACTGTCCAACCGGCCAAACATGGGCTGCCTTACGTTTCAAAGCGGATGAATGTTAAAGCCTTCAAACAGTTCATTATGTAAAAACATTGCATTGGGGCTAAAAACATAGAAAATTATGGCTACACCAAAAATGTCATGTTTAAACAATGGAATGAAGCAGCATGCATGTGTAGCATGAACTTACTAATTCGACAAGGCGCTTCACATCAAGATCCATGCGGTGGTACTGGGTTTTTGTAGTTTTTTTGGGGGTCGCCATCTCCAATGTGAATTGTTGTTGTCTAAAAAGCAAACAAAAGTATGACAAGTCAATAAATGGTACCGTATATTTCACATGAAAACGAAAATATGAACCCACAGCATGTGTGTGCATGGGCTTACGATTTTTTGGTTTTGCCACAAATGAAATTCAAAAAGGATAGTAGCATGTTAACCCCTTCCCCACATGTGCGGTAATAGTATGCCACATGTGGTTTGAAAAGTGAACACAGTATAGACACAGCGGCCATGCCTACAATTGGTCCCTGGACCTATTTTATTACTTAACCCCTGTAGGACGATGTGGAAAGGTGCATGAGGCGCCATGTTCACCTTGCCGCATGGGCATGGAAATTAGGCCAATGCTGGCTGCTGGATCCACCAACCTCCTGGCCCCACGACACGTTGCCATGACTGGTGTAAGCCTTGGAAAGCCTCAAAGCTTCTATGCAGTCATTTACTTTAGCACCCTGGTGTATGCAGCCTGGCCTTTATTTGGCCAAACAAATGCATTACCTTTGTCATGCATTGCATTAGTGCTCACCCCCCTTTTTTTTTGGGCGAACCCTAGTGGTTGTGGTGAAAGCACAATTCATCTTCTCAACATCTAAAATAACAGCAATAGGGCAAAAAACCAAAACAAAAAATATGTTTGGCCAGCAAGCAGAACCAAACACCGAATACAGGGGACATGTAATTTAGTTGGCACAATGTATGTGCTAAACCCAAAGGCCATATGAAGGTTGCAGACATCTTGTTTGTTTTGCAAAATCAAACCATTCCCATTACTCAGTCCAGCTTCCAAGTTCATTCCACAGAGAAATTAATGGTGGCATCATGAAGAAACATTTGTGCGGCAAAGATGACCCCCTCATATGCGTCTGTGAGCCGCAAAATAAATAAGTTATGGCCTTTAGGAGTAGGGGAATGAAAAAGGAAGTAGCAAAATGGCTCACTAACATTGTGCTAAAGGGGTTAAACACTACAACCCAAAAAAATGTTAAAAAAATGTACTTACAGCAAAGATGTGTGTGAGATGTCCTAATGGGGAGCCGCTGGCAGTGCTGCACACTATTTGTTGGGGTTGGAGGGCCCAAAATGGCGCAGAATAAATTGCGTTCTATTGAAGGTAGAAAAATGAAAAAAAAAGATCAGCAAATGTCAAAAAACAAAGGGGGATTGGAGTAGGGAGTGAAAAAAAGGAAAAAAAATACATGGCCAAGAAGGGGTTAAGACATAAACAATATCGCACACTTGATAAAGTACTTACAGCAAAGATGTCTGTAAGATGGCCTATCTGTGGGGCGGTGATGTAAAAAATTTACAAAGTGGCCGATAATGTCAGTCTGTATTTTTGGAATGAAATAAAAAGAAAGAGGTAAGAAAACATGTTTTCAAGTATGCAAAACAATCACTTTTAACATATTTCCATGAAAAATTAGCCACTACTTACATGACAAGACACTGGTAGCTTCTTTCCGCTTCAGGATGTGATGCAATTTGACATGCAGAAGATCCTGTGTGTCCTTAAAATGGATGCTGGTTTTGGTTGACACCCACGGCCCTGCCTTTTTGGGCTGTGGCCATGAATATGGGTTTGGTTTACGCATTCTAAATACGCGGCGTATACGCGGCGCGTATACGCCAAGATACGCGACGTACACGCGCCACGTATACGCCACGTTTTCGAAACACGCAGCCATTGAAATGTATGGGAAAAGACGCGCGTCTTTGTACGGCCGTAAAAAGACGCGCGTATTACGCAACTCCGCAAAAAACCCATTCAACCCTATGGGAAGACATTTTACACGTGTATTTTTACACGTGTAAAACACACAAAAAACGCGCGCGTTTACGCCGTGTGAAGGGGCCCTAAGTCCTCGTTCTCCTTGTTACCCAACCCTGGCAACTCTGGGTTCTATCCCTCTAGCTCTCCCTCGCCTGCATCCCTGCCCTCCTTTTGTGTCTTGTTCATGGTGTCCTCCCTCTACCTTTTGTTTCTTGTGTGTTTCATGTGTCTTAGTCCCTCCCCTCTATTCCTTGTACTTGTCCGTTGTCTCGTTTCTGTTTTTGGTTCTCTATGTTTGCCCTTTATGACCAGGGGTTCCCTCTGGAGTCTGTTTTGTGTATCGGCCCTGTGAGGCCTTGACGTATTACGTATGGGCATAAAGCCTTTTTCTATTCTGTCTTGTTTCTTTCCATTGCAAAAGTTTAATAAAAATTGATTATATCTAAAGGGGTTAGCCAGTATCAGCAAATAACTGTTATTGTTTACATAATAAAAAGTAAAATTTTCTAATATATTCCAATTCCTGTATCAATTCCTCAGTTTTTTAGATCTCTGCTTGCTATCATTCATTCTGCTTACTCCCAGTGGATTAAAATGAGACCATGGTCATGTGATGGACACAAAGGTGCAAAGCTCATAACCAGATATCTGATTATTGTGCTATGACTCTAATGAATTGTGCAGCTGAGTCCATCACATGACTATGAACTGTACATCACATGACCATGGTCTCATTTTAATTCACTGAAGGTAAGCTGAACAAATGACAGCAATCAGAGATCTAGCAAACCGTAAGAAAATGTTACAGAGAGTAAACTGGAAAATCTTCAATACACATACAATAACATTTATTTTTAAGTACTGTAAAATAGCCATCTAGCAAAAAAAAAAAAAAAAAGTAATTGAACCCTTTGAAATTGCCTAGAGTTCTGCATTGATTACTAAGGGACGTGGTCTGATTGTTATTGAAGCTACAATTATAGACAAACACAATCTAATTAAACACAATCTAATTAAAATGTTGTATTGTTCATGTCTTTCACAGTAAGTATCCACACTGCAGGGAGAAAGAGTAAGTGAACTCATAAATTTAATAACCCGTGGTTCTCTATTTAGAACAGTCTATGCCACCAAACATTTCCAGTAACTGCAAATAAGATATACACAATGTTGAGAGGGTATTTTGGACCATTCCAAAACCATGTAGTGGGCTGGCAGTCAAAAGCTTGCTATGGGACCCCATCTTTACTAGTTATGCCCCTATTCACCAAAGGACCCATAGTTCAGCAACAAGGAAAATAAAGGCTGCAAGATACAATATACAATATCATACCTCCCAACCATCCTGGATTAACAGGGACAGTCCCTGATTCTGGGTCCTGTCTGGCTGTCCTGGTCAGTAGGCGGTACGTCCTGGCATCAACTCATCTGCGTTCAGAGCACGCAGATGAGTTGAATACAGTGGTGAAGCACGAGCTATCTGCTTCCTGCTTCACCACTTTGCCCCTGTGTGCTTCAGCCGCGGGAGTTGTAGGTGCGATATGATGACGTAACGTGCATTGCTCTTGCAGCTGCCTGAACACTCCAGGAGCAGAGATGACTGAAAGAGCAGCAGGGGAGCATGGAGAGGTGAGGTGTTTTTTTAAGTTAAACTTTGGGAGCAGATGGAGGGGGGCATTATACTGGGGCAGATGCAGGGGGATATTAAACTGGGGCAGATGGCGGTGGGGATATTAAATTGGGGGGTAGGCAGATTAAGTTGGGACATTAAACTGGAGGGGCAGATCGAGGGGGACATTAAACTTTTGGGACAGATGGAAGTGGGACATTAAATTGGGGGTCAGATGACAAGGAACATTGAACTGAGGGCAGCTGGAGGAGGGCATTAAACCATGGGGGTAGCTGAAGGGGACATTAAACTGCTGTGAGGACGACGAGGCAAGTTCACGAGTAGATAGATATACTACTTGTCTATCTACTAGACAATTCAATGTTGAGTAATAGCTATCTACTCGTGAACTTCGCTCAACTTACCGGCTGCCGCTGCTCTCTGCTGGTCTGGTCCTCTGTCCTTCATGTGCCTTCAGAGCGCCCTGCGCCCCGCCCCCGCCTCCCTAGACTAGTATTATAGAGAAGGTGGGGCTTAGGAGAGTGTGGGCAGGTACTGGGAGGGGAGATGTGAGTGATGCACTCATGTCTCCCCGCCAAACTCTCCAGCCACACCAAGCCCCGCCTACTCCCTGCATCTCTACAATACTAGTCTAAGGAGGCAGAAGGGGGGGGGGGCAGGGCGCTCTGAAGACATGTGAAGGACCGGACCAAGAAGAACTGGGAGCTGCAGCTGTGCAGGTAAGCGGACACCGGTGGGAGTGTTAATCACTACACAGCGTGGGGTCCAAAAATTGTTTCAATTTTTGGACTACATGCTGTGTAGTCAATGGGATCGTTTTTAAAATCCGATCTCCGATTATTTAAAAAATCCCATTGACTTGCATTGGGATCGGGATCGGGTTCGAATGGAAAATGATCGGAAATCAGATTTTATAAACCATCCTGAAATTTCAAGATCGGCTCAACCTTAGTCGGGTATTAAAGATGGCGGCCGCAGGAGACCTGCAGGAGACCTGATAGCTATGGTAAGAGCGGCCACAAGTCTTAAGAGCTAATGCCCGCGATCAGGCATTACTACTACTGGTGTTACTACTAGCCGACCTGTTCCTGGGCCACGAGGGTGGCTTCAAATTTTTTTTCCCCTATTTTCCTCCTCTAAAACCTAGTGCATCTTATGGTCTGGTGCGTCTTATAGTCTGAAAAATACGGTAGGTATTTATTCATGAATTATGTTATTTGTTTGCTTCATTATTGGACTTTGGATTTAGTGATATGGTATAAGTACTATATTTTTCCATATATAGCTTGGCTATTTACAAGCATTTGAGTGCATGTTTTGACTATGGACTATAGAGATGTGTGATTATTCACAACACTATATGTAACCCATGCACTTTTTGTAATTTACTCTGTATTTAAGGCCCATGGACTTTGTCTTGTAGTTTTGTGTCTGTTTTGGCATTTCCATTCTGCCCTGTTGTAGTCTTTTTTTGATATTTATTCTGTAATTTATGTCAATAAACTCGTATTTATTTTACTTTTTTGAGTGATTTATATATACTTTATTAGGTTGGTTTAGTTTTTTGATTTTTAACTAAGTTGAATAACCTAAATGACCTCAAATGACCTCAAAACAGAACATATAAAATACCGGAAAATGTGTCTGGTCCTGGAACACAAATTGGTCTGGTATGGAAGTGGCTAATAGAATTGTATCCCTTCTGAGTCCAAATGTGCTCCCATGCATCAGTTTACATCCACATTTCCGTAGTTGTTAGAAATTCCTTAGCAAATCCTGAGTGCATTTTCTAAGGACCAAATCAATTTTTGTTTTTGTGTATCTGTTTTTTCCTCCTCACATGAGTTATAATTGTTTTTCTTTTTTTCCAGTCCACAGAGTCACATGAGGACTTATTGTTTGCAGGACAAATTGTACTTTGTAATGGTACCATTCAATATCCTGTACAATGTAATGGGAAGCTGGAAAAAAAATTCAGAATTAGATGGAATTGGAAAAAATACACATTTGCGACAATTTCTTATGGGTTTAATTTTTACGGCATTGAAAAATTACGTTACCTGTATTCACTGGATCAGTGCAATCATGGCCAATTTCCAAATACCAAATTCATATAGTAGTTATAATGTTTTGTTACCTTTTAAGTGAAAAACTTTGCAAAATGGAAAAAAAATTGGGTCACCATCTTCTGACACCTGTAATTTTTTCATATTTACAAGTAAGGAGTTGGGTAAGGCGTCTTTTTATGTGGGACAAGACGTTTATATTGATTCCATTTGGGGGAAGCTTTGATGGTTTGCTAACTTTCTATTAATTTTTTTTTAAAGAAGTAAAATGTGTTAAAAAAGAAAAGTATTTGGCAATTTTTTTTCCCCTGGAAAGACAGCAAGAGGTGTGTGGAGGTGAACTTCTGCACAGACGGCACAGCACAATTTGCACAGACAGATTGATTGGAAGAATGGTACATAGTGATCCATTTTGTACACCAAGTTAAGCCTAGGGTGGCAAAAACTATCAGAGGATGTTTGCACGACATCGGGCTACAATGGAGATGTCCAGCTACGAGTGTTCCATTGACATGCTGCCACTCTCAATGACATGGTGAACAGCAAGATGGCAATGGATCCTGGAATCTTTTTTTTTTTTTTCTTTTAAAATGTGGATTGTGAGCCCCATATGGGTACATTTATTTTCCTTATCAGTATGTCTTTGTAGAACGGGAGGAAATCCATGCAAACACGGGCAGAACATACAAACTATGTTGTTCCTAGGGTGATTCGAACCCAGGACTCCAGCGCTGCATGGCTGCAGTGCTAACCACTGGGCCACTGTGTTGCCCCTGAGCCTGGTATCTTGGATGCAATGATAGCTAGAGATTAGTCTAGAGACCACATGGTCAACTCCACGAAGATGCCTTCACAAGGTAACATCACAAGGACCCTACTCTCTATAGTGATTAGGAAGCTCATCTTCACAAAGTCTGAGAAAATGCAGAGGTCATGCACAACTAGGCGGCAGAATAGGATTAGGATCAATATAGCACTCAATAAAGTGGCGAAGGTCAAAAACAAGAATCAAATACCAGTATAGTGATGTTGAACTCTTACAAAATCTGCAGAACAAGATTCAATATTGCTTGGGCACTGAGCAGACTAAAATAGGAGAGGGCAGACAGAGATTGGCTGATGAAAGCTCACAGTTATATTCATTAAAGGGGTATTCCCATGTACATAATCATATCTATACTTGTAGATAATTAAAAGTTAAACATTTTTGCAAATATAAGTAATTAAAAATTCTGCAGAGTTTTAAAGATTTTCTCTAACTTTCTTAGTGGTGACAGTCTTTAAGCTTGATTGGTTGCCATGGATATGACCACTAATGCAGAAGCTTTCTATGGTCTGGGACTTGTCAGGAACCCAACTATGATTTTCATATTGTACTTGGGTTATCAGGCAGGGACAGTACATGTATCAGAAGATATCCCGGACACAATAAGGAAATCATGGCTGTTTCTGCATTGGTGGTTGTATCCATGGCAAACGATCAAAATAACAGACTGTCACCACTAAGAAAGTTAGAGAAAATCTTTAAAACTCAGCAGAATTTTTAATTACTTATATTTGCAAAATGTTTAACTTTTAATTATCTACAAATTTAAAAATAATTATGTAGATGGGAATACCCCTTTAAGTCTCCAGGAAGGACACATCCACCCTATTGGCTATACCAGGAGCAACAACACAAGGATACACACAGCAGCAGTGGAGCGTCAGAAACCCAATAGTGTGGATCACAGGCAAGCCGAAAGCTGTATTTGCTAGGACACAGAGAAGATGACAACCCACTCAGAATCATCAGAATCCATGTCCTCCTATTCAGAGTTTTAGACTATTTTCCTAATAGTCAGACTCAGGTCTCATCCAAACAAACTTGAAGTGCAGACTTGATCATCTCTCCTACATCACTTTCCCCTGGAAGTGGCACATAGCTTAACATTGTATTTTATATAATGTCAACAGAGGTGTTACACAGTGAAACAGGTGCGCTCTAAGCGGATACTGGTGGATCCCGCTAGAGATAGAGGACAAATGTTATAGGACTATGTCCAGACACAGCAGCAGTAGGACTGATAAATGTTGAGATCAGGACTCATTTTTTTTTATACTGAAGATAGTTCTTAATGACATTGGCTGTATGTTTGAGGTAACGTAGCAGCATGTTTATCCTGAATCCTGAATTCTACTGCAGAGCCTCAGAGCACCAGAGGAACCAAAGAATTAGAGGTCGGGGAGGATGAGTTAGGGCTAGTTCACACAGGCACAGAGGGGGCGGATTATGGCGCGGAATCCACATCATAATCCGCCCCCTCACAATGGTGGTCTATGGAGACCGCTAGCGTTCTTTTTTCCGCTAGCTGCATGTTGCCGCTAGTGGAAAAAAGAAGCGAGCTGCCCTTTCTCCAGGCGGATTCCGCGTCAGTCGGCTCTGTCCGAGACCTACAAGTTTGACTGCCTATGCCGGAAGAAGATCCATGAAGAGGACGTTCCTGAAGCAGATGAAGGCGGTGCTGGAGAGTTCTCTCGCGGTATTGGGGAAGCCCCCAGTGCTGCGAGAGAACTCATTTGTATATCGATGAAAACCGAGATTTCTACAGAACGGCGGCGCGGAGAAGACATCTAAAGGTAGGAGAAGAATAGCATTTCTTAAGGCTATTCCTACGTGTCAACCAGAAAAAATTGTGTTTTAATGATAGGATCCCTTTAAGATATTCATTCTGCTGTGTAATACCTGTTCCTGTGTAACTTCAGTATTTTTTACAATTAAATCTTAAATGCTCTTTTTAAGCTTAGTCATCAAATGTTGCAGTCCTATCTATGAGGGGCGGTTCACACTTGCGCCTGGCATTCCGTCGGGTTTCTGCCTTCAGCCCCGGTGAAACTGGACAGGGGACCGAAATCCGGCAATCCGTTTTAAAACCCATTCACTTGAATTCGAATTTGGTTTGTAAAGGTGACCGTCCATGTCTGCCTGCGACCTGTTCACGGAGAAAGCATTTTTTTTTAGCCGGACACAAAGTCATGCATGTCTGACTTTGTGTCCAGCTAAAAAGAAACGGTTTCCCCACAGACAGGCCGCAGGTGGACATGGGTGGTCACCTTTACAAACCCATTCAAGTGAAGGGGTTTTAAAATTGATTGCCGGGTTTCCGTTCCCTGTCCAGTTGTGCCAGGGCTGAAGAATGAAACCCAATGGAATGCACAAACCGGACACCAGGTACAAGTGTGAACCGCCCCTGACTGAGAGATATCTCTGCATGCACAGTCATAGAGAGAAGGTTGTTAATCCTTGGGTATGAGCACCCCCCATGACTACTAAACTAAGAATCAGCAGAGGGTTAAGTGAATTATTATAAATCTTTCTGGAAAATCTATATATCAATCTGCTCAGCTACTGCCTACTAAGTGTACTGTATTTTCAACATGACAGGATGTTAGTAATGGTATAAAGGGATTGTCCAGTTTTAGCAAATTAATGTTATAGTTTGTATACAATATATATTATACAATGTATATGTTATACAATTTTCCAGTATGCTTTCTATATCAATTCCTTATGGTTTTCTAGATCTCTGCTTGCTGTTATTCTTTGTTTATTTCCAGTGGATGAAAATCAGTCCATAGTCATGTGATGGACACAAAGGTACACAGCTCATTTCAAGGTAGAGCTTTGATTAATGTGCTGTAACTGTAACAAGTCATATACCCGTGTGTCCTTGACATGACCATGACTTGACATGGATGATTGATTTTTATCCACTGGAAGTAAACATTGAATGACAGCAAGCAAAGAGATAGAAAAACATGAGGAATTGATACAGAAAGTACATTGAAAAATTGTATAACTTTTCATGATACACACAATTACATTTATTTGCTGAAACTCAGCAACTCCTTTAATCCCTTCCCGCCACAGGCATTTTTTGATTTTCGTTTTTGACTCCCACTCCCTTCCAAACCCCATAACCTTTTTGTTTTTCTGCTCTCAGAACCATATGAGGTCTTAATGTTTGCGGGACAAATTGTTCTACATGATGCCACCATTAATTATTCTGTACAATGTACTAGAAAGCTGTAAGACCAGTTGACCTCTCACCTTTTATTGTTGTGATGATAACACAACAAGCAACAAAACTTAAAAACAAGCCAGAAGTGGGTAAGAGTGGCAGCAGGATTCCAGTGGCGTCACTGGAGAACTGGGCCGTATATGAGGAGAGTGGAAGTGTTTACACACCACGCACACTGGTTGAGGGATGAAGGGACTCAGATGTATTGAGCACAACTTTTTTTATTGACAACAGCACAACGCATTTCAGATAAAGGAACTTTTTAAAGTGTATAAACTGACAAAAACAAACTAAGTCACGTATAGGGAAAGGGGGGTGATTTGAATTTTTAATACTTTTTTTAAAACATTTTTTTTTACCTTAAAAAAAATAAAAATTATTTATTAGACCCCCTAGAGGTCTTAAACCCCAGTGGGTCTGATCACTAATGCAATGCATTACAATGCTAATGCTTTGCAATGCATTACAAAAATCTGGCAGTTCTATTGCAGGCTACATAGAGTAGCCTGCAATAGAATGTATTGAATGACAGTCCTGGGAGCCCACACAAGGCTCCTGGCTGCCATAGAAACAGGACGTAGGCCCCGGCGATCCCAGGGAAAATGGCAATGGGTGTGGGCACCAATCACGGGCATTTGCGCAGGGTGTCTGCTGTATAAATTTAGTATGGCATATGTCGGGAAGGGGTTAACTCCTTCCTGCCAGTGACATTTTTAAATTTTCGTATTTTGACTCCCCACCTTTGAAACCCCATAACTTTGTTTTATTTTTCTGTTCACAGAGCCATATGGAGGCTTAATGTTTGCGGGACAAATTGTTCTTCATGATACTACCATTTATTATTTTGTACTATGTACTGGGAAGCTGGGAAAAAATCAAAATGGAGTGGATTGTAAGAAAAAGTGCATTTGTGCGATTTTCTTACAGCCTTTGGTTTATGGTGTTCAATCTGCAGCCAAAATGACATGTCACCTGTATTCAATGTTCAGTATGATTGTAGGGAAACTAAATGTAAATGGTTTTATTTACATTTTAACTTATTAACAAAAATCAAAAACTTTGCAAAAAAATAAAAAAATCTTTACAGGTGGCGACTGGCAACGTGGGCAATTTTTTTTTTTTTTTTTTACTGTGGGGTAGATCCTGGCCTCCGGTGCCCATGTCCACTCTGATCGCGGGTATTAGCTCTGAGTCTCCGCTGTACATCACAGGTGAGGCCTGGTAGGTATGACAGCCTCTCTGCAGCAAATTGGCCACTGTGGTATTACAGTGGATGTTGGGAAGGGGTAAATCACGGGATTGAAGTGACTTTCTACAATCATACATCCACACACAGAGGAGCTACCACCACTTGCCACTTATGGTAGACAAGACACCAATAAACCCAAATCATGCAAATATAGCAAACAAAAGGCTAAGAGTTCTGTGAGATATTTACATTGCTTAACCAAGAAAATCAGTGACACCTATGGAGAGGTCATCAATATCAAATATCTGCAAAATTAAACTCCTCCTTTAACAGTGGGCTGAATAGGGACTAGAATCACAAATACAGCTTATTAAACTAACCACATATTAAGCTGCAACCTGGCTTTGAAAGACCTTCCGCAGAAGGACCTGTTACTGTTTCCTGAAGTATTAGCACATGGAGCACAGGCAGGGGCCAGGGGGCGGAGCTTTGGCAGAGGGGGGCGGAACATCACACTCTGCTGTAATTAGCTGCAAGGACCATTCCCTGTTCAACCTCAGTCAGCCAGTAACAAGGGAGGCTGAACAGAGAAAGTAAGTGCCAGCGAGGTGCGCTGCTCTCTGTGCACTGCACTTCCTGGCCATCGCAACACTGAGCAGCTGGCCTGGTGTCATTGATCAACATTAGTGGGCCCCAACCTTCTCAGTGGGCCCGGGGCCACCGCCCCCTCTGCCCCCCCCCCGCTAGCTACCCCCTTAATTGGCAGCACTTATATGTCTATTTTGCAAAGATAACCTCTGGATATGATGCTGTGCATGGGAACTCAGCCTCTTTGGTCGACCACTACGAGGCCTGTTCAGAGTAGAATCTGTCTTGTTAAACTGCTGTAAAGCCTTGGCCACCATGCTGCAGCTCAGTTTCATTATTGGCAATCTTCTTATTACCTAGGCCATCTTTATGTAAAGCAACAATCCATTTTTTCAGATCCTCATAGAGATTTTTG
Organism: Leptodactylus fuscus; assembly: GCF_031893055.1. NCBI lineage: Eukaryota > Metazoa > Chordata > Amphibia > Anura > Leptodactylidae > Leptodactylus > Leptodactylus fuscus. Next base: position 94,438,233 of record NC_134270.1, read on the forward strand.
CCATGAGGTGCTATGTTGAACGTCCAGTGACCAGTATGAGAGTGTATAAGTGATAACACCAAATTTAAGATATTTCCTCCCATTCACACCTGAGACCTTGTAACACTAATGAGTGAGGGGTGTACTCACTTTTGTGAGATATTGTATATCTCATTCGCTGTGGGGTATCCATACATATAACATACATGTGCATTCAATCATACAAAAAAGGGAAGCCGCTTCCAAACTCTTTTCCAACTCACATATCACAATAGGCTAAACAGGAGTGAAGTTACCATCTACAATCACACATCCACACACGGAGATGCAACCACTCACCACTTATGGTAGAAAAAACATCAATATACCCAAACTACGTACAAATAGCAAACAAAAGGGTAGGAAGACTGGGTGATATTTACTCTCTTCGAACTTTCAGGGACGCTTAGAGCCAATGACAATGATATTAAATTTAGATTTAATATACATATTAAAGTACAGTACTTACATACAACATACATATACATACAACTAATGTAAAAAAAAATGGGACTAAAGTACAGGTCTGGTTTTAAGTCTGATAGGGGAGTGCCACACAATAGTAGCCTGTAGATCCTGTAAGTCGATGGCTGGTCAGGTAATGGAGGGGGTGTACATCTCACCCAGACTACTCAGGTGGGTGAGATGAGAAAACTCCAGGAATATTTGTTTTCAGCAGACAACTTTCGTCTGCTGAGCATTTTGGTAAATGCTCAGTATTGGGGTGGATTTTTAGGAATGGCAGGTAGGTTGGTAGTGGGACCTGTCATTCCACCCCCCTCCAGTCCACACTTTGGAGATGTTCCGGCAGCGACTCAGCTGCAGAGAGTTCTCCTCATCAAGGAGGCTTAAGAAGCCAGGCTCCAGCAGCAACACTTGGGCAGAGCTTGGCTGGAGAGCTGACAGAGAGGTCAAATTTTTGGAGCTGTGTCCTGAGTGATTCAACTGGCTTTTGATTTCTGTTCTTCTAGGTGAGGTAACCTATTCTATGTTCAGTTAGAGGCAGGTATTTATTTTTGTATGGTTTCCTTTGTTGCTGCACTACCTTTTTTGAGTGAAAATAAAACTCTACTTTTGTTTTGGACTAAACAAACTGGACTTGTGTGTCTATGCCACCCCACCTAGCAACCCCAGACCCTGACAATCCATAATATCTGACACTGATTTTCTGTACCGAAAGCTCTGCTCACTTCTTGCAACCTTCCATTTGAATCATAATTTCCCTCTGATCAATATACCAAGCCCTGGCCATTCATGCATTCAGACTTACCAGAAGTCATGATATCTAGGAATGACAGCCACCCTAAACTTTCTAATTACATGGACCACAACTGAATTACGGTAGTATCTGGGACTTTGTTCTCCCTCTGTAGTCTGAGCTGTGGATTGTGCATTATACTTACTCTAAAAGGAAATATACGATCAAAAATAGAAAAGGCCGCGCTAATAGGATGTGAAAAATATATATAGGAATATATATTCTTTTCCGTGACCAGTAGGGATGTAAGTACCTGTTACGGCGCCTTCCGTCAATTGGTGGGCGTAAACAAGTTTTATTCGGGTTACCGTCTGAGTTTAGCACCGTCTTCGGTCATCTGACCAACGGTCAAATAGTAATATGAAGGAAAATACTGAGGGGTATACCCTCAGATAAAGGACCTACTTCGCGCTCCTCACGGTGATGAACAGAGAGGTACCTCTCTGTTCATCACCGTGAGGAGCGCAAAGTAGGTCCTTTATCTGAGGGTATACCCCTCAGTATTTTCCTTCAACTTACTCTAAAAGGGAAGTTCTCAGCCCTAGAACAGACAATTATATAAATGGCCAATCTCCTAACTACACCAGTGAATGAAAAAAATCCATAACTATAAGAAAAGACACATAACTCATGACTGTAGCCATTCATAATTCATCAAAGCTTGTAGCCATGTGAATATGGACAGGTTGTTTTTCATTGAGTCATCTTTACATAATTTTTGGATCTACAGTCCACGTAGTTCCTTACGGAAGAGGACATGCATTGGGGAGTTTATGATTGACAGCTGAACTTGTGGAAGAGACCAGACTATAAAACAATGCAGGTGATCGCATTCATTGCGGAAACACTTAGATTTTTAGGCATCTTTCATTTTTGAGGAGTATTTGCTGACTATCTGTATTGTAGGTGGTTTTAGATGGTGGTGTTAGTGATATTCTGACTTTCCTGTATATGAATGATCTTGTCCCAGAAGCAGATGCATATTCCAGTGACTATGATGATTATACATTGAGAATTCACACAAGTTTTCTTATTTTGTTTCCTTATTATGAAACAGAACATCCCTGCCCTGACTAACGAAGAGGGGGGACTAATTAACCCTTGAGCCCTCTCCCATAGTATTCTCCTTATAAGATTTCTGCGAGTCAGGATAACATATTCCGAATGTTTCCAGACAGGAGGTAGGCACTTATTATCACCAGACATGACTCTGCTTGCTATGTCATATTCTGGGAATATTGTTTTTGAGATGCTGATGATGATGATTAGAATAATGCGTGGAGCTGTGAATATTTTATGGGGATTACAGTGCAGAAAAGCCATTGGAAACATTTTCATTTTTACAATAGAAATATCTGAAGTGTGGAAAGTTACAAAGTGCAGAATGTTGTGTTCATTTTATAGTAGAAAAGCTGTACATTTTTTATTAATGTGTTATGTCGCTGGAAGATGGTTTTAAATGTTGGTTTTCTTGTTACATTTTCCTGCAATAAACAGCAATATGTAAGTGCTGCTATCCATCCAGAATATATTCTTAATGTAATGCTGTTTTGTCATTAAATATAAGATATCAAAACTTTTCTTCTATACATTCTGGTTTATAGGGTCGCCATCAGAACACAAATGCCATTATTATAAAGAGCCTTGGTAAATTTAAAGGATTTCAATGGAATTTTTTTGATGACCTGGCCATCAGTATCTGACTGGTGGGGGCTGACATCTAGCCTCCACAACTATCCCCTGTAAGGGTCCATTCACACGGAGTAACGTGCCGCGTGATCTGGCATGTATACGGCGTGTGAGACTTTGCGTGCCGTAAAATGGGAGCCTAGATCGTATACACCGCGTTATTTTGCGGCCGTGATTTTGCGTCATGCTGCAGTTAGAGAGGGGCCATACAATGGGACATGCCAGAACAGTTAATGAAACTACAGTTCTGCCTTAAAGAGGACCTTTCACCATTTTGCCCACAGGCAGTTCTATATACTGCCGGAAAGCTGACAGTGCGCTGAGTTCAGCACACTGTCGGCTTTCCCGATCTGGGCCCAGTGTGAAGAGCTTACGGTCCCGGTACCATAGCTATTCTATGGTCAGAAGGGCGTTTCTGACACTCAGTCAGAGACGTCCTTCTTCACAGCACAGCCAATCGCACTGTACTGTGAGAGCCGGGAGGAACGCCCCCTCCCTCCCCGATAATGCTCGTCTATGGACGAGTACTGCGAGCAGATGGAGGGGGAGTTCCTCCCAGCTCTCACAGTACAGCGCGATTGGCTGTGCTGTGAAGAAGGACGTCTCTGACTGACTGTCAGAAACGCCCTTCTGACCATAGAAGAGCTACGGTACCGGGACCGTAAGCTCTTCACACTGGGCCCACATTGGGAAAGCCGACAGTGTGCTGAACTCAGCGCACTGTCACCTTTCCGGCAGTATATAGAACTGCCTGTGGGCAAAATGGTGAAAGGTCCTCTTTAAACATTTCACCTGGAAAGCAAACAGAGCAATCAACACATCAATGACAATACAACAAATCAGTGAAAAAACACTGTTGCTTTTAGGTAGGGGCTTTTAGGTAGGGGCAAACATTATGAAATCCTCTGTTACTCAGTGGACGGGAAAGGGGGTCTGCCTCTGAAAGAGGAGATGCCAATCACTAGGGTTACAATTTTACTGTTGTACTGCATTAGAAGCACTCGGTCCTTGTCAATTTCGCTGATGAAATGTAAAAGTTATCTGCTGAAAGTTAACTTCTACCAAAGTGACATTTTCCATTCATTTCCACATTGATGAGACTTTCAGAATTTGTTGAGCTGGCAGACAGCTATTCTGTACTTGGCATATCCCGCTAATCTGATGATTAGTCCATAAAAGAAAAATTCAGAACTACGTGAAACGGTTCACAAAGCAGCCACGATGAGGAGACTGGATTGCTGGCAGCATTAAGAAAGAAATACTTGTGTTTAGCACTATTGAAATATGGTGACTGCATGCCTTAAAAGGTAACACAAGGTTGAAGGGCACGTCACTCCACAAGTTTCCTGGTGTCAGAGTTACAGGATAATAATGTAAAGCTGTCCATACACATAAGATATTTATCTGCAGTCCTTTGGCAGATCCAGCCAATATTGGTGAAATCTGCTGAGAATCTGATGCATGTATTGGTCATAAAGATTAGGTTAAAGGGACTCTATCATTGGGAAAAGTAATTTTTAACTAATCACATCCTTGCATAGCCTATAGAAAGGCTATTTCACACCTACCCTTTGTATGTAAATTGCCTCAGTGGTTTCTGAATAAGTCTGTTTTTATTCATATGCTAATTAGACTGGTGCACACTGGTGCATTGGGCACTCCCTTTGCTATTGTTTCCTATGGGAGACTGCTGCTGCTGATGACTCAGCTTCCTGTTTGCACACACACATAGGAGATAATAGCAGAGACGAGTGCTGCTGGGAACTTCCTGTGCTGGCTGGAAGCTCATTAGCATATGAATAAAAATGGACTTATTCAGAAACCACTGAGGTAATTTACATACTAAATGTAAGTGTGAAATAGCATTTCTAAAGGCTATCCAAGCATGTGATTAGTTCAAAATGACTTTTCCCAGTGATAGAGCCCCTGTAACAGCATATGCGACTAAAATAAGCTGAATCTGTATGATCTGCAGATAAATATAATATTTACATAACCAGGTCTACTGAGGAACCTTCAGTTTATGGCAAAGAAACCATAACATGTAGATTTACTTTAAAGCACTGGTCCAGTTTTTTTTTATTAATTGAAATTGAATTGTTTTATCGTACTATGAATATTGGCACAAATGTTTTTACTTTATTACCATCCTCACAATCTCTGATTGCTGTTAATATAGAGATTATCTTTTGTAAAGACCTAAGTGTGCCCCAATGGTGCTCTCAGCACCTACTGAAGGGTGACTCAAACTAGCCCTTAATTAGTGTTTTACTTACTTATAAGTGATAGCAATGGAGAAGGAAGCCCAAAGGACATTACCTCAGTAGTCACGGAAAATAGTCTAATATATAACTTTTCATAGTAGCAATTAACCCTTTAAGGATACATTCTTGTACAACGAGTTGTACTTTCATTTTCCATCATTTTGGAGTACATATAATGTTTTGATTGCATTTATTTATGTTTTTGGGGTCTCTGTGAAGTAGCACACAATTCTATCAGACTTTTTGCTTTTATGGAATTCACTCTGCATTAAAAATGACATGGCAGCTTTGTTCAGTGGGCCATTACAATTACGGTGATACAATATTTATATTGGTTTTTATTATGTTTTACTGCTTTTACAAAAAAAAAATCACTTTTTGAAAATGAATGATTTTCTTGGTGTCATTGTATTCTGATGCCTATAACATTTTTACTGTACTGTTGACAGAGATATTTCAGAATACTTTATTTATTGTCTCCCCGGTCTAAACCTAGGTCAACTATCCCAGATAAAAAAAGAGGTATCTGGGGTAGTTGACCTAGGTTTAGCACAGGGAGAGAGAATTTTTTGGTATTCTAGTCACTGCTCTACAGTGACTTTGTGTTATATGTTTTCCCTATTGATAAACAGTGCCTTGCGAAAGTATTTGGCCCCTTGAATTTTTCAACCTCTTGCCACATTTCAGGCTTCAAATCTAAAGGTACTGAACTTGCACCTGGCCAAACTGTACTGCTTAGAGGAATCTACTATGTTTCACCAACTGGTGGATTGCACTCAACCTGAATACAGGATAACTACCATTATTTTTCTATGAAAGCTGTCCCTCTTTTAACTCACCATGTGTCATCGAATTTGTACATTTCCTTGGATACGTTAGTCTGGGGAAATGTGCACGCCACTATTGACGCGTGGAGCAGCAATTATGGACAGGGACAATACATGGTTTTCATGGCCCACTGCATCAAGATTTTGAGTGGCAGTGGCAGTGGCCACAATCCAGAAATACAGCAAGGCCAGGTGCTAGTTACAACACCATGCAGGGCCCATCCACCTCTAAAATATCTTTGTATGCCACACTGCCTCTCGTGATGCCACAACTACCACCAGTGTCATCACTCATGTCCTGTGGCTTGGTTCACCAACACATTTCACTATACCAAACTGTAGGTGCTGGTATAAAAATAAACAAAAACAAACAAACAAATTTGATATCACATTTGCTACCATCGTGGGATAGTTTTTGGTGACTTAGGGTATATTCACACAGAGTTTTTTGCAGGTGGATTTTGACGCGGAACCCGCCTGCAAAAATGGCATTGACTTCAATGGGAGCCACTCGCTTTTTTCCCCGCTAGCTAGTAGTGGAAAAAAGAAGCAACATGACCTAGCTTGCCATGGTTTCAATGGCTGAGCCGGCCACGGCGTCTGCGACTCGAGACACACTCCTGACCCATTCATTTGGGTCTAATGAGGATCGGGATGCCATGATGGAATACCGATGCTGCATTGGCATCTCGTCGTGGCTAGCCGTGCAGAATGTTCACAAGGCGGAAAAGGTTTCCACCACCATTTTCTCCGTGTGAACATACCCTTATGTTTTTAACAAAAGCCAATTCTTCATCATTTTTAGCTCAAAACCACAAATTTGTTTCCCAAATAACAAATAAACATGTAGACGTGAAAATGGGCTAACAATTGCTTTTTGCAATATAGCCGCAACATGTGTCTAAACATTTGCAAGTACCATGGGCAAGTAATTTTTAGATCATTTTAAATGTAAAACATACATAAAAGGCAATGTCAGCGCAGTACATTTTTAAATTCGGAGTTTGTATTCACTGCCTACCATCTATTTTCCATAGACATTCATGATTCCTTACCATTCTCCAGCTCAGAGGACATGCAGTCTCCGTGTATATGACAGTTGATGCAGCTCTTTGGATGTCTGGACACAATGATGAGGAACTGCTCTCTAGTTTGAGAATGGGTGAAGTCTTTGGTTGGCTACGTATCTATGAGCAGGGAGTCCAGAGTACACCACAGCGTGAAGACAAGAGAGGACAGTGTCAACCTCTCTTGCCATTGGTGCAAAAGCCTTGGGGAGAAATGAATGAGGTATTTTAGAGAAGTTACCCTCACAGGGGCTGATTAATGGGTGGGGGACTGGCTGGCTAATCATCGACTTGTAATGAAAAATATGTTAGCAGCCTGTGGAAGTGTTTTCAAGGAATGTTATGGAAACTTTTATATAAAACCGTCTCTCATGTGGATAAAAGCAGTTGAAAATTTATTTATAAATGAGGTTACAGAAAAAGCAGATTTAGAGATGGACATGAACATGGTGACTGTCTGAAGATGTAAAGAAAACCTGGCTCACATCCTATAGGGTTAGTTCACAGGGGGGCAGGTGGGCGGATTTTGGCACTGGGAGTGACTCTTGGGTCAAAACCCGCCTGCCACGACCGTCGTGGTCATGGCTTCCCCCTCCGGTGTCAGCTCATTCATTTGAGCCGACACCGGAGGTTGCTTCCGCCTGAAGAAAGGGCAACTTGCTAGTGGTCTCCATAGACCACCATTGTATGGAGGCGGATTTTGAGACAAAATCCGCTGTCAAAATCCGCCTCCTTGCCCCGTGTGAACTAGCCCATAAAAAGAAGTTCTTAAAGATATTCTATCATTAGAATTCCCTTTTTTAACTAAGGACACGTAGAAATAGAGACATTTCTTCCATATGAAAATGAGTTTTCAGACAGCACTGTACCGTAGAGAACTCTCCTGCGATGCTTCCATCTTCTTCTCTGGATCACCTCTCCTCTCACACTCCCATTGTGTCATCCAAAAGCGCCGACTGTGCAAATCCGGCCATAATTAATCAAAAATGTATAGTTAGCCATATCCCTGGGGTGGTCATGTGATTGAACTGTGGTCATATCACTTTACTGTGACATCAATGCATTGCGCCTGTACTGTGATGCCCCATGGTTACTTGTTACACCACTGCTGTGCACACAACACATCCAAGAAATGCTGATGCATGAAAACTAATTTGTATGAAGGAATGGTCTGAAATTCCTTATTCAATGTTTTGAAAATCTTGTTTGCAAGTTCAGGAAATGTATGGTGGAGATAATTGCGTCTAAATGGCATCTATAGGTTATTAAAGTCAAAGGTTAATTTTTTTATCCTTTTGTTGACATTTAATAAAAGGGGAAGATTTACTATACTAAATGTGCCAGAATTCTGCTGTAGCTTTCTCCAAACAAGTATATAGAAAAGAAAAAATCTGCTGGTCACTTTTCGTGCTGACGGATGTAGATGCATGGACCGCAAAAGTGCAGTTAAATCATTTATTGATTAATACATGTCACCACTCTAAACCATTGAGTATAAACTGTTAGATCCCGGGCTGGGACCTCCACTGCGATGCATGGAGGCTGCCGGCCACTCTGCTTCCTGCGCCGTGTCAGGCACTTCCGGTCCCTGGAGAAGGACCAGAACCTCCTCAATAGTCTTCGGGGCTGTTGGTCTCCTCCTGGGACCGAAGCTTCTGGAGTCAGTAGATCAGAAGTGGGCTGGAGCCAGAATGAGGCCTAAATAGCCTCTGACCTGCCGCTGACCCCCTGACACCGCTGGTTATTCAGTTCTCCAGGGGATCAGCTCACCCTGCGCTCCTGTTCCTGCTTGTCTTGCCTTTCTCTGCCTTCCTGTTGTGTTCCTGTTCTGGCCTCCTTGTATGACCCTGCTTGAGTCCTAGAACATCTCTTCTTGACCTGTGATTCGGATACCTCTGACCTCCAGTGTATGACCCAGCTTCCCTAAAGACTACCTTTCCTTGACCTGCGACTTGGTATTTCGTGTCCTCTAGTGTATGACCCAGACTGTCTGATTACTCTTCTGCTGTACCCTCTGATATCTCATGACCTCCAATGTATGACCTGACTTGTTTGACTACGTCCTGACTATCCCTGGATACTGCATGACCTCCTGAATACCGTCCCAGCCTGTACAACTACACACCGGTGCTTCTCCCATCTTCTGGCGAACATCCGTTACTGCTCTCAACTCTGCTGACCAACTTCATCTGTTTCTTTACCCACCGAGGTGAGTGGTTTTTGGGTTTTCTGGTTCCACTGTAATTTGGGGGGTTCACTGGGCGTGTGACACTCTCTAGGCGGCTGCGGTTCTGGGTCCCAGAATTTACCAGTCCATCTCCACCATTAGGAGGTCTTGCGAAGACCTCTAGGGCCTGGTTCTGTTCTGGTTTAGAGAGTGTTGGACGCTCAGTGCTTTTTTGCCTCGGCATGCACTGGAGTCTGGTTGCCAGTGACTAATTGTCCATTATATATATTGCACTAGGTTCCTATCATAAACAATCCAGAAGTATCATAAGTTCAAATACGTGTGGGAATACAACACAGGAAGGGATCAAAAGGAAGTGGGTACAACACAAGAACTATTATTACCACCCACAAGAAGTGGCTATTTGGGAAGTACAATTGAGCTCAAAATGAGTGTTGTACAGTCCTATGAAAAAGTTTGGGCACCCCTATTAATCTTAATCATTTTTAGTTCTAAATATTTTGGTGTTTGCAGCAGCCATTTCAGTTTGATATATCTAATAACTGATGGACACAGTAATATTTCAGGATTGAAATGAGGTTTATTGTACTAACAGAAAATGCGCAATATGCATTAAACCAAAATTTGACCGGTGCAAAAATATGGGCACCTCAACAGAAAAGTGACATTAATATTTAGTACATCCTCCTTTTGCAAAGATAGCAGCCTCTAGTCGCTTCCTGTAGCTTTTAATCTGTTCCTGGATCCTGGATGAAGGTATTTTGGACCATTTCTTTCTACAAAACAATTCAAGTTCAGTTAAGTTTGATGGTCGCCGAACATGGACAGCCCGCTCTCAAATGATCTGAAAACAAAGATTGTTCAACATAGTTGTTCAGGGAAAGGATACAAAACGTTGTCTCAGAGATTTAATCTGTCAGTTTCCACTGTGAGGAACATAGTAAGGAAATGGAAGACCACAGGGACAGTTCTTGTTAAGCCCAGAAGTGGCAGGCCAAGAAAAATATCAGAAAGGCAGAGAAGAAGAATGGTGAGAACAGTCAAGGACAATCCACAGACCACCTCCAAAGAGCTGCAGCATCATCTTGCTGCAGATGGTGTCACTGTGCATCGGTCAACTATACAGCGCACTTTGCACAAATAGAAGCTGTATGGGAGAGTGATGAGAAAGAAGCCGTTTCTGCACGTACGCCACAAATAGAGTTGCCTGAGGTATGAAAAAGCACATTTGGACAAGGCAGCTTCATTTTGGAAACAAAAATTGAGTTATTTGGTTATAAAAAAGAAACAGCATTCCAAGAAAAACACATGCTACCCACTGTAAAATTTGGTGGAGGTTCCATCATGCTTTGGGGCTGTGTGGCCAATGCCAGCATCGGGAATCTTGTTAAAGTTGAGAGTCGCATGGATTCCACTCAGTATCAGCAGATTCTTGAGAATAATGTTCAAGAATCAGTGACGAAGTTGAAGTTACGCCGGGGATGGATATTTCAGCAAGACAATGATCCAAAACACCGCTCCAAATCGACTCAGGCATTTATGCAGAGGAACAATTACAATGTTCTGGAATGGCCATCCCAGTCCCCAGACCTGAATATCATTGAACATCTGTGGGATGATTTGAAGCGGGCTGTCCATGCTCGGCGACCATCTAACTTAACTGAACTTGAATTGTTTGTCCAAAATACCTTCATCCAGGATCCAGTAACTGATTAAAAGCTACAGGAAGCGACTAGAGGCTGTTATCTTTGCAAAAGGAGGATCTACTAAATATTAATGTCACTTTTCTGTTGAGGTGCCCATACTTTTGCACCGGTCAAATTTTGGTTTAATGCATATTGCACATTTTCTGTTAGTACAATAAACCTCATTTCAATCCTGAAATATTACTGTGTCCATCAGTTATTAGATATATCAAACTGAAATGGCTGTTGCAAATATCAAAATATTTAGAACTAAAAATGATTAAGATTAATAGGGGTGCCCAAACTTTTTCATAGGACTGTATATATAGCTACAGGAACTGCCATGATGCGGCTCCCCTCTGACCTGGTGGTTATGTGATCCGCCAGGGATCAGAGCCTGTTAGAGCTGCTGGGTCCTACAAGACCCAGATCATGTCTGCATATGTGGGTATGAGACTGCATTTCCCCACGAAAAAAAATTAGCCTCCCCCACCAAAAATAATAGTGTTCAGATGCCCTCAAAGGTCTATTATGACCTTATGGGTACACAATGTAAAATAAATAAATCAATAGAAAAATAAAAATTTAAGTAGAATTATTAAAAATAAATCAATAATATGCTAATACCATGCCTACATCACCAGTTATAGCCCCACCCCCAACAACACAATGCAAAATAAAAATTATCGTAATGGAGAAGAAAAGTATTTTAAAAACAGACACATTTTCCTCCTCTTCTGTTTATATTTTCATGGATATAAAAAATAAGAAAATGCAACAATAAAGAAAATACAAAAATAAAGTCCTATGTGCCACTGAAAAAAGACCAAAAAATATTTGAATAACCCAAATGATAAAAATGTTATAGCCCTCAAAACTGCACTTACCGTATGAAAAAAAAACAAAAAATGTGTCTGGTTCTGAACCAGAGATATTGTCCTGGTACTAAAGTGGTAAACCCACTGCGAAATTGAAACCTTTGGTATAAAACAACGTTTTAAAAAGTTCTAATTTTTATGATCCAATGTTAATAAAATTTGTGAAACAGCTCTGGGGTCAAAAGGCTCACTATACCCCTTGATATATTGCTTCAGGGGTGTAGGTTACAAAATGAGGTCACTTTTGGAGGGTTTCCACTGTACTGCAAATGAGACATGGCACCTGGAGTCTCTACTTCTCAAATGCCCTTGGGTGCTCCTTCCCTTCGACACAATGCCATGTGCCAATACAAAAAAAAACAAAAAAAACTTTGCAAGTCGTTTTTTTTTTTTTTTATATTTCATAACCACTGGCTAACACGGTACCAAAACAAACATTTTCCATGTGCCAATACATCATTTTATATCCACATGTATTGAACATTCGAAGAAAAAGATCAGACGGCACTGCAAAATTCTCCTAACTATAGTAGTCCATTTTTATGTATATATTAGTCTACAGGCGAAAATATATATGTACATGTCTTGAAGTTTTGGTGGTGCTCAACGTCCAAAATTGTAGCAATAGAAATATATTGAGAAGAGCAAAAAGCAAGGAGGGCACTCACCAATATGTTGAAACTTCTAAAACGTCATCCTTTATTGATGTATTTTCATTAAAAACAATCTTCAGGAAGGGAGAAGTTGCATTAAAGGCGTGGAGCCTTCTTCTCAATATATATCCACATGTATGTTTGTGCTCAAGAAAAATGCATAACAAATTTTGAAATGCATTTTCTCCTTTAATCTTGTGTGAATATGTGAATGAATGTACTATTGAAAAAAATGTCTAAATTTCACCTCCATAATTACCGACAAATGCATAAAGGGTTAAAAAACCCTTTTGAATTATTTGAGGGATGCAGTTTTGCAAATGCAGTGATTTATGGGGGTTTCTAGTATGGGCTTTTATAATCTCCTTTAGAACTGAAATGTTCCTTAACAAAGAGGTTTGGGAAATTTTCTTGTAAGGCTAAGGCCTCTTGTAGTGGGCCGCAGGAAAAAAGCACTATGAGAAAAATGCCTTGCATTTTTTCTCGCAGAGGTTTCCTCTGTGGACCTTCTGTTTCAATTACACCAATAAGGAAACCACCATCATCGCCATTAGTATAACTGACATGCTGTTATTTCTAAAACAGCATGCCCGCTGTATGTATTGTTCCACAACGTCTGGATGGGATTCGCTAGACAGTTTTTCAGGATCTGTAAAACACTACGTTTTTTGCTGCGGTGTTTCCGCTGCTGCACTTACACTACGTGGGGCCTTGGCCTAAATCTGGAAAAATGGCTGTTACACTTGTAAGCCTTTCAGAATAAACTAAAGGATGATTAAAAGATGATGCTGATATAAAGCAGAGTTATGGTAGATAATATTAGTCTGGCTGAAACGTTATTGTCCCATAATGATATGTATCGTTTTAAATAAAAAAGGGCCTATTTCATTAAGGGGTTAAAGAGCCAAGTTCGCTGAAGAGCAAAAATGCTGATTTAGTGGCTAGGGGCAACAAAGCATGACAGCAGGCAACATATGCCAATGTTAACAGCTGCTGAGTCGTTCAAGGTACATTGAGACTGGTTCTGATACTGTAAGATTGTCCTAATGTCTTTTGACACTAACATTGGAACTATACAGCACAGGTTTATAAGATGATAGGTCCTTACACGGGAGTATTTTATCTGCAAAATTTCTCCTTTTTTGACAACTGTGGCAGAAAGAAAGTGTCCAAGGTGATAATGGAGATATTTGTGGGAAAATACATGTACAATGAGGACATGTACCTATAATGCCTATTTCTTATGATAAACATAAACACATTACATATCCCCACACTCCAAAATGCCTGAACTATTAAAATATTTATCCCATATGGTAAATGGTGTAGCGGGGAAAAAAATCAAAATGGCCAAATAGCTGTTTTTTCAACATTTTGCCTCCCATAAAAATGGAATAAAAAGTGATCAAACTATCAGCCCTTCCTCAAAATGACATCAATAAAAACGCCATATTGTCCCACATAAAAATATGCCATACCGAGCTCCATACACATAAATATAAAAAAAGTTACAGGTGTCACAATATGGCAACGCAAATGTTTTCTATTTTACAAAGTTTCTAATTATTTAAAAGGTATCAAAACATTACAAATACTACATAAATTTGGTATTGCCATGCTTTTATTGACCCACAGAATACAGGTAACATGTAATTTTTACCACATAGTGAATGCTTTAAAAATTAAACCCATAAGAAATTGGCGCAAATACATTTTTTTTGTGTCCAGTTCCATCTCATTCTGGATATGTTTCCAGGTTCCCAGCACATTGCACAGGATTTTGAATGGGGCCAGACAAGAAGCCATCAAGTGACTCTGTGAGCTGAAAAATGAAAAAAATTATTGCTCTTGGAATGGGGGGAAGAAAAAACGAAAATGCAAAAAACAAAAATTGGCTGTGGTGCAAAGGGGTTAATTTCACTGTCAGTTAATTGGGACTATACACTTGGCCTTTATTTTGATGGTCCGTTGTCGAAGACTTTCAAAATATAGGTCACGTCTTATTTTGGCCATTTTCTTTGATCCATTCAAACACCGAAATTTATGGGGGTCCCTGAAAAGTGGGACCCCCTGGCATTAATAATGGCTGTAACATCTTTGCCCATCCGGGCTTTGGCATCATCATCCGGCCGCATGCTGCGTCACAGGAGATGTGTTCGGTTGTGATTTATTCCGTTGGTGTCCTGCACTGTCTGAACTCACACCCATCTCCTTCACCTTCAGTTTTCTCTTCTCCTCTAATGGTTAATCTGGCCTTGCCCTGTGATTGACAGCCTGCCTTCCTGTCAACTCCATGGGCGGGTTCTTCCTCCCTATTTAGCCTTGGTTCTTATTCACACCAGTGCTTGCTATTGCCGTGTGCATACTTGCTCTTTACTGTCCCTGTTTTTGCTTCACTATTATCCTTGACCTTTGGCTTTCCTCACTGACTATTCTTTGGACTCCGATTTGGCACTGCATCGCTCGACTGTTACTGACCCTTGGCTAGCTGACCTCCCTTTGTTGTTGTTCATCTCGTTTGCATTTTGTGTTTCACATATTCAGGGAGGGAACGTCTTCGTGGTTGCCGCCTATTACGTAGGATAGGGCCTGGCAATAGGAAGGGACAGTTGGGGGCGTCAGCTTAGGGCTCACTGTCTCTTGTGTTCCGTCCCAGGGTTCCCTAACACTGTCTAACAATGGCCATGAAAAATGGATGTGAATCTAGCCTAACAGACTGCTGTTCACATCGTGATTGTGATAGACTGGCTTGAGATAAGCTCAGACTAGTCCAGCCTAGTGTAACTTGTGGAAATAAACTGACTATCCTTTGTGTTGGACTGTAATTATTGTTTATCCTGTGAGCGGATTCCCTTGAAAATTTCATGAAGTTATTAATGCATTTATTTATTTACTTGTGAAGATTCTTCCATTTATCTTTGTGCATAATTATTCATTTACCTGTTTTATTAGTTATTGTTATACATACATTTTACATTTTACCATGTACTCTCATCATGCTATGTTTTTATTACTTGTTAAGTATTTATAAGACACTCTGTTTTATCGACATCCCTTTCACGTCCCTTTGGCAATTATTCCCTTTGATCTTCTTCCTGTTGTTACCTGTATCCTTCTAGTTCACCCTCTTCCTGTGGTTACTGACCCTTTTCCTGTTATCTTCTGCTCTCTTTTGACCTTCTTCCTGTTGCTATAAGGTTTCTTTACACCTTTTGGTTATCCTTAGCTTCCATGTATCCCTTTTCCTGTGTTGTACCCCACTTCCTTTTGACTTCCTTTCTGTGTTGTATTCCAGCCCAAGCATACATTTATACTTATAACTTTCCTTCATTGTTTATACCTGATGAAGACTTTGGGTTGTTTTTGGAACATGTAGTAACTAGAGATGAGCGAACAGTGAAATATTTGAGATACAATATTCGTTTCGAGTAGAGCCTCAATATTCGACTACTTGATCGAATATCGAATCCCATTATAGTCTATAGGAAAAAATGCTTGTTTCAGGGGAAACCACTATTCGACTAAAGGAGAGTCACCAAGTCCACGAGTAGCAGGAAGAGAGTGTTTAGGTGGAGCGCTGTACAGTTAAAGCGCACGGACCCTATAGACTATAATGGGGTCCGTGCGCTTTAACTGCACATCTGTTGCAGTTGTGCTAATAAAAAGTCAGCTCCCTCGTAACCGCAAGATGCCAGCTCTCCCAACTAGCAAAGACGAGCCTGTGGCAAATCAACGCTGACTCTGCTGCAGGCTCGTCCTTGCTAATCAGGAGAGCTGGCAGCTTGCTGTTACAAGGGAGCTGACTTTTTTGTCATAAGAATGCATAGACCAGCATTGATTGGCCAGTGTACAGCATTCGGCCAATCAAGTCTAAGATCAGACCACAATGGAGTCTGCTGTGGTCCGATTTTAGACTCCGCCTCCTCACAGACGAGCCTCCAGCAGAACACGCGTTGATTGGCCGAATGCTGTACACTGGCCAATCAACGCTGGTCTATGCATTCCTATGACAAAAAAGTCAGTGAGAAAAAGTCAGCTCGCTTGTAGCAGCAAGCTGCCAGCTCTCCCGACTAGCAAAGACGAGCCTGCAGCAAATCAACGCTAGTTCTGCAGCAGGCTTGTCCTGTACTAGCGAATAGCTAGTAGTATTCGATCGAGTACGAATATTTCAAATACCGTAGTATTCAATCGAATACCTACTCGATCGAATACTACTCGCTCATCTGTAGTAGTAACCAATAAAAGATTCAAAAGCATCACTTTGGTCCAGGCATCTAGATTCAGCAGGACCAAAGGTGACCCACAATTTTCTGAATATGTGGTACACAGAAATATATGTTACTGATCCAGACAGCAAGCTCTGCAGTGGTGAAGTCATGACTAAGGCTTTGTATCAAGCCCACCGTGATATTGTAATTACATTACACACCCATTTAACCAAATGAGCACATCACCACTTCTTTGTGCATTACGGTGTGCCATGTTTTTCTCTTTTCCTTCCAGTGATGCTTCAATAAACTGGCCAATGTGCTGTGATATTTGTTATTTGTTTTAGATGCTTTTTACCCTTCAATAAGTAGTCATGGCTTAACCTACAACTGTATCAACTGTATGCTCAGGGCTTGGAGCAAGGCTTAATAACCTACAACCATATGCTCAGAATTGTGCCAAAATAAGTTACATTTGCACTAAACAGTCTTCTCCAGATTACCTTCTAGCACCAGCCACTGTGATGAATCTGGAGCCTTTATGACTTGTCTAAGTTTGCACCTTCTAAAGCATAGACAGGTTTAGTAAATCTTCTCCAATATGCTCAATAAATACATGAAAAGTGCAAGTGTTTGTTTATTAGTTTAATTAGATTGCTTTCTAAGGCGCAATCAGAGCACATTTTATTAGTAATCAATGCAGAACGCGTTTGGCTTAGTAAATCTCCTTCATTATTCTATGAATGGTCTGATTAGTGATTTGTTCTTGTCAGGAGCATTTATACCTCTTTTACGGCATCCCATTATTTTATGTGCCTTGATAGCAGTTGCCTGGCACTGGTTGCTGCACTTTACTATCTTCAAGTGTTTTTCAGTGGCAGATTTACATGGCGCTTTACTATTTAATACACAATTGTACAATTTGTTTTCGCAGACTAGTTGCATAACCTTACATTTATCCACATTAAACTTTGGTTGCCAATATTCCACTAAAACCTCCAGTTTCCCCAAATCCATCTATAATATTATAATATTCTCATCTGTGAAGATTACAGACTAATGGTAGGTTCACATGCTAGCGTTTGAGTCTCAGTACGAGGACTTTTCTTTGAGTCGTGGAAATACAACGGAACCCATTATAGTCTAAAAGTGTGTAACCGCTTCTTAAGCAGATAGGGTTTCCATTTTTCAGGACCTAAAGGACGGAAACTTAAACGATACTGTGAACCTAGCATTAAAAGCATCTGCAAATATTAAAATTCCGCAAGGTTATTTCTTAAAATATATTAACCCCTTAAGGACACAGCCCAAAAGTGTGTAAAGGACACAGCCTCATTTTTCAAAACTGACATATGTCACGTTATATGGCAATTATTGTGAGATGCTTTAACTTACACAAGTGATTTTGAGATTGTTTTTTCATGACAAATTATACTTCATGTTAGTGGTAAACACTAATCAATATTTTTGTATTTATTTATAAAAAAAAATAGGAAATTTGATGGAAATTTGGAAAAAAAATAGCAATTTTCCAAAATGTGAAATGTTCTGTTTTTCAAACAGATAGTCATATCACCCAAGAACATTAATAACTATTACCTCCCATATCTCTGCTTTATATTGGCAGCATCTATTAATTGTCATTTAATTTATTTTGGACATTATAAAGCTTACAAGTGTAAGGGTGCATTCACACTACGTAACACCAGCATGTATCACAGCCGTACACGCCGGCGTTACAGCAGGGCTGCCAAACACTTCCCATCCATTTCTATGGGAGCCGGCATGCTAGCGCTCCCCATAGAAATGAATGGGCTGCTTCTTTCACTGCGAGCAGTCCCATTGAAGTGAATGGGAAGTGCCGGCGTATACGGCAAGCTCTGCTCATGCCGAGCCGTACACGCCGGCACTTCCCATTCATTTCAATGGGACTGCTCGCAGTGAAAGAAGCAGCCCATTCATTTCTATGGGGAGCACTCGTATGCCGGCTCCCATAGAAATGAATGGAGATGCTTTATACACCGCTTATTCTGAACGTGTTTTGCGTTCAGAATAAGCTTCAGTATACGTAGTGTGAATGCCCCCTAACAGCGATTTTCCAGATTTACAAGAAAATTTCTCAAACTAATTTTTTAGGAACAACTTCAGTTCTGAAGGGAATTATGAAGGCCTATATATTAGAAACCCCCATGAATCACCTCATTTTCAAAACTGCACCCCTCAAATTATTCAAAACCGGCATTTGGGAAGTTTGTTAACCCTTTAAGCATTTCATGGGAATTAGAACAATATGGTGATGAGATTTAGACATTTCATTTTTTTTCTATAATACACTCATTTAGCTCTATAATTAACCCCTTCCCGCCGATGGCATTTTTTGATTTTCGTTTTTCGTTTTTGACTCCCCTCTTTCTAAACCCCATAACTTTTTTATTTCTCCGCTCCCAGAGCCATATGAGGTCTTAATTTTTGCGGGACAAATTTTTCTTCATGGTGCTACCATTAATTATTCTATATAATGTACTGGGAAGCAGGAAAAAAATTCAGAATGGGGTGGATTTGAAGAAAAAATGCATTTCTGCGACTTTCTTACGGGCTTTGGTTTTACGGCGTTCACTGTGCAGCAAAAATGACATGTCCCCTATATTCTGTGTTTCGGTATGGTTCCAGGGATACCAAATTTATATGGTTTTATTTACATTATGACCCCTAAAAAAAATTCCAAAACTGTGTTAAAAATTTTTTTTTTCTAAAAGTCGCCATATTCCGACGGCCGTAACTTTTTTATACGTAAGTGTACGGGGATGCATAAGGCGTCTTTTTTTGCGGGGTCGGGTGTACTTTTTAGTTCTACCATTTTCGGGAAATGTTATTGCTTTGATCACTTTTTATTCAAATTTTTATCAGAATCAAAACAGTGAAAAAACGGCGGTTTGGCACTTTCGACTATTTTTCCCGCTACGGCATTTACCGAACAGGAAAAATATTTTTATAGATTTGTAGAGCGGGCGATTTCGGACGCGGGGATACCTAACATGTATATGTTTCACAGTTTTTAACTACTTTTATATGTGTTCTAGGGAAAGGGGGGTGATTTGAACTTTTAATTCTTTTTATATTTTTTTTATATATTTTTTTACTTTTTTTTATTTTTATTTTTTGCATTTATTAGACCCCCTAGGGGTGTTGAACTCCAGGGGGTCTGATCACTAATGCAATGCATTACAATGCTAATGCATTGCAATGCATTGCAAAAAAAGCATCCTTTCTTTTGCAGGCTGCATAGACCAGCCTGCAAAGGAGAGGATTTGCAGACAAGCCTGGGAGCCTGTACAAGGCTCCCGGCTGTCATGGCAATGGGACGTCAGCCCTGGAACATGCTCCAGGAGCCGGCGATCCCGGCCAAAATGGCGGCGCCCATGCGCCGCCGGGAAAATGGCGCCTCCGGCGCCTTTGACCGTGGCGCTCGAGGGGTTAATGCCTCCGATCGGTCTGGGGACCGATCGGAGGTATTAGAGCCGGTTGTCTACTGCTTAACGCAGTAGACACCCGGCGGCTATGGCGGCCGCCCGGCTCCCGGGCGGTCGCCATAGTTACAGACCCGACATGCGCCGTACTATTACGGCGCATGTCATGAAGGGGTTAACAAATTCACGAACGGTTAAAGTAAAAAATGCATCTCACAGTTTGTTGTGCAATTAACTCCAGAACACATTAATACCCCACATGTGTAAACTGATCCATGGGCACACGGCAGCACATGGAAGGGAAGGAGCGACACTGGACGTTTGAAGAGCAGATTTTGCTGGAATAATTTTCAGATGCTATGTCTCATTTGCAGAGCCCCTAGAGTACCAAAACAATGGAAACCCCCTAAAAGTGACCCCATTTTGGAAACTACACTCCTGACAGAATGTATCAAGGGGTATAGTGAGCGTTCTGACCCCCTCAGCCTTTTCACAGATGTTATTAACATTGGGATGTGTAAATGAAAAATTACTAAAATGTCAATTCATCCTCAAAATTTTCGTTTTCACAAGGGGTTAAAAGAAAAAAATCACCCCACAGGTTCATCAAGAGACACTGGTCATTAGGTGCTGATATGGGGGTTTCCCTGAATAAAACAACTGAGGGATAGAAGTTTCTGCTTTCTAGTCCTGATCAGTTTTTTTTGTACACACATTTTTGTACACACATGTGATTCACCCCTTCAGGGTGGGGATGTTTTAGCCTCATGGGCAAATTAATAAAAGTTAAATTTTAAATATTCTTTATCGTTTTGATATCAACAGTTGTCAGCCGATCTGTGAAGGTAAATAACTATACTGCTAGCGGCTTCACTTCCATTCCCGTGGTTATGTGATCCGCTTAAGGTTGTGAACTGCATGAGCTGTTGGGTCCTAGATCAGCTTTGCAGTAAGTTTTAGCAGGTTGATTAAAAAAAAAAGAAAAAACATAAAAATTACTGTAACAGAGATGGACAACTATTTTTTTATTTTATTTATTTTTTAGTAGCACTGAAAATATGCAAACATAAAGATCATCATAAAAGTAAAGTCCTAGCCCCCAAAACTACATGTATAAAAAAACCCTGAAAATTTGTCCTGTCCTGAGCCAAGTAAATGGACCTGGTCCTGAAATTGTCAATTTGTTCTATGTAATCTTGTTTTATTTATGCTCCTTACAGAAATCTTATTTAGGCAGTGTTTGATGTTGCATTTCATATAGTGAAGGGGGTTTCACTATAGGGGGGTATCAGATGGTATTATAGATGGTATTTCACATGGCATGTCCAACCTAATGTCAGCAGGGCTCTTGAAGATTGTCTGAACATCTCAAATTATTTCAGATGAGATGGTTCAATGCAATTACTGTAGAACTTTTCCGGGTCTTTGATTTTGGTACTTAAATCATTTGTAGTCTGACTTATTTCTGGAAGACAACAGACAAACTAAACTGTAGATGATTTAGCATTTAGAGGAACGAAATTCTTGTAAGTTTCCAATGTTCTCAGTGAATAAGAAATAAGACCTGGATAAAATAATTATTGCTCCTAATTATTCATAGTAATCTTTTAGGATGATTGCAAATGAATGTTAGGTACATTACAGGCTCCTCATCCCCAGGAGAACTTGCTGTTATTGTGTTCATGTGAGATACCAGGAAATAAATTCACATATTTTAATTAAGATTATTATAATGTTTCTTTCACTTGAATTAGGAATCATTTACCTTCAGGGAATGTTAGACCAGCAATGCTTCCGGAATACTTTGCCACAGTTTGTCCATGCCAAAGTCATAATTTAAATAAATTACATTTTCACATGCAGTTTTAGTAAATATCAAAGGCATTGCCAGAGAGGGTGCATCGGTAGCAGTCGCTACTGGGTCCTGCGTCCTAAGGTGGCCCCAAATGGTCTCTCCTCAAAAATTTGCCACTATTCTAAAAAGTACAAGGCAGCTAGGGGCTCAGTTACAGTTTTGCATTGTAGCCTAGGAACTTCAAGTTACACCTCTGGTACATACTGTATACACTGGTCAGCTTTGTGATGCTGAAACAACGGAGGTACATTAGCTGCAAATCTTCTAAAGGAGTTGTGCCATTATATACGCATAACCCCTATCTACAGGATAAATAGATAAGCGTCACATCACTGAGGTCCCTCAGCAATCAGAAAAATAGGTGACAAAAGTCCCCTTGAATCTTCCCTGAGAATGAAATGCCAGTGAGCTTGCATGACAGATGCTCCATTCACTGCTAGGGGCTGCTAGGACTACAGTCTCCAACAGCCCTGGCAGCCCCATAGATGTCAACTGGTACTTTATTCACAGGGAGGATGTAGGGAGACTTTCAGTCCTGATTAATGATGTAAAATATAACATGATTCATTAGACCAGGGCACCTTTCTCTGTTGCTCCAAGGTCCATTTCTGATGCTTACATGCCCACTCCACACCTTTGGAGGCAGACAGGATAAATATGGATCTATATAGTCTTATATTTAGCAAGCTGTGGTGCAGTATATGTTCTTACGCAGTGCTTCAGCAGCTCTTTATTGAGCCTTTGATACCAGTGACCTGTTTGCCACTTCAATGATTGTCCTTGTTTTGACCACTTTTGGTAGGTACTACCACTGTATACTGGGAGAGCTGAAGAAAAACTGATGTTTTGAAAATTCTCTGACTCATCTAGCTATCCCAATTTCACCCTTGTCACAGTCGCTAAAATCCTTATGCTTTCACATTTCTCCTGTTTTAGAGTTAAAGGGGTTGTCCCATTACAAGCATCCTATCTATACTGCTTGTTAATGTGGATGTAAGACTTTTCCTAAATACACTGCTTCAGCAAAACTGCTTTGTTTGTCCACAATCTTACTTTATTCAATTCATTGTTGACACAGCCCTTGACTTATCTGCTCAAAAGTCAAGTGATGTAGCTGCCTGCTCTCAGGGGGGAGGGAGGAGGGGCTAAGTGCACGGGAGCGAGCCTGTGTTTCTAGCTATTCCTGTGTCTACACCACGTGACATAGGTCCCTGCACTCAGATAGGGGAGAGGAGCTGCTTTCATTTCTGAACGTCTTCTGTTCTCCCAGTTATCAGGTTAGCTAATTCAATTGTGTTCATTGTGGCAGAGACAGGCAGTCTCTGTATGTAACACAGAATGGAGTTGCTCCTGCCTGTACTTCATAGTCCAATATTGTGCATATAGTGTTATTTGAGGACCTTTGATGACATCACAGGCCCTTCAGCCGCCCTATAGGATCACGCTATGCGGTGGGCGGAGCTACGCACTAATTTGGGGAGGAGCTAAATGGCAGGTTGTATATGAAACCCCGCCCACCAAATGACGCAAGAAATCAGGAAGAAAGAAGATTTTACAGCAGTGAAGACTGGTGAGTATGCGACGTGGGAATACCCCTTTAAAGAACAGAATGTACACTATCTTACTTCTGGACAAGTAGCAACAGGATGTGGAACCACTGAGTCACAAGACAAGCCTTCCTTGTATTTAACTTTTAACCCCTTCCCACTGTGGGCATTTTTTGATTTTCGTTTTTGACCCCCCCCCTCCTTCCAAACCGCTTCATAACATTTTTACTTTTCTGCTTTCAGAGCCATGTGGTCTTAATGTTTGCTGGACAAATTGTTCTTCATGATGCTATCATTAATTATTCTGTACTGGAAAGCTGGAAAAAAATTCAGAATGGGGTGGGTTTGAAGAAAAAGTGAATTTGTGTGACTTTCTTATGAGCTTCGTTTTTACGGCATTCTCAGTGCAGCCAAAATGACATGTCACCTGTATTCTATGTTTCGGTACGATTCTGAGGATACCAAATTTATATGGTTTGATTTACATTTTAAGCCCTTAACAAAAATCCCAAATTGTGCAAAAAATTTTTTTTTCTAAAAATCGCCATATTCACACACCCATAACTTTTTTTTTTTAATGCTGAATTCAATTGATGAAATAAAGCTGGTCCGCAGCACTTCCAAGCTCAATAAAATTTAACTTTTAATATGCCATTTAAAAGACACAGTTCGGTTTACAAAAATAGCAAAAAAAGAAAAAACATGAAAGAGTCAGAAAAAATACACACACAGTGATAAAAACAAACGCCAATGCGTTTCAAGGTTACACTACCTCTTAGTCATGACATTTTTTTTCTAAAAATCGCCATATTCTGACACCGATAACTTTTTTTTTATACTTCCATTTTTTTGCAGGATCAGGTGTACTTTTTAGTTATACCATTTTAGGGAATTGCTATTGCTTTGATCACTTTTTATTCAGATTTTTTGTCAGGCAAAACAGTGAAAAAAAAGTTTTTTTTTTCTCACTATGGTGTTTACCATACAGGAAAAATATTTTTATAGATTTTTTTAGAGCTGGTGTTTTCTGACACAGGGATACCTAATGTGTACATGTTTCACAGCATTTAAGTACTTTTATGTGTTCTAGGAAAAGGGGGGTGATTTGTACTTTTGGCTGCTATTAGAGATGAGCGAGTACTGTTTGGATCAGCCGATCCGAACAGCACGCTCCATAGAAATGAATGGATGCACCTGGTACTTCCGCTTTGACGGCGGCCGGCCGCTTAACCCCCGCGTGCCGGCTACGTCCATTCATTTCTATGCGAGCGTGCTGTTCGGATCGGCTGATCTGAACAGTACTCGCTCATCTCTAGCCGCTATCGTTAAACACCCAGAAAGGGTTAATCCCTATACAAGGATCTGGACTTTTCTGCAGTGAGATTACCAGGGTACTACATCTTGGAATAGTCCAGGGGTTGGTGACAGCTGGCCTAGAGCCAATAGATTCCAGTGGGTTGGTGAGAGAGTAGTCTAGAAACAGGCCAGAGGTTGGTGACAGGTGGAATCTGGGCATGGTCTGGAGACTCAGGTTCAATGGTCATAAACAAACCAAGGTCAGACATAGATACAGACGATTGACTGGAAACACTGCAGGGATTACAGTTTCTTAAAATACCATCAGCAGGGAAGTACTGACACATTTCACTATTCTCAGTGGTCATTGGAGAAGGACTGGTGAGTGACATCACTGGTCCTTCTCCAGTGACCACCTAATTGACCTCAGCGGTCATGTGGGGTGCAGGGTAAATGAGGCACAGTGTGCAACTGAATGGGCTGTGGTGTCAGACACTGGAACGCTGGTATCAGATGATTATATTTTTCTTAATTATACACCTTTTTAAGACTAAAAGACACCTAGTGGCAGGTACTATAAAGAGGTTTTTCAGGCGGAAAACAACAATTTTTTAAAACAAAATAAATAAAATGCATAACATTTTGGTCTAGAAGCCCAGAATTGTTGAAGTTGTCTGAAAAGTTACTGACAATTTATGTCATGCTCTATATCCCAGACAAATTATGCTTTTTTTCTGTGAAGTCATAGGAGTGAGCAAAATGTGTAAAACTAATTGAGCCAAAAATGTGCTAATATGCTCCAGATTTAGGCATATGTCAAGGTCCATCTGCAACCAAATAGCAAATGTACGTCTATATATTTTGTGTGTAACTTCCAAACACATCCAGATCGTGGAGTAGTCATGGAGTAATGAACAACATTTCTATCACTTCCTCACCAACATGTGAGAATTACTGATACTGGATTTTTTTTCAACTCAACATTAACATTGGTGGACCTTATTTATCTAATGTTCATAATGGGTCTCAATGGAAGGAGACAGGAACTAGGACAGGTTATCAGCACGTTTCCCATTAAATCAATGTTCAATGATTTATGCAAGACAGTGCAGGCAGAGAATATCCTTTTCATTATTCCTTCTGTTTCCATCTCTATAGCCATCAACCCTGGCAGTCACTGCACATTTTACTGTTGTTGGGTGTCACAGGGGCTGGATTCTGCTATCCGCTGATAACAGCAGCTCTATTGTCTACCAGCAGAGCATGGTTTTATGAATGGCAAATCGATCATCCTTCAAAATCTGCTTGTAAAAGACATTTGTCAGTAGAGGTGATATTATACCTGAGTCTCACTAACTAGCCACAGTTTTATTCTTAACTTTTCTTTTACAGGGCTGGACCACTTTTATGCAAATAAAACTTTATCATTGTATATTGAAAATGTATGCAACTTTCCTATAAACATTTCCTGATCAATTCCTGACACACAATCACAAATTCCTAAAATGTTGCCAACATAAGTTTTTTCAGTAGCTTGCTGCCTAGCCCTGATTGATTCTGTAATGGGATCCTGTAAGTAAACTATTAAACTCAATTGGATCATCTGTTTTATGAATGCAAGGATTCATGAAAAACAAATTAAAAAAGCTAAAAGGCTGCAGATTTGCTTCAATTTACATAGTCAGCTCAGAAGCAGAAATCAGATGGCAAACATGTAGATGTAGGCAAATAGCTGGTTTGATGCAATTTTGCCCAAATCAAGGCAAGACCATGATATGCAAAAACAGAAAATATTTTCTCTTCTTATGGGTGCCAGATATGAAAGGGTTGTAAATGAAGCAGGGAGGACCACAGAGGTACAGTGGAGAAAAAAGTATTTAGTCAGCCACCAGTTGTGCCAGTTCTCCCACTTAAAAAGATGAGGTCGGCCTGTAATTGACATCATAGGCAGACCTCAACTGTGAGAGACAAAATGAGAAAACAAATCCAGAAAATCACATTGTCTGACTTGGAAAGAATTTATTTGCAAATTATGATGAAAAATAAGTATTTGGTCAATAACAAAAGTTCATCTCAATACTTTGTTATATATCCTTTGTTAGCAATGACAGAGTTCAAATGTTTTCTGTAAGTCTTCACAAGGTTGGCACACACTGTTGTTGGTATGTTGGCCCATTCCTCCATGCAGATCTCTTCTAGAGCAGTGATGTTTTGGGACTGTCACTGAGCAATACAAACTTTCAACTTCCTCCAAGTGTTTTTTATAGGGTTGAGATCTGGAGACTGGCTAGGCCACTCCAGGACCTTGAAATGCTTCTTACAAAGCCACTCCTTCGTTGCACTGGCGGTTTGTGCTTGGGATCATTCTCATGCTGAAAGATCCAGCCCGTTTCATCTTCACTGCCCTTGCTGATGGAAGGAGGTTTGCACTCAAAATCTCACAATACATGGCCCCATTCATTCTTTCATATACATGGATTAGTCGTCCTAGTTCCTTTGCAGAGAAACAGCCCCAAAGCATGATGTTGCCACCCCCATGCTTCAAAGTAGGTGAGGTGTTCTTTGGATGCAACTCAGCATTCTTTCTCCTCCAAACATGACAAGTTGTGTTTCAACCAAACAGTTCTACTTTGGCTTCATCTTACCATATGGCATTCTTCCAATACTCTTCTGGATCATCCAAACGCTCTCTAGCAAACTTCAGAGGGGACTGGACATGTACTGGCTTAAGCAGAGGGGCACATTTGGCACTTCAGGATCTGAGTCCCTGGTGGCGTAGTGTGTTACTGATGGTAGGCTTTGTAACATTGGTCCCAGCTCTCTCCAGTTCATTCACTAGGTCCCCCCGCGTGGTTCTGGGATTTTTGCTCACTGTTCTTGAGATCATTTTGACCCCACAGGGTCGGATCTTGCGTGCAGCTCCAGATAATAGATTGTTCATAGATTGTAACCCCTCGCGGGCAGGGCCCTCTACCCCACTGTGCCAGTCGGTCATTGTTAGCATTATATCTACCTGTATATTCTGTGTATTGTATGTAACCCCCAAATGTAAAGCACCATGGAATTAATGGTGCTATATAAATAAATAATAATAATAATAATAATCGAGGGAGATTATCAGTGGTCTTGTATGTCTTCCATTTTCTAATTATTGCTCCCACAGTTGATTTCTTCACACCAAGTTGCTTGCCTATCACAGATTCAGTCTTCTCAGCCTAGTGCAGGGCTACAATTTTGTTTATGGTGTCCTTTGACAGCTCTTTGGTCTTGACCATAGTGGAGTTTGGAATGTGAATGTTTGAGGTTGTGGATAGGTGTCTTTTATACTGATAACAAGATCAAACAGGTGCCATTACTACAGGTAATGAGAAGAGGACAGAGGAGACTCTGAAAGAAGAAGTTACAGATCTGTGAGAGCCAGAAATCTTGATTGTTTGTAGGTGGCCAAATACTTATTTTCCACCATAATTTGCAAATAAATTCTTTCCAAATGAGACAATGATTTTCTAGATTTGTTTTCTCATTTTGTCTCTCATAGTTGAGGTCTGCCTATGATGTCAATTACAGGCCTCTCTCATCTTTTTAAGTAGGAGAACTTGCACAATTGGTGGCTGACTAAATACTTTTTTCCCCCACAGTATACACTGGATCAGATTGTCAGAAAGAGTGAAGTCAGGATGTACTATCACTCTCTTGCTGAGCGCTGCTGATCAGCACCGTAGCACTTTATTCCTAATTTGATAACCATTTGCTGTGTGCTGTCACTCAGGTTAGGGAGTTCACACGGCACTGATTCTGGCACGATAACTCATGGCAGAATCAGCACTGATAAAAAGACTCCCATTGACTTCAATGCGTTCCATTTAACAAGCGTAACACATTGAAATCAATGGGTTACAAAGCCTCCCATTGATTTCAATGTGTTATACTCATTAAACAGAACCCATTGAAGTCAATTGGGGTCTTTTTATCAGTGCTGATTCCTCCGTGAGTTATTGTGGCAGAATCAGCGCCACTTTACTCCGTGCGAATGCCTCCTAATACCCCTGAATGAATAGACTAGTTCAGTTGTAACTTCAGATTTATATGTGTGTTTATGTGTATCTATCTATCTTACTGCAATGTAATAAAAGTACTGTTGATATAGTTTACATCTAAACATATCAATATTTGGTGTAACTGACCTTTGGAGAAAGAGTCATGGAAGTGATAATTTAGCCACCATTGAGACCTGATCAATACATCAAGTCTTTTTGGGATTACCCGATGAGTTCCTTCAAAAACTGTGTGCAAGTGTACCTAGAGGAAATGATGGTGTTTAGAATGCAAAGCAAATATATATGATTTAGATTTCTCTTTTGTTCATTCACTTAATTTTGTAATTGAGAAAATTCACTTAGTATTATTTCTATTTTAGAAAGCATTCTTACTTAATATTTTTGTACACCTTCTTAAAACTTTTGCATATTAGATATAATGTGTGTATGTATGTGGGTGTATATATATATGTATATATACATATATAGAAAAGCAGATACATTGTAAAGGAAAACATTAAAGCATAACATCACAGTTGTGACATTTTTGACTCCCTGTCTATGAATATAGATGGGAAGAATATGCAAATCTGACTTCCATGATGTAATTAGGAAGCCAGTGCCTCAGGCATGCACACCAATAGAGGGCGCTCACTGAGAATGTGCAAGTCTATCTTCCATGATGTAATTAGGAAGACAGAGTCTCAATCAAGCAAACCAATAGAGGGCGTTCCCTTTAACATCATGCCGACCTTCTGAGAGGCCTTTGTTTGCAATGATGTTGGGATTTTACCAGGTACAGTCTCTCAGCCAAGTCCAGCTGTTTCGATGTTCTTGCATCTCATCAGCTTGGTGCAGAGAGGACTGACCTGGCAGAGGTGAGAGGCTTAGACAGTGTTGAGGGAATATCATCAATCCATAGGGAGAGAACTACCATTTACGTGTGTGGAGTCTTATTAAGCCATGGGCACTCCACTGTGCAAAGGAACATAGGAAGAATATGCAAATCTGACTTCCATGATGTAATTAAGAAGCCAGTGCCTCAAAAATGCACACCAATAGAGGGCGCTCACTGAGAATGTGCAAGTCTATCTTCCATGATGTAATTAGGAAGACAGAGTCTCAATCAAGCAAACCAATAGAGGGCGCTCCCTTTAACATCATGCCGACCTTCTCAGAGGCCTTTGTTTGCAATGATGTTGGGATTTTACCAGGTACAGTCTCTCAGCCAAGGACAGCTGTTTCGATGTTCTTGCATCTCATCAGCTTGGCGCAGAGAGGACTAACCTGGCAGAGGTGAGAGGCTTAGACAGTGTTGAGGGAATATCATCAATCCATAGGGAGAGAACTACCATTTACGTGTGTGGAGTCTTATTAAGCCATGGGCACTCCACTGTGCAAAGGAACATAGGAAGAATATGCAAATCTGACTTCCATGATGTAATTAAGAAGCCAGTTCCTCAAAAATGCACACCAATAGAGGGCGCTCACTGAGAATGTGCAAGTCTATCTTCCATGATGTAATTAGGAAGACAGAGTCTCAATCAAGCAAACCAATAGAGGGCGCTCCCTTTAACATCATGCCGACCTTCTCAGAGGCCTTTGTTTGCAATGATGTTGGGATTTTACCAGGTACAGTCTCTCAGCCAAGGACAGCTGTTTCGATGTTCTTGCATCTCATCAGCTTGGCGCAGAGAGGACTGACCTGGCAGAGGTGAGAGGCTTAGACAGTGTTGAGGGAATATCATCAATCCATAGGGAGAGAACTACCATTTACGTGTGTGGAGTCTTATTAAGCCATGGGCACTCCACTGTGCAAAGGAACATAGGAAGAATATGCAAATCTGACTTCCATGATGTAATTAAGAAGCCAGTTCCTCAAAAATGCACACCAATAGAGGGCGCTCACTGAGAATGTGCAAGTCTATCTTCCATGATGTAATTAGGAAGACAGAGTCTCAATCAAGCAAACCAATAGAGGGCGCTCCCTTTAACATCATGCCGACCTTCTCAGAGGCCTTTGTTTGCAATGATGTTGGGATTTTACCAGGTACAGTCTCTCAGCCAAGGACAGCTGTTTCGATGTTCTTGCATCTCATCAGCTTGGCGCAGAGAGGACTGACCTGGCAGAGGTGAGAGGCTTAGACAGTGTTGAGGGAATATCATCAATCCATAGGGAGAGAACTACCATTTACGTGTGTGGAGTCTTATTAAGCCATGGGCACTCCACTGTGCAAAGGAACATAGGAAGAATATGCAAATCTGACTTCCATGATGTAATTAAGAAGCCAGTTCCTCAAAAATGCACACCAATAGAAGGCGCTCACTGAGAATGTGCAAGCCTATCTTCCATGATGTAATTAGGAAGACAGAGTCTCAGTCAAGCAAACCAATAGAGGGCGCTCCCTTTAACATCATGCCGACCTTCTCAGAGGCCTTTGTTTGCAATGATGTTGGGATTTTACCAGGTACAGTCTCTCAGCCAAGGACAGCTGTTTCAATGTTCTTGCATCTAATCAGCTTGGCGCAGAGAGGACTGACCTGGCAGATGAGAGAGGCTTAGACAGAGTTGAGGGAATATTGTCACTCTATAGGGAGAGAACCACCATTTATGAATATAGAGGCATTTGTTTGTTTAAGCTGCTCAGAGAACTAATATTAGACAGACAATCATCCATGCATGTAAATGCGCTTCTGCGCCTTGTCAATTTGTATCTAAAAGACATCTTCACCTTTTCATTTAAAATACCAATTTCAGGTCTTACTATGGAGAGAATTTAGAAGTCTATATCATGTACGTGACTGAGCAAGCAATGTCCATCTGTGTCAGTTGCAAACCAAATATACATACATAATGCAGCAACTGACAGGAAAAGACCAAGGAACATATTCGTCTTTATATTATTGAGCACTATGAACATCAATATCATTAGGCAGCATCTTACCAGTCTGATAATTAAAATTAATATTTGTCACTGAGAAAAAGATGCCAAGTCCTATCCAAAAATATCCCATGAATAGGTATTCAAAAGAAAAATTATATATAAAACTTCACCTTTATTAATTAATACTTAAAATGATAAAAGGTAAAAACAATGTCATAGGTCGGCTCAACAGACGGTAATAAAGCCAGATGCAAACTAATGTGCCCACTTGTCTTATATGCACACAGTTATAGAAATAATGGGAGTAGGTGAACCAAGGGACAACTAAGATGACACTTCGTCCCTATACTCTAGTACCCTCTACACTTCCACAAGGTGTCCCTTTTAGTTCACTCCCTGTTGCTAGCTTAGATTCGTTTCCATCCATGCAAGACAGGATAACATTGAGTGGAAGGGGCTTATCTTTTAACATGGTCATGTAGGTGGGAGAGGTTGATATTCCACACAGCCTCGCACACCTCTGCAAATTGCAGAAACTGGACCTTCTTCACATCACGCAGCTTACTATGTAAAGCTAGGTTCATACTTGCACCTAATTTCCACTTGTGGATTCCGTTCACCATTCCTGCAAGCATAACTTTTTACTCCACATTTTTCAGGCGAAAATTGGGCAGAAACCTGGCCACAGGGCCCAGGACATTAGGGGCCAGGCGACAGCCGCTACCGCTGCGTTTTTCCCCCCGTTAATGATCGGGGGTGCAGGAAAGGTAAGAGAACATAAAAAACCATGTTACTTACCTTTCCACGCTCCAGGCAGGTACGGACCTACTTCTGGACACTCCCTGACATCACATGACCCGGGTCGCATGGCCCGGTCATGTGATGTCCCGGGTCATGTGACGTCCCGGGTCCTGTGGCGTCCCGGATGTCATTGAAGAAGGCCAACACCACCGAGGACTGCAGCAGAGCGGGAGATAGGTAAGTGACATTGTTTTTTTATGTTTGTATCTTCCTCTCGGTCTCCGATTATTATACTCTGAGGTCTTTTCAGACCCCAGAGTATAATAATTGTTCATGGGTGTTCATTATAGGGCATAGTACTGTGTGTGCAGGGGCCACAATGGGGCATAATACTGTGTGCAGGGGTCACTATGGGGCACAATACTTTGTGCAGGGGCCACTATGGGGGATAATACTGTGTGCAGGGGCCACTATGGAGCATGCGGGGAAGGGGGGGGGGTCGGTCGGGGTTTTCAGCGGGCATTGGTCGGGGGGGGGGGGGGCATGTCAATAGCTCGCTACAGGGCCCCGCCATTCCTAGTTACGCCACTGCCATTATAGTCTATGTAGCAGCTTTAAGCAATTTCATTTCAATGGGAGCTGGCATGCGAGCGCTCCCCATTGAAATGAATGGGCTGCTTTTTTCTCTACGAGCGCTCCCATTGAAGTGAATGGGAAGTGTTTAGAAGCGCTCACGTGTACGGCTTGGAATGAGCCGAGCGATTATGCCGTGTGAAGAGCCCATAGAGAAAAAAGCAGCCCATTCATTGAATGAAAATGAATTGGATTTGCTTTATACGCGCTGATTCTGAACGTGTTTTAACGTTCAGAATCAGTCAGCATATCTGAAGTGTGAATGCACTCTTAGGAATGAATGGACGTAGCCGGCACTCAGGGGGTTTAGCGGCTGGCCGCCGGTCATTTCAAATAGCACTCGCTCATCTCTAATCTTAAAGAGGACCTTTCATCAGATCGGGCACATGCAGTTTTTATATACTGCTGGAAAGCTGACAGTGCGCTGAATTCAGCGCACTATTGGCTTTCCTGATCTGTGTCCGGTGTAAAGCGCTATCGGTCCCGGTACCGTAGGGCTTTAGTGTCAGAAGGGCGTTTCTGACAGTTAGCCAGGGATGCCCTTCTGCCCAGCAGCGCCTATCGCGCTGTACATTGTGAGCGGGGAGGAACGCCCCCTCCCTCTGCTCACACAGCTCGTCCATAGACGAGTATTATCAGGAGCGGGAGGGGGCGTTCCTCCCCGCTCCACAGTACAGCACGATAGGCGCCGCGAGGCAGAAGGGCGTCCCTGGCTAAGTGTCAGAAACGCCCTTCTGACACTAAAGCGCTACGGTCCCGGGACCGATAGTGCTTTACACCGGGCAGAGATCGGGAAAGCCGATATACAGCTTTCCAGCTGTATATAAAACTGCATGTGCCCGATCTGATGAAAGGTCCTCTTTAACCCCTTCCCGCCGACAGCATTTTTTGATTTTCGTTTTTGACTACCCCCCCTCCAACCCCTATAACTTTTTTATTTCTCCGCTCTCAGAGCCATATGAAGTCTTAATGTTTGCGGCCTTATTTATTCTGTATAATGTACTGGGAAACTGGAAAATTCTGAATGGGGTGGATTTGAAGAAAAAGTGCATTTGTGCGATATTCTTACGGGATTCATTTTACGACGTTCATTGTGCAGCCAAAATCACGTCACCTGTATTTTATGTTTCAGTACAATTCTGCGGATACCAAATATATATGGTTTTATTTACATTTTAACCCCTTAACAAAAATCCAAAACTGTGCCAATTTTTTTTTTTTCTGAAAGTCGCCATATTCCGACACCTGTAACTTTTTTATACTTCCATGTACGGGGATATATAGGGCATCTTTTTTTGCGGGGCGGGGTGTACTTTTCAGTTATACCATTTTGGGGAATTGCTATTGCTTTGATCATTTTTATTCAAATTTTTATCAGAGGCAAAACAGTGAAAAAATTGGCGGTTTGGCACTTTTGACTTTTTTTTCCTGCTACTGTGTTTACCTTACAGGAAAAATATTTTTATAGATTTGTAGACCAGACATTTTTGGACAAAGGTATACCTAATGTGTAAGTGTTTCACAGTATTTAACTACTTTTATATGTGTTCTAGGGAAAGAGGGGTGATTTGAAATTTTATTACTTTTTAATTTTTTTACTTTCAAATTTTTTTTTTGCATTTATTAGACCCCCTAGGGGTCTTGAACCCCAGGGGGTTTGATCACTAATGCAATGCATTGCAATACATTGCAAAAAAAAATCATCATTTCAATCGTCAAAATCAGTGCAGAAAACCCGTCTGTCATGCCAACGTGACACTGGCCCTGGAGCTCGCTCCAGGTGCCGGCGATCACCTGAGAAATGGCGGCGGGTGAAAAATGGCGCCTCGGTCAGGATTGACTGATGCAACAGAAGGTTTAATGCCCACGATTGGTGTGAACATCGACCATGGGCATTAGTGCATGGTGTCTGTTGTATGATACAGCAGACAGCAGGCTGCTATCGTGGCTGCCCAACTTGTCACCCGTACTAGTAGGGCGGATGTCAGGAAGGGGTTAAAACAGATTTCCAGGACTTATAAATTGATGATGTGGAATCCTTACAGATTACCTGCAATGTTAGGGTGATAATACTGATAACTATTATCTATAAGGTGAACTATTATTTATGAGAGGGCTATTATTAATAAGGGGGACTATTTATATTGGAGCACTATTATTTATGAGGGGCTATTACCGATAAGGGGGAACTATTACTGATATGGGGCACTGTTTATAAGCAGGGACTATTATTTATAACGAGGTGCAAAAATCTATTAGGCAATGGTTTTTTGAATTGCTTTGGGGCATAAGGGGGCTTGGTTGTTACTGTTTTAGGGCAGAAAAAGGGCATTATTAAAGGGGCTGCCTCTGGAAATATGATGGCGGTGTTGTATATCAGCATTTAGGGCCTCACTTTTAGTTTTCCCTAGGGCCACAGTTTGTCTAAAACCGGCCCTGACCCCATAGATTATAATGGGGTCTGCCGGGTTACCATCTGATTTCTGCTCGAAAAGAGCAGAAAATGCAGAGAGAAAAGCACTGCTTGTAGGACTTTTCTCTCCACATTTTTAAAGTAAAATGGGGAATGGAATCTCCAGGTGGGGTTCAGGCGCAGGTGTAAATCTAGCCTTAGGGGACCAAGTGAGTAACAGGAGAGGATGTAAGTAATGCTAAGCTTGTCATTTCTGCATCACTGAGAATAAACTGACCACCTGCAGAAAAAGGTTTTAAAGAATTTGTAGGAAACTCTGAATTATAGCAAATGGTATTTATGGGTGAGCACTGACACATTGTTACAGAGTGAAAAGTGACAGCAGGATGATGGATTGACATGAAAGTCTCTCTGTTCACGTCCAAGTATAATAAGCAACAGTGTAGACATCGTGTATATGTGGAATGCAGTAGTATTTTCATTGTAACTTCACTCTTTTATTATTGCTGGCATTTTGCAATCATTTCAAGGATCGCTGTGATGAGTGTGAGGACTTTCAATAATATGATTCAGAAAAAAATGGGTTCTGGATGTTATATTACTTGGAGGCAATATCAGAGTTGTGCTTGTATGCTAGATTTTAGAGATGAGCTAACCTTTTAAATGTTTAAGACTTTGGGAAGTTCGCCAGGTTTGGACCAATAGTTCAATTCAGTCACAAACCAGAAGTGCTGAGGCCCCACGTTGTGGAAATGTAGCTTTTGTATTGCTGTGATTTTTTTTTTGCGCCAAAGTCTACAATGGCTACAAACGGAATGGTATAGAAACTTTTATTCCTATCCCTTCTGCTCAATCCACTCCTGGCTTTGGCTCAAAAATCTGCAGCAAAGAAAGCAACAAGCGACTTCATCCTTAAGGCTAAGGCCCCACATTGCAGAAACGCAACTTTTTTTGTTGCAGATTTTGCTGCGTTTTTTGGAGCCAAAGCCAGGAGTGGATTGAGCAGAAGGGAGAAGTATAAGAACTTCCTATATATCTCCCACTCCTTTTGTATCCATACTTGGTTTTGGCTCAAAAAAAACTGCAACAAAATCTGCAACAAAAAAAGCTGCGTTTCCACAACGTGGGGCTTTAGCCTAAAAAGTTGTGTATAATTCCCTAAGGCTGAGGCCCCACTTTGCGGAAATACAGCTTCTTTTGTTGCAGATTTTGGTGCAGTTTTCTGAGCCAAACATAGGCGTGACCACAAAAGGAATGGGATATATAGGATGCTCTTACACTTCTACCTTCTGCTCAATCCATTCCTGATGTTGTCTCAAAAAACAAAATAAAATCTGAAACAAGAAAAGCTGTGTTTCCGCAATGTTGCAGAAACACAGCTTTTTTGTTGCAGATTTTCTTGTGGTTTTTTGAGCCAAAGCCAAGAATGGATATAAAAGGAATGGGAATATATAGGAAGTTCTTACACTTCTTCCTTCTGCTCAATCCACTCCTGGCTTTGGCTCAAAAAAATGCAACTAAATCTGCAACAAAAAAAGCTGTGTTTCTGCAACGTGTGGCTTTAGGCTAAGGGTGCATTCACACAGAGTTTTATGGAGCTGATTTTGCCACAGTAACTGGAGTAAAGAATCATCACTGAAAAAAGACTCCCATTGACTTCAATAGGTTCCATTTTACGGGCATAAAATGCAACCCACTGAAGTCAATAGGAGTCTTTTTTTTCAGCGCCGATTCTTTAGTCGAGTTATTGTGGCAAAATCAGCACCACAAAATTCTGTGTGAATGCACCCTAAGGGTTCCTAGGTCCTTATCTAACCACTTTCTAGCTTTAACACAAACACAGACTTTATAATGTAACAGCAACAGATGGTAGCCAGTAGTAACAATCAGCCTGTTTAAAAACACACTGTACTGCCAAAAAATGTGTCACTTGGACATGTGCACTGAAAGAAATCCTTTTGTTACATAGTGGAATGTGGAATCAAGAAGAGAATATATAATACAATTCAATTAAAATTTATAAAAAAAAAGAAATAAAAAAAATTGTCATTTGGACTTTGTGGTAAAAGAAATCCTTTTTACTAGCACAGTGGCATGATAACAGTACCAAAAGGAGAATTTAAAATAAACAAAATGTATTTGAAGGAATTTTACACTTGGATTTGGTCCAAATGAGAAAATGTCTCACATGTATAGCAACATCAGGAATAGAATTTTTTTTTTTTAATACAGTTTTTAAGATTAAAAACTGATCCAAAAGCTATCCCTTGTTTATGGGCAGATGCTTGTGGGTATGCACATAATGCTGTTGGAAGCAAACCTGCCCTTGACAGAATTTGATGTTTTCACTGTACATTGGCTCAGTTCATTATTGTGAATGTTATAATCTCCTTGTTACCTGAATCACCATTTGTTTGGTTTGGCTTTTGGCAAGGGCTCAAATTATTCCAGATACATACAAAAAGTATACTTTTGGTGCAACTGTTGTTTCTGGTTCTAGTAACTTAATAATACCTAAATCCAAGGTGGGTATAAATAAACAAATAACATCAACATATAGAAACTATCTCCATAACTAATAACGTAAAATACAGGAAACCGTAAATAAACACATAATTCAATGTAAACCTCTCCAGGCACAAGCCAAAATGAAAATCCATTCAAATCCAATATATATTAAAATAAAAAAAAACATATATCCAATATATAACAAATTCATGAATAAATAACAATCCAAGTTTTGCTCCAAATGGTGTACAATAAAAGCCCAATTCCAAATGGCGCAAGTACACAACATCCAGGTTTTATGATCCATTATTATCAAAAAATAACATACATAAGAAAATCTATTGGACATCTGACAGCTCATTAGCTAAATATGGAGTCCGTTACAGGAGATCCAGAAAGCATCTCAAAACTGGACATAAGGCATATTAGACGCAGGCTATTTGATGTAAAATTCTTAGTTGAAGAACTGAACTGTAACCTCCAAATGGACAAGGAACGACTTCTATTCATTGCTTAAATAATAAGCATATCTATCTATCTATCTATCTATCTATCTATCTATCTATCTATCTATCTATCTAAAACTGAAAAAAAGGATAAGAAAAAAAAAATACAAGCCTTTTTGATATAATAATTATTAAGGGGACCAAAGTGTGCAAGTGAGTTTAGGAAGACCAATGACAAGACACTAAAAACAAAAATACAAACACTAAGGCCCAGTTCACATCTGCGCCTGGGTTTTCTTTCAGGGAGTCCGCTTGGGGACCCCACAAACGGAACCTAATCTGCATTAAAAAGGGGTTACCTTAGGAAACCCGTGGATCCCATAGATTATAATGGGGTCCCTATGGCTTCCACTCAGTTTCTGCACGAAAAATTTAGCAAAAAAAGGGCTGCTTGCAGGACTTTTCTCTCTGCATTTTATATGCAGAGAGGGAATAGAATGACCGAATGCAGATGTGAACCAGGCCTAGGATGGCGTATAATAAAAATGTACAAATATTTATAGGAGCCATAACTTTTTTTTAATATTCTTCGGTTGATGTGTACATACTGTATAAGGCACTGTTTTATGCAGTTTTGGGGCACATATAGCCTAATTAACATGAATTCCTTTTGGTGAACAAAGTTGTGCCAATGCAGCACAAGTAATCTGTTACCTTAATCCTGTGGGATAGTATGAATATGGTGTTACCTAATAGATATAATTTTTATACATTTTACTTCTTTTGCCTACTAAAAATATTTTTAAATATCAATAGTTTTTGTCTTTCCATGAGAGCATTAATGAACTTATTTTTCTGTCAACACAGCTATGTAAGGGCTTACATTTTTCAATGCAACCTGTAATTAGAAGTAAGGTTACAAAAAAAACCCCAAACAACTCTGGTTGTCAGGAATCCCAGTTTAGCTGCTGTTGCTTTAAGGTTACTTGTGAAGTATCTGTAGTGTTGAAGGTTCTTCTAGGCTTATTCAATTAGCAGCTGAGGAAGCATATTTAAACCCTCATCCTGTTAGTGTCAGGTGTCTGCTATTTGGTTGTACCTAGTGTGCCTTTCATAATCTGATCAATTGTGCTGGACTGCTCTATATTGACCTTTGACTTCTTACTGGAAATCCACTTGCCTTCTGATTTGGGATCTGACATTACCTCTTAGAACTGACTTTTGGCCTGTTACTTGAAATCCACTTCTCTCTTGATTTTGGCTCTGAAGTTACTTCTTGGACCCACTTTTGACTTGGATGGTCACTCTCCTGATTTATCCTGCTGGTTGTAATCTGCCTTGCAAATTTTGTTCTGGTTTGGTTTCCATTCAGGGAGTGATTATTTCCTATCCTAGTTTCTCTGATGATAAATTAAGCCCCAAATTCAGCACAAGTCTATC
Organism: Leptodactylus fuscus; assembly: GCF_031893055.1. Lineage (NCBI taxonomy): Eukaryota > Metazoa > Chordata > Amphibia > Anura > Leptodactylidae > Leptodactylus > Leptodactylus fuscus. The sequence continues at coordinate 94,478,236 of NC_134270.1, forward strand.
TGGTTTCACTGCTGGCGCTGATGAATGCATTTGATTCCCTAGAGGGATCAATACTGGTATCATAGGAAACATCTTTACAAGGGGTTTTTATGTGCCTCAGTAGAATATTAGAGCTGGAATTTAATTTGTTGTGACTGATATCTCCACCATTCTATGCTTGCACTACTTTTTCTCAATCTCCCCCAGTTAGTACATTATAATATTCAGTAGTGTGCAGTTGCCTACACCTTTTTGCAATCTTGCTGTTGAGAACATCACATTTGCATGACTGCTCTTTTATACAAAAAAAAAAACTATGTTCACTATGCCACTACAACCGATGCAATTTTGGTTGTTGTAGACTCCCTTCAAAGACCATGGTCTTCCGTTGACAATAGAGATGCAGCTAGGATCATAGTTTAATTTGCATGACATTAGACTTCCAAACTGTTTTTTGATAGCACCAGTCTCCAGTACCTTTACAGTATTCCATTTTCTTTGGCAATGTTTCAGTGTTCCAGTCAGATGCTTCTATTACTGCTGTTATCACATACTCTTCTATGCCTTGGTTGGAAGAGTAGCCACATTTACAACATAAGATATAAAGTCCATGAGGAAAATTGTCTCCCTATACCCATGTGATCATGGACTTTTAGAATCAATCGCTATTTACTTTCCCATCAGTCATGGTGTCTTGGACAATACTTCAAAGCACCATGTTTGATGAGCATGAACGAACAATAGCAGTGCTCCAGAAAAACATCATGACCTCAACAGTAATATAGAACAATCAAATACATGACAGAAGAATATGACAACTGTATATCCCAAGCATGCATGTCATTATGTCATACTTAATTTTCCCATTATGTGAGGTATTGGCAGCACATCTTTTTAGATATAATTATACAGTTAGTGTCAGGGGAATGCCCAGAGGTAGATGCCGCCAGTTTCCAAATCTGGGAAAGATTGGTTATGTTACCAGCTCGAAGAACACAGAATACAGACCACTCACATGCTGTATATCAAAAGTGTTCTGATTTAATGGCGGGAAAAAGGTAGTTTAAATACAATACAGACTAAGAGTAGGTTTGGCTATTCTAATTAGTATAACATGATTGGTTGTAGAGTTATAAAGATAAGTCTGGCACATGACTATTGGCTGAGGCCTAATGTAACCTACATCTCATTAGAGCTTCTAAGTGGGAATGAGCTTTCTCACAGAACAAAGAAGGATACAAAATGCTTAATATGTGACCTGACATCATCCACACTATATCTAGATATATATATATATATATATATATATATATATATATATATATATATATATATCCATGAAAGAGTAATAATGGGTGGGCACTCACCAATAATTCTCCAAAGGACGACACTTGTCTTCTCTTTTCTTTAAAACATATCCTTTTATTAGGTGCATAAATAAAAGAAATCCAAAGGGAGGGAGTGATAGCACAATGGGCAAAAAGAGGCAACAGCCGTTTTGCGTTCACAGTCACGCTTCTTCAAGCCTAAAATGCTGGTATTGCATTTTAGGCTTGAAGAAGCGTGACTGTGAACGCGAAACGGCTGTTGCCTCTTTTTGCCCATTGTGCTATCACTCCCTCCCTTTGGATTTCTTTTATTTATGCACCTAATAAAAGGATATGTTTTAAAGAAAAGAGAAGACAAGTGTCGTCCTTTGGAGAATTATTGGTGAGTGCCCACCCATTATTACTCTTTCATGGATTTATTGACTGCTCAGCTTTTTTTCAGGTAGTTGTGCACCTCCATCGTTCCCCTTGGCTCTTTCATTGTATATCCATACTCCAAGGACTTTGGCTGATTTTTATTGTTTGTTCTGACTATATATTTCATTTGGAGGTATAAGCTGTGCCATCTGCTGTTCTCTATTGTTCTCTCTCTCTCTCTCTCTCTCTCTCTCTCTCTCTCTATATATATATATATATATATATATTGGCAAGAAAGTTAAGGAGACATGCTGGGTGCCAGACTACTTCTAGACTGCAGTCTTGGAGATAACAAACAATAGCCTTCAGAAAGTCTGTGCCTACATCCTTTCACACTCTGAGTGATCTCACCTCATAGTATATGTGTTAGGATACAAAATGGATGACATATACAAAATGGAGTATATAGAACAAAATGGAGTATATAGAGATACATGATTATACTTGCCCCTCACATTTGTATGGTTGAAAAAGACATACGTTCTTCAAGTTCAAGCAGGGGTTGGGAAACAAGATGACGTTCTATGAATTTCCTTATTTTTCTCCAAAAAAGGCATCTAAGCTTTTTTTGAAGCTGTCAGATGTTGCTGCTGTGACCAGCTCCTGAGGTAGGCTATTCCACAGTCCTTATAGTGAAGAAACTTTTCTATCTGCATGCCCCTTTGTCTTTTGAAGGGGGGGAGGGGGTTACATGTTACATGGAACAGCATGACTAACAACCATTCAATACCTGAATTAACACAACAGTAGCTTGTCAATTATGTAGCACCAATTCTGACTCAGACACAGTCCACACCATAAATAAGGCTAAAGTACTACAGTCTTGGGAATATTCATCAGGAATAGACAGAGACACCCTTTGAAGCTCTTATAAATTGAAGCTGCTGAGCCCTAATGCAAAATCTGTATGTCTGTATATAGTATAACTATTTATAATAGTGGAATATTTTATGCGGCAGGGTGAACATTTTAGGGAACTATTAGGTTCCAGGCACTGCAACCCCCTATACGTATCTGGAAGAGATGGCAGCAATTTCAATATGATTGGAGGGGTTCTTCTACACCTTATACACATATTAAATTGTATTTTTATTATATTAATGGGTTACACTTTCCATACTCATTCAAAAGAGGAAATTGGCACCTTTCTGGAAGATGTATCAGTCACCTTCTCATTATAGTACCAATCATGGGTAAGAGAAAATCATTAGATGGATCTCTGTTTCAATCCCTGAAATACAGATTTGTAGTAGTTCCTTCGCCTATTCACTACATTCCTTTGCCTATTCACTGGCTCCTACTCACCATTGTCATGTTTGGGTACATTCCTTGCTGGATTTGCTTTAATTCCCTGGATGACACTACAGTTTCTTTGTTATACGGAATATCATTTCTTGCCAGAGGAGATATTACTGCTTCATGTAGCTGCTCTAGAACTATGAGTTTTATTACCTTCACCCACTGAACAAGTGAAAATGTCATTGACCAATTGTTCGATAGACTGTGATGGAGCTGGGACATGTGTGAGGAGACTACTAATGATGAAACAGAGAAACAGACCCCTGAGATCCCACCGAGTCTTAAGATCTCAGCTCAATTATTTATTATAGACTCACATATGACCCTGCAAAGGGCTGCTCTGACCGGGAGGGACGCAAATATGAGAAAGTCTGTTGTTGATACTTGGGGTTAACTGTTTAACTGGTGGTTTATAAAAGCTTCTCCCTTTGGCAGCTGATGTAATTACAGCACATGTCCTGTATATAAGCAATCACTGAACAAAGGCTGCTGAGGGATTACAAATAAATAGCTTCATACACTTACAGTCATGCAACTGAGTTGTAGAACTTGTAGAACTAGCCCTCTAAAATAGAAGCAAATATTCACAAAGTGTAAAAAAGATAATTGATATTTACAAAGGTGAATGATACTTAAAATACTAAGGTTCTCCAGCATAAAATCATATTTCTAATCTTAGCGAAACACCCTCCTCCCGCTGAATTTCTAACATACTCACTTTACCAAAAATGTATATTTACCCATATCGTTGGGGTGGTCATATGACCACCCCAGGCATATCTTCAGATTTCTGGTTCCATTTCCCGTTTTGGGAAACAAAATGTTACCAATGCTAACCCCCACCCCCACCCCACCATACTTACCTGCCTTCCTGTGTGGATCTTCTGGGCATGGAACATTGCTTAGTTCTGGGTGGCCAACTGCTCCTCTTCTTGATGTCTGCCGACAGATGTCTTGATGTCTGTTGTGATGTCCCATGCCCAGAAGATCCGGAGAGGGGGACAGGTAACTATAATGGATGTGTGTGTGTGTGTGTGTGTGTGTAGGCTGTTAGTTAGTTAGGAAAGGCTAGTAGTGGGTGGCCTAGCTAGGAAAACAGGTAAGGGTGTGAGGGAGTGTGAGTCAGCTCTGAGTGAAGAGCAATGCATCATAGTAGTTGCAGAAAAAAAAACAGAAAGCTACATCTTATAAACAAATGCAGAGGATGCCAGGAGCTCCCAGAGGAACTCAGAAATCACTCAAAGCACAGCTAAAGGTGTTTGAGTGCACTTATTAACCCATTAGTAGCACTAACAGACTTTTTCTTTAAACAAAAATTTTGCCCGAAAAACCCATTTAGGCTAAGGCCGCACGGCAGTGATAAAGCGCTGCAGGAAGAACCGCTGTGTGATCGCATTGCAGTTCTTTCCGCAGCGCTTTGAAGAGAAAGTTCACAGAGTTTTCCTCCACGGACTTTCTCTTCCCATTATATTTACGGGAAAGTTGCCGGCGTTTCCATAGATATAATTGACATGCTGCGATTTGCAAAGCGATGGCTTAGAAATAAATGGAACAGTATCATGTGACCACTGCTCCCATTCAGATAGAGGTGCAAGGCACTCCTGTTCTTGTAATTGGTGAAGGTCCTAGAGGTTGGATATATATTCCCTTTAAACTAAGTAGCAACCAAGGTAGTCATCTCATATAGCAAAACATCTACTTTAAACATGAATATGGGCCTGTGTAACACAAAATATCATGGTGGTCCAGCCTGCTCAGTATTTATCTTTTGCTGCATTTCAGATCTGTTTCTGCCTACAGTAATGAAGTGTTGACTGACTTGGAGTTTATTTTTGGAGAGTATAAATACAATTATTCTACAGTCAGGCTAAATACAGGAGAGACTAATTCAATTCCTGTATAAGCTGGGACCTTAACTGAATAAGGACAATGTAACTCAATTGTACACTGATGTTATTATGTGATCAGTCAGGACCCATCTATTCTGTAATGCATTCTATGATCAAAATCATCACAAGGGAACGATGGAGACTGCGAAGAATAGAAGATTCCATAATTGCATTAATCTGTCTTTTTATATACACCTTTTAAAGGAAAGTTACACTAGAATGGCAGTAGGAATGACCAATTTAGGAGACATCAAACTTTCTGAACACATTAAGGGGGAACTGTCAGGTCAATGCAGGTCTTTAAAGGGCGCAAAAGCATACCTTGCTAAAAAGATATTGATCGACTCCCATTAAAAGCACTTTTATTAGTTTGTGACACATTTTAGATTTGAAAGACTCTCTCTAAAATGACTCAAACCCCAAAACACAATAGACTGACTTCAGTGTGATTATGACGGCAACGTTGATCTAAAGTCAATTATATACCAGGGAAAATGTTATTGTGTGAATGAGGACCAAGCCACAGGGTTTGACCTTTTCTACTCCATACAGATAAAAGTGTTAAGCACCTTTTGAAGCTTTGTATAGAGTAAGATTCTTTTCCACTATTCATACCAAATGACTTCACATTACAAGTTATTTGCTTACATCAGTGAGGTAATTGGATAGATAATAAAATGTGCAATAATTCAGAAGACAATCTCTTAATAAATGCATAAATGTGTCTCATCTGAACCCAAAAATGTGAAAAGTTATCTCACAGGTGCAAAATCTGTGCACAGAAATGCCTGCATGTACGTCACAATGTCAAGTGATCTGAGCCTTGTCCATATACGGTGAGTAATGTTGCAGTTTTGGAAATTGAAGCATGTCAATTATACCTACGGAAACGCCGGCGGTTTCCCTCTAGATATTATTGCAGCAGAAAGGGCAGAAAAAACTACTTCAAACTTTCTGTACAAAGCACTGTGGGGAGAACTGTGATGTGTTGCCGCTACGGTTCTTCCCAGTGATTTTTTAAAAATTTAGGACGCTACATGAAGCTTTAGACTAATCTAATATTTTTCCTGGGTTCTTTGAAGTGAAGCATGTGACTTATTTTTCATCAGTTCTCCTTAATGGGTCACAGAAAATATTGAAATAGCAGTGAGATTTGTGAAGTGAGTAATTTATCCGGCCGAACAACCCACACAGTGAGAAAAAATAAAATTAAAAAAGATATGTTGCTCTGAACATACAATGCAGTTTATTATCTTGCAATATTGATCCACAATTGGATGAAAATCCCATAAGGTAGAAACCAATTTCCTTCATTTTAGAAGAAAAAAAATGATTTTGACTCCATTCTGGCAATTAGAATAAATCCCAACACCAAGTCTAAGTGGACGACCTTTCACCATTAGCTCAACATGTTCTAATGGGGCAATTTACAATGGGTTGTATAGCTGTAAATTGTAATGAGGCCACAAGGCTGAATGTCATTGATTTGGCGAGGTTTCTGTGACACTTTATTAGTTTGTAATCATCTAGTGTGTAATGTATATGGCATGTGTTAGTATATATGTATACAGATACACACTAGTATTCATCTGCTCACTGACAGAGGACAGATGGCTATGAGTATACAAGATGAATGCAAGTATAAAACACTAATAAATTGATCGTAAATGAAATTACCTGTATCCTACAATATATATGATGCACTGTAAGTCAATAAATGAGGCAACTATTTTGAAATCTTCATGGTAAATCTAGTGAAAAGTTAATGTCTAATTTTCTGAAGTTAAATACATTTCTAGAAATTGTTTTTGCTTTGCTTTGACTGGTGAGAGAGCGCCAGTCAATGTTTGGCTCTTGAGTACCTCAGGGCATCATCTTATTTAAAAACAGCCCTCAGCGTGCTTAAGGAATTACAAAGAAAACAAATTACTTGGCTGTGAACTCTCTTTCCTGGCTGCCTAAAATGATGAATTCAGTGGTGGAGTGCTTGTGCTACTGCTTCACAATTCTCTGCTATTAAATGTCGGCATGCAGGAAGAATGAGCAGCATTTTGCTTTTCATAATAGAGGTCGCTTAGTCTCTGCTAGCTTATTTGTCAGCCTCACTTGTCAGTTACCCGTAGAACTAGCATAAGGTTAACACCAAGTGCAGGAGATATTACACATTAGGATGTACTGGATTGTGACCCAAAGTCCCCTTAACCCTAAACTGAGGTATAACATGTGCATTGATGACTGGAAGCTTGTTGGAGCTCCACTAAGTGAAGGCAACTATTGGAACATTAATGGAGTTCAGTGTTGAGCTCCAGATCTTTCAGGTTTTGTGATGAAACTGCTGAGATTTCTTCCATCAGTTCTTCTCTAAAGATATATGGAAATTAAAGTTATACAAAAAATATAAAAAGATATAAATAAATATATAAAGAAATATATAGATATAAAGAAATAAATAAAACGTGAAGGTAAGAGGCTCAGGTACCACGTAACAGGACACATCATGTTTTTCCTCTGTGGACTTTCTGCTTCATTTGTACCTATAGGGAAACCACCGGCATTTTCATAATATTTGACATGCTATGATTTTCAAAACAGCGGTTTACACCACATAGGGCCCTGGCCTTACAATATACTACATAAACTCTAATATATCTTCCACAGTGGTTGTTTCTGTTACAACACTAACTGGTCAAAGATGTAAGAAATGGACTTCACCTATATGAATCCCCTTTCCTGGGAATTAACAATGTCTCCTGGTACTCATTTATCCCAGGGCTAGTTCACACGGGCACAGAGGGGGCGGATTATGGCGCGGAATAGACTTCACAATGGTGGTCTATGGAGACCGCTAGCGTTCTTTTTTCTGCTAGTGGAAAAAAGAAGTGAGCTGCCCTCTCTTTAGGCGGATTCCACAGCTGAATCAGCCGCGGCGTCTGCCTCACAGCAGCAACCTCCAGAGTTGGCCCATTCATTTAAGTCTACTCCGGAGGAAGAAGTCGCGACTGTCGAAAGCTGTGACAGTCGTGGCAAGCGGATTTTGGCCGGAGAGTGACGCGGCTCCTTGCGTCACTCTCGGTGCCAAAATCCGCGCTTCTGCTCCCCGTGTGAACCAACCCTAAGGGTATATTCACACAGAGGAAAATGATGAGGAATTTGGTGTGGAATTTCAGCGCTGAAAAAAAAGCCTCCCATTGACTTCAATGGGTTCCTTATTCTGCTAGCGGAAAATTCTGCTAGTGGAAAAAAAAGCTAGCAAAACCCATTGAAATAAATGGGAGGCTTTTTTTTTCAAACGCTGAAAATTCAGCGCCAAATAAAGCTCCATTTTCCTCCATGTGAATGGACTTTTATTAGATCTGAATTATACAACAAACACACAGCTGGGAAAAAGAGTGGAGGATGCTCCTAATTTTTGATGAGACCTTACCTTGTCATGAATTAGGCATACCTCTCAGAGCTCTTCAGCATAGGCTCAAATCATTTTGTAGCATAAAACACAATGATTATGGCAAAGGGCAATCCTTGCACAAGTCACATGAAAAATTACCCCTTAAGGGAGGGTTCACACGGAGTTACGTGCAGCGTGATGTGGCACATAGACGCCACGTGAGCTTTTGCGCGCCGTTCACACTCCCATTGATTTCAATGGGAGCCGGGATCGTATACGTGGCGCTATTTTGCGGCTGCAAAATCACGGCCACAAAATAGTGCCGCGTATACGATCCCGGCTCCCATTGAAATCAATGGGAGAGTGAACGGCCTGCAAAAGCTCACGCGGCATCTACGTGCCACATCACGCGGCACGTAACTCCGTGTGAACCCTCCCTTAGAGGAGTAGAATACCAAAATGGTGATGGTATAAGAAGGAGCAATCGAGGTTTTATTTTGTTACTATTGTGCCAACAGTGTGGTAGTGGCAAGTGGTAAGTACAGAATTATGTGGCAGACTGTCATGGCCTGTTAAGATCCAAGCAAAAACCATAAAAAACAAACCACAGCTCACAGACTATTGAAGACAAATGGAAACCATGGAATCCTGATTGTTGCTGTTGGAAAACCTGGTTCATTCATTCCTGCTCTGCACTGTCTCTGCCAAGGGAGACCTTCTGGGCACTGGTCACCACGGGTCCGAAAAAAAACACCCATATTACCAAAGGCTATGTGAGTGATTGAATATACATTCTTCTTTTATCACTAGATTTAATTACTCTTGATGCTCACACATTATGGATTAGGGCTGTTTCCATTTTTTCTTTTTTTTTTGGATTTTTATCTATACTTATTGTGACTGTCTGTGTATGACCTGCCTGCAAATTCAAAAGGGAAGAATTTGCTTTCTAAAAAACAGTTGCTAAAAATTATTCCCGTATGGGAGCAGATGCCACAGCAACATAGTGTTGGAGATGGAGGAATGACAAAGAATTTCCAGAAAAATTTGTGCACAAGGTCAATGTGTCTGCCCTGCCAGTTGAAGTTTGCATGGTAAATGAAATGTTACAACAGCAGAGGAGGAAGAGAAATACACAAAACCTTGACTCAATATTTGTGTTTCAATGCTGTCAGATCTCATATCCTGCTGTGATTTTGAAAATTAATCAAAAATGTAAATTTTATTCTTTGGAACTACAACAACCATACGAATACTGGCAGATATAAAAATAAAAGTTTATCATGTATTTTCCACTATTAATGTATTAGAATTGATTTGGATGCAATGAAACATTTTTTTCTCTACACTACTCTTTCACAAAAACCAAAACTTTTGGTAATTTAGGATTCAAACTAGTTCATACATCCCAGGTGTTTATTGCTAAGTGTTATTTCAAAGTTCCGGTTACTGGGCTGGATTTTTAGGAATGGCAGGTAGGTTGGTAGTGGGACCTGTCATTCCACCCCCCTCCAGTCCACATTTTGTGGCTTTTCTGGCAGTGACTCAGCTGCTGAGAGTCTCCTCGTCAAGGAGGTTTAAGAAGTCAACTCCAGCAGCAGACCTTGGGCAGAGTTTGGCTGGAGAGCTGACAGAGAGGTCATATTTTTGGAGTTGTGCCCTGAATGATTCTACTGCCTTTTGGATTTCTGTTATTCTAGGTGAGGTAACCTATTCTATGTTTAGTTAGAGCCTAGACGGGCAGGTATTTATTTTTGTATTGTTTCCTTTTGTTGCCGCATTGCCTTTTTGAGTGAAAATAAACTCTACCTTTGTTTTGGACTAAGGAAACTGGACTTGTGTGTCTATGCCACCCCACCTAGCAACCCCAGACCCTGACAACTACCACTGATGTTGCCACAGCTACCACTCAGCCAGACATCTCCTGCAGTCTGGTAAATCACATTCTATTCCACACTGTACAGCCACAGATGTTACCACTTCTACCACCACTGCTTTCAAGTTTTTGTTTTCAAAAATGTCACTTCACCTTTAAACCAGTTACATGTGAGTCTGCTATTGCATCACTTGTTCCCTATTCAACCAGCTGGCACAGTGACAGTCTATCATAATTTTTTCTTCAAATTCTGTAGTTATCAATCCTCCAACACCATGTTGGTATGACATCTGCTCCCAGAAAGATAACACAGGTCAACAGCATTTTTGGGGCCAAAGATATTTCAACGAATTTAGGGTAACTTTGGGGTGCTGATTCTGAATATGTCATCAGTTTTGCCAGATTGGCTCAAGTTTTTGAGATTTTTTGTAAAATGTGTAAAAAAAAAGACGTAATTTGCTACACGCGCATTAACTTTATTGATATTGTCATGAATACAATAAATTTAACAAAGTAAATGTTGATTTTAGTTTATTTTAACTAGTTTTAGAAAGTAATCTTCAAAAATGAACAAGACATGAAAGATAGGAGACATTTAATCGCTGGAAAAGCGCTTTTTATATGATTTTCTTCTATGTGAGCTATTCGGGCAGTCACGCTGTAGATTCCAGCAGTAATCAGCCATCATATGTCTGTCCCATCTGCCTTGGTACCTTTCCTCCATCACCATAATATCCTGATGAAATCTCTCCCCTTGTTCTTCGCTAAAATCTCCAAGGTTTTCTGGAAATCTGTCCAAGTGACTGTGAAGATAATGCAATTTAATGCTCATGTGTACACCCAGATTTCTAAATCTCAATAGCATGTTTTGTACCAGTTCTTCATAATTGTCTGCCTTTTTATTTCCCAAGAAGTTCTTCACTACCAACACAAAACTATACCATGCAGCAGCTTCAATGTCATTCATTTCCTTAGGAAAATTTGAATCTTTAATGAGTTTCCGAATTTGAGGACCATCAAAGATTCCTGCCTTCAGTTTTTCGCTACTAAGACCAGGGAAAGATCTGCAGATGTACATGAAGCAATTACCATCTTTGTCTAATGCCTTTACGAACTGCTTCATTAATCCTAACTTTATGTGAAGTGGTGGTAGAATGATTTTTTCCCTGTCCACCAAAGGTTCGTTCACTATGTTTGATGCTCCTACTGTCAAGGTGTCCCTTGGAGGCCAATTCAGTTTCTCCCAGTGCTGATGTTTTGCTCTACTATCCCACATGCAGATGAAGCAAGGATACTTTGTGTATCCACTTTGCTGTCCAAGTAAAAAGTTGACCATTTTTAAATCAACACATATCAGCCACGAATGTTCATGGTAGCACAGTTTCTCCAAGACCATTTTGACATTTTTGTATTGTTCTGCAAGTTTAGTTGAGTGAGCTACTGGAAGAGATGCACACTGATTGCCATTGTTCAACAAAACACATTTCAAACTCCTTTTAGAACTATCTATGAAAAGCCTCCAGTCTTCAGGACGATATACTTGTAAACCCATTTGCAGCATCAGGCCAGGAATATCCTTACAATATACAAGTAGGTCATCTTCCCAGAAAAATTGAAGAAGTGCTTCTTCTCTGGTCCTGTAAGATGTAATTTTAGTTCCAGGCGTCAGAAATTTTTTTCGTAATAATTCGATACATGCTTTGCACACTATGTGTGGTGCCCAAGACTTGTCTTGTTCCCCAAGCATAACCCCAAAATAGGCCAAATACACTTTTTTTATGAAGTCTGTTATGTTTCTTCTATGTTTTTGCAGTGTATATTCACCACAAATGTAACAGATTGAGTCTGGATCGTTAAGACAACTTCTTCTTGATGAGTTCATGCTTTTCACTGGAAAACAGACAACAACATAAAGTTAGTGCAAAAATCAAGCTATGAACAAACTTTTAGAACACTAATTAACAAAAAACTATATTGAGAACTGCTCAGTTCAAGTACTAATCCAAAGAAATTATTGAGATGATGCGTCGCATTTACCAACAAGTGCTATAAATAAGATACCAAAAATCTCAAAAACTTGAGCCAATCTGGCAAAACTGATAGCATATTCAGAATCAGCACCCCAAAAATACCCCAAATTCATTAAAATATTTTGGACACCAGTAAATTTTTTTTTTTTGTTGACCTGTGTAATTTTTGTCATATTTTTCTTTCCAAAAAAATCATCTTCACTTTTCACCCAGGCATGGGTGGTGTACTACAATTTAAATTTGTTATCAAATTCTGTACTTTTTTTTTTAACCTTCATTTGCTACACTTTTGGCCTAAGTAAAACAAACTGAGTCTGAAGCCCCACGTTGCTGCGTTTCTTTTAGAGAAAGCTAGGAGTGGAGTAATCAGAAGGGAGATGTATAAGAGCTTCCTATATATTTCCTTTTTTTTGCAACCAATCTTGGCTATAGCTCAAAAAAACAGCAAAATCTGCAATGAATAAAGCTGCGTTTCCGGAACATGGGGCCTCAGTCTAAAACCCATTGCTACTTTCAATGTCGCCTTGTTGATTTGGCATCTCCTTACATAAAGGTATAATTTTTGTTGGCTTTTCTTTGAAAGATCACTTCCCTTTTCTACCAGGCATACTGGCAATCTTCCATAAACCTTTCTTCAAATTCTTTAATCAAAATTGGTTGTTGTCACTGTTACAATGTTGACATAATAAAAATTGAATAGAATAAAAAACAAACAATTGCTTCTTCTTACCGCATAGAATTAATGCCAAAAAGTTCAATCTTCGTCTCATCAGACCAGAGAATCTTATTTGCCATATTCTTGGAGTCCTTCGTGTGTTTTTTGTCTGTGATGGCTTTCTTATGTCTTGCACTGAGAAGAGGCTTCCTTCGGGCCACTCTGCCATAAAGCCCTGGTTGGGGGACGGCTACAGTGATAGTTGACTTTGTGGAACTTTCTCCCATTTCCCTACTGCATCTCTGGAGCTCAGCCACAGTGATCTTTGGGTTTTTCTTTACCTCTCTCACTAAGGCTCTTCTCACACGACTGCTCAGTTTGGCTGGATGGCCAGGTCTAGGAAGAGTTCTGGTCATCCCAAACTTCCCATTTACGGATTAAAGGAGGCCACTGTGCTCTTGGGAACCTTGAGTGCTGCAGAAATTCTTTTGTAACCTTGTCCAGATCTGTGACTTGCCACAATTCTGTCTCTGAACTCCTTTTCCTCTGACCTCATGATTCTCATTTGCTCAGACATGCACCGTGAGCAGTGAGGTCTTATATAGACAGGTATGTGCCTTTCCTAATCAAGTCCAATCAGTTTAATTAAACACAGCTTGGCTCCAATGAAGGAGTAGAACCATCTCAAGGAGGATCAGAAGGAAATAGACAGAGTATGAGTTAAATATGAGTGTCACAGCACAAAGACTGAAACATTTAAATGGGGTCTGAACACTTTCCGTAGCCACTGTATATGGATGTTTTATGGATGTTCTTTGAATAATAATCCAATCTTTTTTAGTTCTAAATATTTTTCAGTTTGATATATCTAATAACTGATGGACACAGTAATATTTCAGGATTGAAATGAGGTTTATGGTACTAACAGAAAATGTGCAATATGCATTAAACCAAAATTTGACCGGTGCAAAAGTATGGGCACCTCAACAGAAAAATGACATCAATATTTAGTAGATCCTCCTTTTGCAAAGATAACAGCCTCTAGTCGCTTCCTGTAGCTTTTAATCAGTTCCTGGATCCTGGATGAAGGGATTTTGGACCATTCCTCTTTACAAAACAATTCAAGTTCAGTTAAGTTTGATTGTGCAGATGAAGCTGTTCCAGTGTCCAGTTCCACTATTTTATTGTATCTACTCTATAAGCATCAGCTGTACTTGCATTGTACAGACCTGAAATACTAGAAGTCGCCCCTGAGCAATTACAGACTAAATGGGGATGGAATACTTGAATAAGTTTTTCTTTGGTTCAGGGTTTGACAGTACCACTAACCCTTGTCAATGACCTGCTTAGCCAGCTAAACCAATACTCTGCGTTTCACTGATTATGGGCAGTGACCCAGAAACTGTTGTCTGCTGATGAATTTTTGGAAAAAATATTCTGGTTTGGCTTTAATTCTACACAATGGGAGAATTTTATCAGTCCCTCTTCAACATTTTCACACAATAACCCTAATATTATTTGCCTCCACATTATAATGTTCTCCTCAAAATGACCCCACGGTATAAAGTCTCTCTCTTGGTTCATCCACAGTTTAATGTCTCTCTCCTGCTGCCCTAGTTTAATGTCATTATCCAGCTGCTCGATAGTTTAATTTCCTCCTCCAGCTGCCCCAGTTTAAACTGGGGGCAACTAGAGTAGTCATTAAACTGTGGGGTTAGCTGGTGGGGGACATTAAACTGGGGCAACTGGAGGGAGACATACATTTAAAAAAAAAATTGTTTATTTAATGGATTTTAACAATAATGAAGAACAATAAGACCGATAAGCCTGTATCAATCTATAAGTCACATAAATATAACAACAATGCGATACAGAAATCAAACAGTATCAGGCAATAATGTCAGGGAAAAAAAGTGAAGGAAATAGGTCCTAGGAGACAAGGGGAAACTAACCCCCATCACCATTCCAAAAGATCCTGAACCTGGCACCTGTAAAGCTGGAGGGAAGGACAGGACCAAAACAAATGGAAGATGATGGTATGCGCAGGGCGGGTACCACAATGCTAACAGCAATCTGGGACAGACCTATCAAAGGAATGGAGAAGAGCCAGTATAGGGTAACAATGCATCTGAATTTAAAAAAAGTTTTCCTTGTGAACAACACAACTTGAAGTCTTAGACGCCTTATTCTAAATAATGGACCAGTCAGAATTTGAGATAGTGTGCCCCAAGTAGGTCTCCCATCGGGACATATAAGGATGTTTAAGCAAAATATCGGGAGTAGGATCCGATAGGAGGCGATAAATATCAGAGACCAGTCCCTGCGTCCGAGTACCAGCCTTACAGAGTCACTCAAACAGCGTGGGGTTAGGTGCATCTGACCCCCGAAAAACAGAGGAAGTGAGGTGGAAAATTTGTGAACTCACTGGACCTGGGGAGGCCAAACCTGGACCGGAGCTCAGCAAATGATAAGAGAGTCCAATTCCGATAATATCAATAATATCGGACAGCCGAAAGAGGCCTGCCTTCAGCCAGGGACCAGCCACGGGCAGGAGACATTAATTAACATAGCTGCCCCCAGTTTAATGTCCTTTTCCAGTTGCCCTGAATTTAATGTCCTCCTCTAGTTGTCCTGAGTTTAATGTCTCCCTTCAACTGCCCCCAGTTTAGTTTCCCCTCCATTTGTCTCACCATTGACCTGACTAGAATGGAGTTGCTGAAGGTAGTTTCATAGTTTCGGTGCTTTCTGTGATAGTCAGCATAGGGTCTATGTCTAACAATAAGCCCCGCACAGCACATAGGCAGCATATAGGCTGCAGCCACTCATGGACCCCGAGGACCACTGTCCCCATCCTGTAGATGCCAGCAGCACCCCCCCCTTAGATGCCAACAGTACCCCAAGGACCCCTGCCCCAATTTACATGCCAAAAACACCTAAAGGACCGCTGGTCCCCATTTAGATGCCAGAATGACCCCCCTCTGTTTTGCCGACTATTTTAAGGGGTCGGGTACGGCTTTAAAGAAGGCAACTCTGAATGCTTTACTAATTTTATTATATGAAGAATCAGTGATTACATAAAATAACAGAAGATAGTGTGATATTGCGTACACTTTTGTATAATATAAGTTACAAAGATTAATATACAAAGATTAAGATATAGAATCAACACCAAGAACTTACATCATCATCTGCCTGGAAAAGAAAATCATCAACCGTGGAGGTGACCGGCGAAGGCAAAGAATTATCTCCATAGCTTACATTACACATCTATATACAGGTTAAAGCTTCACCAGGAATTATAAGCATCATCTATCCAGCATCAGCTGGGAGAAGCGAGCCAGCGAAGATAGAGAGTTCCTGGGATCCACACTGCGCCATGGGCGTCCCCTTAGCACGCAGGTCCAGACACTTCTAACTTCACAGCAAACTTTCTCAGCTTATATCTTATTTGAAAACAAATGCCTGCGTAGCCCAGTGTTACGCAAACTAACAGATCAGTATTTGTCCAGTATAATGCCTCCCCCCTCCGAATTGCCAGTTCTTCAGAGGTTAACCTGACACTGGGAAAATACTTCATCGGATGTTGAATGCTCCTGGTGCTAAGCAAACCTGCATTCCCATCAACCAGCGTTATATGGTACAGCATTCTCATAACAATATTCTGTGAGAAACATTAATAACAGAGCTATGCGTATATATGCAGCATCTCTCACTAAATATTACCAAGTCTACAGAACTTACAGGCTAACTGTTATCTTCTAATATTCTTAAAGGGATACTGTCAATATGGATTCCGGATGGTCAATTAATGCCTTAGCACTACACCTCTCTTAGATGACAGAAGCACCTCAAGGACTCCTGCCCCCCTTTAGATGCCAGCAGCACTCCAAGGACCTCTGCCCTCCTTCAGATGCCAGCAGCACCCCAAGGACCTCTTCCCCCCTTTGATGCCAGCAGGACCCCAAGGACCTCTGCCTCCCTTAGATGCCAGCAGCAACCCAAGGACTTCTGCCCCACTTAGATGCCAGAAGCACCCAAAGACCCTTACTTCCTCTTAGATGCCAGTAGCACCCTACAGACCCCTGCTCCATCCCTTCGAAGCCAGAAGCACCCCAGGACCATTACCACCCTACCTTAGAGGGCAGCTGCACCCCACAGAACCCTGCCCCTTCATAGATGCCAGCAGCACCTCACAGACCCTGATGCCAGCAGCACTCCAGGTCCCCCCTTAGATTTCATCAACACCTCAAAGACCCCTGCCCCCTTTAGATGCCAGAAGCACACCAAAGATCCCTACCCTCATTTAGATGCCAGCAGAACCCAAAGGACCCTGTATCCCTCAATGTCAATGGCACCCCAGGAACTCCTATCCCGCTCTAAACATCAGTCTAATCCTTCCAGACCCTCCAGGAGCCCCATGCAGTCCCATGTTAAACATCACTCTTTCTTTAACTCCTCAACATGCAGTCCCATGTAAATACATCACTTCCTTCCCTCAGCCTACTTCCATCCTGAAGTCTCAGAAAACACCTCACTGTTACAATCTACAATTTCAGTCTACATGTTCTCCATCCCTGCTTCCTCTATAGAGCACAGAACTGTGTTAGAAGAGACCCTGCCCTCCTCAGGGAGGTCCCGCCGCTTCCTGTGACATCATACCTCCATTCTAGTCATGACCCTTCTTCTATAGACCACATAGGTGTGATACAAGAGGCCCTGCCCTCCTCGGACAGACTAGTCCCCTTCCTGTGACATCAAACCTACCAGGAGCAGCTCCACTCTAGACACGACTGCGCATACAGGAGCACAGTGGTGAGGCATGGGGCTGTCCGCTCCTGCTTCATCATTGCATTCAACTCATCTGCGTCCTCTCCAGATTCAGATAAGTTGCATCCAGGACATACCTCCTGCCGACTGGGACCGCGGGACACAACTCCAAATCTGGGAGTGTCCCGTAGAATCAGGGATGGTTGGGAGGTATGGATGTTGCAGCTGGACCTGAAGATCCATACACTTGTAAGTTGCCAAAACTGGTGTTCCAGCTGGTCCCATAGATGATCGATTGTTGATAAAACTGGAGTCTTGGTAGACTAAGGAAATATTGCAATCTAGTGGAGACATTTCTGGGGAAATGTTTGCTGTAAGCATTATTCTGCTGAAAAATACTAGTTTAAAGCCCTCCCATGAGAAGCAACACATTTGGCCACCGGATTTCCTGAACATATAACTATTAGTTTGGCTTGTTTCTCTATTAGGGAAGACTAACCATCATATGCAATGGCCCCTAGATTAACAACCAATAGTTGAGACAGTGTGTCTTTCGACAGCAAGAGCAGGACTCACCAAATGCCTCAATATTCGTACTGACACTCAAGGAAGGACCCAAAGTAGGGCAGTAGAAGAGCAATTTACAGTAAAGCTGAGAAGTCTGCTTCTGAGAATGGAGTAATGAGCAGTCAAAAACTATTTATTTTTACTGTTCTAGGTTTATTGGTATAGTTACAAAAAATTATCTGCAACTTGAATTTACTAACGACTATATCTATGGCTGCAGAGCAGAAAGGAGATTAACCAGGGTGTAAGCAAGGAGTTTTATGAGTTGCAGGCAGAGAACTGAAACTGGGTCAAGTAATACAGCCCAGCAGCACATTTGTAGTGCACAAGAGTTTTAGTCATATTACCACCAGTCTGAAAGCAACAGAGGATAGAAGAGGAAATGTTGTGTGCCGTTTCTCTTCATTGAGAGAGAAATAAAGAATCCAGAGCGCAGAGTGTTGTGTCCCAGCTATGATGCTAAGTTGTGAAGAATGCCCTCCAGTACTAGTCTATGGATGAGTACAGTCGGGGGACAATCCTCACAGCTTAGCGTCATAGCTGGGCGATAAGGAACGCCCCTTCTGACAATACCGGGCTATGGACAAGCTAGATTGTCAGGAACACCCTTCTAACAGTGGGCAGAGTTTGGCATGGCACTGATATCTCCAGCCCCGGAGCACAAAGCGGGAAAGACAACAGTGTCCTAAATTCAGTGCACAGTCAGCTTTCTAGCAGTATATAAAACCACATGTGCCCGAGGATAAGAAAGGTCCTCTTTAAGCGAGTGAAAGGCTTGATCAGCTTGAAATCTGGTGATTGGCTCAGCCATTACAGCATATTCCGCTTCTTTGCCTTAAAAAACTCTTGGGTTGCTTTCACAGTATGTTTTGGATCATTGCCCATCTGTACTGGGAAGTACTGTCCAACAACGCTTGCTGAATTTGGTTGAATCTGAGTAGAAAATATACCGTCAACACTTTAGAATTCATCAAGCCGCTTCATGCTTATTATACACCATCAATAAACACTAGTGACCTGGTGGCATTGGAAGCCATGCATGCCCAAACCATCACATTGCTTCCATCATGTTTTACAGAGGATAAGATAAGATATTCCTTTAATAGTCCCACAATGGGGAAATTTCAGTCATAGCATGTGGATATAACAAGCAGAAATTTTGCAGAGGTGGGGGACATAGTCAGCCATCATGATACCATGTGGTAGTTCTTGGTAGGTGGTGAGATCTCCTGCTCACAGCTGATAGTTCGGTATCTTACATCAGCACTATTGTCCTTTTAACCACAAAAAATGCCCCAAATGTCCTTCATCACAAGCCCTACTTCCTTCTTACCACTGTGTTCTACTGCCCCAAAGAAGTCAGAAACCATCCAGGTATACATGGTGCTGCTCTCTTGCCATGCTTCCATAACTCTCGGGGGAAGGTGGGTGATGGTAGGTTCCCAGGCTGTAGCAGAGTCCCACGTGTCCACAGTAGAAGAAAGAAATACCAGTCAGCTGTAGGCATCTTCACACATCAGTAATAGATGCCAAAAAATCATCTCCTTGAAGAAGAAGTCCACACTTCCATGTAGGTTTTCCTCCATGCCGCATGGTGAGACATGCTGTCCTGGGGGGATGGTAGCAGGCACATGTGTAGACACAGGAAACCAGCTGAACCAGGTCTTGTCATTGTCCATGCTTTACAATAGAAACAAAAGGAACAAAATACTCCACAGGGTCTTCCATTCGATTTATAGTTGCTAATTCATAGTGCTAGTTTTCTTGGTTACAGGATTCTTGAAGATACAGAGAAAAAGAGTGAGAAAGGAAAGATAAAATTTGCTCCCAGCTTGGAGCACTGCATCAAGGCAGCCAGCCACTCAGGGGGCGGCGCCAGGTGATGTGATGTGCTTTGGATCATGAGCCGTCTCAAACCTTCTCCCTACTTTATTTTTTCCATTATTCTGTTACTGGTTGATCTTAGTTTCATCTGTCCAAAGAATGCTCTTCCAGAACATGGCTAGCTATATTAGATGTTTTTTTGGCAATAGTCTCTCTATTTTTGATGTGTATTAATATGGTGAACCCTCTGTATTTTCTCTCATGAAGTTTTCAATTTATGGTAGACTTAGATATTGATACACCTAATTCCTAGAGAGTGTTCTTCACTTGGGTGTATGTTGGGAAGGGGTTTTCTCTTTACCATGGAAAGGATTCTGCGATGATCCACTACTGTAGTCTTCTATGGACTGCCAGACTTTTTTGAGCTCACCAGTGCCTCTTTTTTTTTTAACCAGAATGCACCAAACTGTTGATTTGGCGACTCCTAACATTTCCAGTAGCTCTCTGATAGGCTTCATTGGCAGTTCACAGCAACAGCTTCCAAATGCAAATGCCACACCTGGAATCAACTCCAGACCTTTTACCTGATTAATTGATGATGGATTAATGAGGGAATAGAACATATAGCCCATTAAATAGCTTTTGAGATAATTGTCCAATTAATTTTGGTCCCTCAAAAATGAGACAGCTACCGATTATGGAGCTGTAATTCCTAAATCCTTTTTCCAATTATGATGTGAATATTCTCAAATTAAAGCTTTGAGTCTGCATTTTAAGCCTATATGGATTAAATAATTGTATATTGAAAATATTTTGGTAAACAGACAAAATATAAAAACTTGTGTCACTGTCTAAATATTTCTAGACCTAACAGTATATATTGTGAGAAGGTGACAGGTAAAGTTCTGGAAGGCTGCATATCTCCCCCAGATTCCTCAATTATGTGTGGTAAGTGAAGTAACAACACAAATCTATAACAAAACCTCAGCTGTGAGAAGGCCTTTCTGTGAACCAGTTCTTGTCCTACAGCAGGAAGGAGCCTTCAAGCACAGGTGAGAGCACTGGGCCTCATTAAAAGGCCTATAAAAAGTTGCCAAGACCTAAGTCTTGAGCAGTTCCTAGGGAGAGATGAGGAGCCGGGTTTTGTCCTAACACTCTGAAAACTGGTGAGAGACCAGTGTGAAATGTTGACTTTGTTTTTGCCCTTTGTGTTGATCGTGCGGCTGAAGCGAGCCACATGTACAGCTAGGACATTCCTTGTTTAGGTAGTAGCTCAGACGAGCAGGATTTCTGTTATTTTTTTGCCTGAAAGTTAATTTGTTTTGCTGTTTTGGAAAAATAAAGCTACGAGGTAAAACCTGTTGGACTTTTTTTGTCTGTCTCTGAATGTCTGGGTCCACTGCTGCTACCACTGAGCCTAGCCTCCCACAATATCTATCTATCTATCTATCTATCTATCTATCTATCTATCTATCTATCTATCTATCTATCTATCTATCTATCTTTATAGACTACTTTCCTTCTGCAGTTTCATTTAAATTGGGGATTTGGTGAAATAATTCCATTCTGCAATAGTATGACAGATGAACTACATAGTGGCTGTCAGTACGCTAACATGTATTGACGGCTTCAGGTGATGTTCAAAACAATGTAACAAAGCTCATCTTCCTCCTCAGCTGCAGCATCTTAATGCAATCATCCCCTTCTTATCTTTACTGTCTTTCAATGATGAACTTCGTTGTTCTGGGCTGACAGGCAAAAGGGTGGGAGGTGGCTGTTTGGTTGAGTGCTCTGTCATGTAGGGAGATGTAACTCTTCTGTAAATAGGTTTTTTTACTTGTACACCAGCTCAGTAACATTATGGTGATCCACGTCTATCTCACATAGAGCTGTTCTGCATAGTGAGCAGATTCTAGCTGACCTGCATGCTAAAGAGATGTGCAGTTTTCTGCATGTACATCATTCCTCACATACAAAATGCAGAGCTAAAAGGAAATAGTGTTCTGCTCTGCTACAGACATTGTCTCCCTGGCCTGCCTCAGAGCTGACTACAAATGCTTCTAACATTGAGTTACGAGTTAAAGGGGTTAAACTGTGTCAGAATCCTATTTACAGGTGCTCTGCCCATTAATTGAACAGATGGAAATAAAATCATCAGTCACCCATCATAACCTAATTAACATATTGATGAGTCAATTAAATGAATAATAAACAAAGTCATTGCAAAGCCACCTTAGGTAAATGCGGTCATATTAGGGGTTAATGGTTATTAGCATTAAGTGTATCCTTAATAATTCTGCTACTCACTATCTGGCATCTTCATACACAGAACTATGCATGGCTGGTTTATGGGCAAAGTTTGTCAATTTACCAATCTCATATCTATCATATCTTTTTATTGATCTATTAACTCTATTTGTGGTGCCACACAGTGCTCTGAACACACTTATGCACTCATTGCTGAGTATTTTTACCTACAAGGGTAGCGGCACACGACTGTGTGTCACCCATGAAGCTCAGTCTGTGTTTTAGCCAGATTTACTGTCTTGAACTTCATGCTGAGAGCAACATACTGTCCCATACCTAGGAGGCAGGGACTCCTAGCATCATAGATAATAATAGTGCTAGGAGTCCTGCATTCAGCCTGAAGTTCAAGCTGGTAAATCTGGCTAACACATGAATCGAGTTTCACAGTGGTGTAACTAGGAATGGCGGGGCCCCGTGGCGAACTTTTGACATGGGGCCCCCCCCGACACTGAAGATCTCGACCGAGTCCCTCCTACGCATTCCTGGGCGCTCTATTATGTTCCATAGTGGCCCCTGCACACAGAATTATACCCAATAGTCGCCCCTACAGGACTAAATACTGTCATGTCACCCGCTGACCGCTATACCAGGACAAATTGTGGATAAAAAATCTGGTCATGTGCATTAAAATTTAGTAACTCCATGTGCCTCATATTAATAGCAGTTAACCCCATCATCTCCCTCACATTAACCCCTGTGTGCCTCACCATAAGAGTTACTGATATGTGAGAGACATGGAGGTAATAATAAAGTATCTTCATTATTATTACCCCCATATGTCTCACATATTAGTAACTCTTATGGTGAGGCACACAGGGGTTAATGTGAGGGAGATGATGGGGTTAACTGCTATTAATATGAGGCACGTGGAGTTACTAAAACACAAGTAATCACCCCATATGCCTGACATTAATAAGTAACCCCAGTACGTACCTGTGTAGCTTTAGTTTCATTTTCCTTCTTCCTTTCTTCCTCCAGTGCAGGATGGCAGGAGCTTGGCAGGGATAAGCTCCGCCTCCTCCTCTCATTGGTGGGCAGAGGACAGCAGAGAAAGGGAGGGGGGAGAGAGGGGGAGCGTCCTGAAGCGCTGACAGGAGCCAGAGCTGCAGCTCCTGTGTCTCAGCCGTTGCTGCAGCTTCGGGGCCCCCTGTTGGTGGAAAGTATTCCACCAACAGGGGGCCCCGATCATTATACTCGGGGGTCCGAAAAGACCTCCCAGAATAATGATAGCAGCGGTAGCAGCTCTCACCGGGCCCCTAATGTCCCGGGCCCTGTGGCAGCTGCTACCGCTGCTATGGTGGTAGTTACGCCACTGGAGTTTCAGTTGTATGCAGCTACCCTAAGGGGGCATTCACACAGAGTATTTTGGCGCGGATTCTGATGCGGAATCTGCGTTATAATCCATGTGAAAAATTCCTCCCATTGACTTTTTTTCCATGTGCATTCTGGCGTGGATTGTGCATCAGAATCCGCGTCAAAATACTCTGTGTGAAAACCTCCTAAGTGAGTGAAATACCACCTCCACCTTTTTGCAGCTTTCAATAGGCCCCCTCTACTGTGAGGTCTACTATCAGTCAGCTACAGCCCAGGACTGCCCACATGACAATAGGGAGCCTAACTAACTGCAGCGATTGCTTAGGAAATTTGGAAGCTAGATAAAAAATTCTGTCTATTCTGTTTTTTGCAGCCAGGTACGTTCCTGCTGAGGTGTCTTTGAGAAGTGGAACTCCTCACCAGCCGTGATGTCTCTGCTGAGGCTGCTTATTGGACACAGCGGCATCAGATAGTGACCGCTGGGATGTCACAAAATCTGATAGCACTTGTCCTTTATTGAGGCCACTGATTGGCATCAGCAGTCACGTGCACCACGGACTACCATCAGAAGACAACAATGGACCGGCAGGACCAGACCACGTTGGGAATCATCGAAGCATCTGAAAAGGTGAGTATGATTTTTTTTTTTCACCTTCCCTGTCTGTTTAAAATATAACATTTTTGCATTGACAACCCTTTAATCATGATCCACATATTTATAAGTTCAACACCTGTGGCCTAAGCACTGAGGGTAGTTATAACTGAAACACTGTGCAGTAACACATAAGAGATTGGTGTCTCTAGGAATAGACAGGTTCAACACAACAGGCACACTAAGAACTTCAGTCCAAAACAGAGGATTTATTTTAAACTGACCTCAAACATATTTATTATAAAAATCATCATGAATCGCACAAAAGAAAATCATAGGCTGCCTGGACACCATCTATACAATGTGGCTTCCATAGCTTTCAGAATGAAAGGACTAGCACCTCACAACAACACAAAATTCCATGCCACTAGTCAAGGCCCCCACAGGCTGATATTACCTGTTGTCCCCTACACTGGGAGCCCAGATGTGTCATCTCACCTGGTTTTTGGACCTTACCAGAGATGAACGGACCTGTTTGGATTGAATTGGATCTGGCCTGAATATTTCAAAACATTAAGTTTTAGGCAAACTCCAACTTTTTTGGCACACACAAACAGCTAAAATAGAGGATGCAATGTACATGTATGGTCATATCATTTATGACTTTTTAAGGTAATTTTTCACTAGTTTGGAACAAATCGGTTTAGACCAGAACTACCCTGTTGGTATAAATCACAGAACCCAAACCAGATTTTGAAAGGTTTGCTTATCTCTTGATCTCACTTGGTCACCAGGTCAATAACAAATCTCAAGAGGTCTGTGGCACTGCTCCCAACAGTAGTACAGAAGACGGAAGCTGTGGCCCTGGGTAACATGTGGCACCAGTAGAGATGCTCTGTATTAAATTGAGCACTACAAAACGTCAGCAATTATATGCATAGACTAGTTCACATAGCTACACTGCAGATACTTTCTAACAGGTAGTAGCAATGAAAATGTTTCTATTTCACTGTTTGCCTTGTTTATGTGTTATAGGAGATGTGAACAGATATTGCACAGCAGCTTTACACCTCATTACATGTAAGTGGCAAGTGAGCTATCTCTCTCATTGCAAGAGTCTTTAGAATCCACTAGTAAGAGCTGTTGACTGCTCCTGCGTACACAGGGATGAGTCTTTCTCGGAAGGAGAGAGAATTGATGTCCCCACACAATATGTGATGAAAGATTGCCACCTGTACATATCTTTACTGAATTATTTTTTCTATGCATGTATCATCAGTATATTATGTTGAAATGTGTATATATTTGTAGTGTCTGAAATTAGTCAGGAAGGAGACTAATGTCTTCTATGATCTCAGGACCAGACCTCCTGCTGTTTTATTGCAGGACTGGCTACAACAAGCTCTTTGGAGTCATGCAGGGAAGGCCAATTTTATTGGAAAGGGAGGTTTGTGACTGGTATTGACCTCAGGAGACATGCAGGTATTCAGCTTTCCCATGCAGAGATTAAAGGGATCCTACCATACAAATAAATTTTTTTTCTTAGTAACACGTCAGAATAGCCTTAAGAAAGGCTATTTGTCTCCTACCTTTCGTAGTGTTCTCCGCGCCGCGGTTCCTTCTTCTGGCGGTGGCTTGTAACTTTTAGAACTCAGGCAGAGCAGACTGCTCATGCCCACAGGCCAGGAGAAAATGGCCGCTTATCCAGTATTGTAAGCGGCCATTTTCTCCTGGCCTGTGGGCATGTGCAGTCTGCTCTGCCCGAGGCCCGAAGCCTAGAAGTCTGAGACCTGCGCCGGAAGAAGAGGATGAAGAGGATATTCCTGACGAAGATGGAGGCGGCGCTGAAGAGAGTTCTCTGGCAGCATTGGGGACGCCCCCAGTGCTGTTTGAGCACTGGGGCCCGCCCCCAGTGCTACGAGAGATTTGCATACCGACAACAACCGTGATTCCTACGGAATGGCGGCACGGAGAAGACAACGAAAGGTAGGAGACGAATAGCCTTTCTTAAGGCTATTCCAACGTGTTACTAAGAAAAAAATGTGTTTGTATGATAGGATCCCTTTAAAAAATTTCCCAAGCTTTCCAAGTGGAGTATGAAGCTCATTTCCCACCTCAGGAAAGGGGTAGGATGTCGGGGTCACCCTGGCAGGGAACGTGGCTGAGTATGAGCCAGAGCTCTCTATTACAAAAACTACAGATTTTCATGAGAACTTTGTCATGCTGTGGAAGCCAGCCTCATGCTGAGTGTGCCCAAGCCATTTAATAATCTCCAAGTTCAATGGAAACAAAATAACTCTCATTTATAGGGTTTTTTTTTTGTCTTTTCTGCCTTTTATTTTACAAACTGCACCTATGTCCCATGCTAGGATGGTCTATATGTCACAATATTGCCTACTTTATGACTCCTTTATTGACTCCTCCACCCAGCATATTGCCCCTCTTATTAACCCCTATACAGTATATTGGCCCCTTTTTGACATGCCCCCACAATATATTGACCCCTCTGTTGGGCCCCCTCACAGTTTAAATTAGATCATTGCTTTTTGGATTACTCGACCAGGAACAGCCAGTATTTCACTAAAATTTCCCATATCTGCCCAGCTCTGTCTCCTGTATGTCCATTGTTTAGCGTCAAGGTGTAAAGTGGGGTACTGTCTGTAGCTGAAGTGGAAGGGGTCCTGCGCAGGAGTGGGGGTTAGTGAGTAAATATCGGCCATTACTGTTGGAATAATAGAATAGGTAATGGTTGGTTTAAAAAACAAACAGACAAACATGGCAGTCCACCACTGCAGAGCTCTCATAATCCCTATACATAAAAAATGGGAGCTCAACTCAATTTTGAGGGCTGTATAATGAATAAATTGCCACTACTCAAAGATTGCCAAAGTTGGCAACTGGATGTCTTGCAATCTGACACAGACATTTCTGGAGAACAATTTCTGAGTGGGTTACAATTATCCTACTGAAAAATCCTAGCTAGAAGCCCTGCCAAAGGAGGTTACATGAGATGTCCTGCACATATGGCTGATCTGTTAATATTACTTGGGTGACTGACTTTTATATTTGATGGCTTCCTGGATCATCACACCAGCATTTGGAGTACGGTAGTTTGCAGTCCAGAGCAAAGGCAGTATTAAACTACTCAACAAGAGGCCTTCATACTCGAACTTGGCCATTGTTGATCCAAGCAGAAACTGGAATCCTCACTAAAGATGAAGCTGTTCCAGTCTGTAGCAGTTCAAGTCAACAATGGCAGGCTGTCAGTGGTAGGGCATGTAATGGATGTCGTAATACCAAATTTACTTCTGCTAAGCATCTGGAAATAGTCCAGGTAGTGGCAGTGTGTAAGGTAGGTACCACCTGTGTCTGGATGGTGGACAAGGAAACTGTGGGAGCTGCGTGTGCTGGTTGGTATATCATATGATTCTACTGGTAGCCTAACTGGAGCCTGTCATCTGGAGCCTGGATGCCGTATGTATGTACCCTCACTTAACCACTGCTTCCAACACTTATTAACAGCTATCTGGGGATTAACTATCCCAGCTCAGCCCTCATTCTTGAGAATGAATATTTACCACCTCTGTGTGAAAGCTGAATAAATGTTATGTAACCATCATTCCAAAAGAAAGATGTCACCATTCTGTATTTGAACAATACCGCTATATAGAGTTTAAATAACATCATATACAACTCTAAAATATTGCTGTACCATGCCATGATAATAGTTAAAGATAAGGGAAATCCATCAAGGCTGGCATTTTATACAGTATTCATTGAGTTATATGCATTTAAGCATTACATTTATAGAATTAGGCGTAAACTAAATTAGTAATACATCTGATTCTCCATGCAGTAGAACATCGAAACTATGGATGTTTGAACTATTTGCTCCAGTCTCTGACATAAAATATTGTGAATTTGTGAAGTTACAGCAGACCACACCTACTATACTAAGAAACCAGCCCCATTTTCAGAAAATTCATACATTTTGTTTAATACAAACGCAGTTTTGTGTGAATTTGTTTATGCCAGAAAACTGTTGTTGAAAGTTTCATGAATACTCCTAATGTATATGTTACATGCTATTATTCCTGCAGCCTAGATGAAGGAAACCAGAGGATGGAAGTCGTGGTGGTGGTAGCTGTGCCACCGCATAGCTTGAGTGTCTTCAACCAATCTCCCCAGCTCAGCTCCCAGGGCGGACACCAATGAGGGGTCTTCTCTTACCCTGAGCCAGTGTGATGGTGTCCGGAAGGGCCCTGATGAAAATACAGAAACGACTCGGGGGGCGGAGCTTGACTGCCGAGCGTAGCGGACGCATGAGCCTGTAGCTCCGCTACATTTAGGTGCTTTGCCGGTTCCCACTTAGCTGAACCACGGCCGATATGGTGAAGATCGGGAGAGACAGAGGGGGTGACCCGCCTAGTACCCCCAAACTGGCCCGCCAGCAATCGGATCTTCAGAAATTTCTTCGAAAACGGAGTCCACATAGCCGCGGCCTGCTTTCCAAGATGGCGCCGGGAGGCGCGAATAAGACGACTCTCGCTCCAGACGCTGATGGGGGAGGTGAGAGTGGAGGGGAGGAGGAGGATAGCGGAGGTGCAGGAGTGTCGGCCACGGTGTCTGAACGTTTATTGAGGAATGTCATCATGCAGGCCCTGGAACCGGTAAGGGCTGACTTAGCTGATATTAAGGCCAAGCTGACGTCCCTGGGCCAGAGAGTGGAGGTGGTAGAAGACACTTGTGTCGCATTAACTGATCATGCCACCATTGTGGCGGCCACGCTGGCGTCTCAGAAAGCCCAGATAGATAGAGCACTGATTCTCCTGGAGGACCAGGAGAACCGGTCCAGACGCAAAAACATAAGGATTAAGGGGATTAGTGAAGACTGTGCCCCTGGAGACCTGAAAGACAGAGCCTCTGCCATATTTGCTTCGCTGCTGGGCCCTGATAGGGCTGCGTCTGTTGTGATTGAGCGTGTACACAGAGCCCTGAGGCCTAAACCTAGAGAGGGAGATCCACCTCGTGATGTCATTTGTGGCTTGCTATCCTTCCTAGACACGCAAGATATTTTGTCGGCTGCTCGGGCTAAGAAGGACCTTACATATGAATCTGACACCTTGTCCTTATACCAGGACTTCGCCCCTTCCACTCTTTTTAAACGGCGACAACTCAAACCTCTGCTAGAGACGCTTAGAGAACTAAATGTGGCCTACTCCTGGCTTTATCCGTTTGGCCTCTCCATACAGCATAAAGGAAAACGTATTATTGTTCAGACCCCTGCTGATTTGCCTAACGTCTGGAACCAGCTTAACATTACTCCTCTGGACATACCTTCATGGCTTCCCACGCCAGACTTGGCATCTCTACCTGATTTATCCTCCTGCCTGGCAGGGACCAGAATACACCGTGCTAAATCTCCTAAAGCCCGGCGTTCACTTCAACAAGCTCGTTTGCTGACACCATGATTTCATGTTTCTAATGGCGGTGTCGGGACTTTCTGGACCCCTTCCATTCTTGGGTCTCTCTATGTGTTTAACCCGCCAATTGCTGGTTCATGTGCTTTTTCCTTTTCAGGTCTTATTTGATTTCTTTTTATTGATGATACCTGCTATCACCGGGGAGCGGATACGACTATCTGCAGTATATTTCTTTCATGTTTTCCTTGTAGGTTTACAACTGCTGGAAGGTTATTGTCATATGGGGATTTGCATTACTTTACATTATGCTGTGTTATGTTGATTTCCTGTACCCAGCTTGCGGCATTCTCACTTGTTATGTGCTCTCATACTGGAAATCTTTAGCTTTCCTCCCCTCTTCTCCCCCATTCTGGTTGTATATGTATCAACGATTGTTTTTGACCGTTGGCACTTGGTTCTTTATTGCTGTTCATACTTATTCTACTGTGGGCCGGCAGGGTGCCGGTTGCACCAAGCTCTACATACTCCCTATTCAGACTTTCCCGGAAGTCAGTGGCCTCCCGGAACGTCTGCACCTCCATAGAGTTGGGGGTAATCTCCTTATAGCTGTGCTCTTCAGGCTAGAGCACCCTTAGCAATTAGCTGCTCATTATAAGAGAGTTTTTTCAGCTCACTTTGTAGTTTTCTTGTCTTATTGTCTGTATCTGTCTACTGTCTACCCCTCTCCTCTTTATCTTTGTATTCCCTTTTGGCTCTTCCTTGTGTTATCCTCCTCTAACCCACCCTTCTACCCCTTCCCTTTCCCTTAGTAGTGGTATTCCGGTGCTCCTTTTGCTTGTCTTCCTACCAGGGCATGGCTCAGGTGACAGTCACATCACTTAATGCTCATGGGTTGAATTCTCCGGCTAAGAGGCACGGGGTCCTGCTCCTTCTGCGGAAGTTGCAGACTAAGATCCTTTTCCTGCAGGAGACTCACTTCAGGAGGGGTAGGATACCTAAGCTTCCGATTAATTATTTTTCCCAATGGTTTCATAATGGTAGCGACTCCGGGGCTTCGAGAGGGGTGTCTATAGCCGTTCATCACTCTGTTCCCTTCACGTGTCTTAAGCAATATACTGACCTAGATGGTAGAGCCCTCTTTGTGAAGGGGAAAATCGCATCGGACACCTACACACTGGTGAACCTATATGTCCCTACATCGGGTCAGGTGGATTGGCTAGTCAAGACGTTTGAAACACTCCACTTGTTTGCTGAAGGCGAGATTATCTTGGGGGCTGATCTTAACTTGACGCTAAACCCTCTGTTGGATTCGTCCTCTGGTAGATCTCAGCTGTCGCAAAGGGCTTTGAGCAGGGTCTGTAAACTCTTCCAGGATTTGTCCTTGGTGGATATCTGGCGGACTCATCATCCCACCACCAAAGACTTCACCTTTTATTCTAATCCTCGATCCTCTTATCAAAGGTTGGATTACTTATTGCTTTCTAAGAATCTCTTGCACTGGTCCAGGAAGTCGCGTATTGGCCAGATCTCAATTTCAGATCACGCCTCGATTACCTGTGACATTAAACTAGTCCCTATCCCTAAACCAGAACTCACGTGGAAACTTAATGAGAGCTTGCTTGACTCCCCAGACACGGTGGAGCATGTTTCCAAGCACATTAAAGAGTTCTTTGAAATTAATACTACTCCTGACACGAGTCCCACTATTGTTTGGGAAACTCATAAGCATTATATCCGTGGGATATTGATCTCCCAGGGTGCTAGGTGGAAGAAGCTGCAACAACAGCAAATAGACTCCCTACTTACCCGTATCTCCACTCTGGAGAGAGCACATAAACTCTCACAGTCCATTTTGGATCTGGACAAGCTAAGTGCGCTCAGAACTGAGCTCAGAGATCTACTTTCTGCTAAAGCTTCCAAGCATTTCCTCAATTACAAACAAAATTTGTATGCACACGGAAACAAAGGTGGTCGGATGATGAGTTCGTTGATTAAGAAGGCTCAATCCAGGACCTACATTACTTCTATCAAACCTGACTTAGGCCCACTTCTTACATCCACCCCTGATATAGCTGAAGCCTTTAGACGCTACTATTTAGATCTGTACAACTTGGAGACCCCTGGCTCGCCCCCGGTGATTGACAAGGCAGATGCGATCTCTGCTTTCCTCGCGCCCCTCAATCTCCCTAGACTAAGTGAAGAACAGGCAGAGACTTTGCTGGATCCTATTTCTGAGGACGAGGTTCGCACAGTGGTAAATTCCTTCCCTGCCCATAAGAGTCCGGGCCCAGACGGATATTCTCTGATTTATTATAAGACTTTCCTGAATTTGCTATTATCTCCTCTTACCAAGTCCCTAAATGCAGCTTTGTCCGGGACACGTTTACCCAGCCAGGCATTGGAGGCACATATTACACTAATTGCAAAGGAGGGCAGAGATCCGCAGTTGTGCTCTAATTATCGCCCCATATCTTTGCTAAATTTAGATCTCAAATTTTGGGCGAAACTATTGGCCCTGCGGCTTCGGCCGCTTCTCCCACATCTACTTAGTGATGAGCAGGTTGGCTTCATTAAGAACCGAGAGGGGAGACTTAACACTCTCCGCCTTCTTCATGTCCTGAACCTGTCTAAGTCTTACCCAGATCCTCTTGTCCTTCTCGGTCTAGACGCCGAGAAGGCTTTCGACAGGGTCAGTTGGCTATTTATGCGTCTCTCCCTGGAGAAATTTGGTATTCCCCTGCCCTTCATTACAGCAGTTTTGTCTCTATACAATGGTCCATCGGCTAGGCTTAAGGTGAATAGCACACTGTCCAAGTCGTTCCCTATTAGTAACGGGACGAGGCAGGGGTGTCCATTATCCCCCTCCCTGTTTATTTTATCCTTGGAACCTTTCTTGCAGAGGGTTAGGGAACACCCGAGTATTGAAGGGGTGAACTTTAACGGGGGCTCTCTCCAATCCTTGGCCTTTGCAGATGACGTCCTCTTTTTGGTGTCAAACCCCGACACGGGCCTACAGGTGCTTCTGGACACTATTGAGGAGTTTGGCAGGCTTTCGAACTATAAAATAAACTTAGATAAATGTGACGTCTTGAATATTTCACTGCCCTATTCTAGACAGGCGCTTTTGGCTGGATCTCTTCCCCTCCGGTGGGCGAGCTCCTCGATCAAGTATTTAGGAGTGAGGATCCCCCGCTCTGTATCTGAGTTGTATAGCTTAAATTTTGCTGCACTGTTACAGGATATCCAGTCCCAACTGAAGTCCTATGATATCCCTCTCATATCCTGGCTGGGTAGGCGTAACTTGTTGCAAACATATATTACTCCTAAAATTTCATATGTTCTCAGAATGCTGCCTATTTTACTGCCCTCGTCCTTTTTTGTAACATTACGCTCTTTGTTTACGAAATTCTTATGGAAAGGTAAAAGACCCCGGTTATCTTATTCTGCTCTATGTAGGCGCAAACAGGAAGGAGGCTTAAATGTCCCAGATTTATAACAAACCTACGAAGCCATTCAATTGCACTTCTGGACTGAACTTGCTACAACCCCGCCTGAGTCCTCTCTGGGTAGACTCTTGACGACTACGTATGGTCCCTATTTCCTGGCAGACCTGTGGTCTTCGACTTCTTCTAAGCGGAAAAGTAGAAAAGTCTCTGTGCGTGATGCGGTTCTGGGGGGTGCTCTACAGACGTGGGAAAAGTTTAGACACAGGATTGCTCCGGCTCCTTCCCTTTGTCTCCCGGCAGCACTGATACCTGAATGCCTTCCGGAGATTGCTCGACCCTTGGAGGATTTTTGGATGCTGCTTCTTAAGGTTCCTCTAGCATCTTTTTGTGAGCAGGGAGGCTTGCCTCCTCCGGAAGAACTCCCACAAACGCCTGCTTTTGCTGACAGACGAAAAGTCCTCACCTTTCTTCATGTCTCCCATTACGCCACCTGCAAGCGTCTCTTTGACTTAATTCCGGACTGGAAGAGAGGCCCCACGCCTTATGAGCAGATGTACTTTTTAGCGAGCACTAAGAAGTTTAAGGTCGCTACCTTTTTCCACAAAATAATTAGGCCTCCGACTACTACTAAACCCTTCTTTATCAATAGCTGGGAATTGGACTTAGGTGTTACGCTTACAGATGACTTGGTGAAGTTAGTTCTTGCCAGGTCTCATGGGATCTCCACATGTGTTAGACTCCAAGAAAACCACTATAAATTGCTATCACGGTGGTATCGCTCTTCCTCCTGGTTGCACTCACATGGCCTAATAGACTCAGACCTCTGTTGGCGGTGCGGCGGGGCTAGTGGGACTTTGTTACATATTTGGTGGACTTGCCCATCCATTCGGCAGTATTGGTCTGCGGTGGAGTCGAAGATCAAGTCACTTGGATTCGACACCTTTGAACTTACTCCTGCCATGCTTATTTTATTTACGCCAGTGCCACGACTCCAGCCACATGCACAGACTCTGGTATACCACCTACTTTCAGCTGCAAAACTGCAAATCCCATTACTATGGAAATCTTCACAGGTGCCTGTTTTTGCCCACTGGCTAGCAAAAGCCAATCAAATTGCGAGATTTGAGGAAATGATGAGTAGGACCAAGAGAAATCATAAGGTCTTTGTGAAAGTTTGGTCTCCCTGGTTAGAAAATCGTTAATACATCACGCAATAGATGTGGCGGTCCTTCCTGTTTGCGCCTATTACAATCTGGGGTATTATTTTATGGTCTGGTATAATGTAAACTGTGAAATTTTCGGTTTATCGCTACGATTTCCATTTCCCCCCTCCTTTCCCTCCCCTCCCCTCTTCCTTTTGTCTCTCCCTCTTGTCTCTTTCCTCCCTCCTTCTCTCTTCTTCTCTTTCTTCTTGTCGATATGTGTCTGTTGTTGTTCAAAAAAAATTTTTTTTTTTATAAATGTTTATTGAACTCCAGATTCCTTTGCTACTTGCTGCTTGGGATGTTGGTGTGAGCTGCGCCTCCACCCCTCCCCCCAGTTTGATTTCAATATTATTTGTTGTCATCTTTGCTCTTGTTCAATAAACTTTGAATAAAAAAAAAAAAAAAAAATACAGAAACGACACAGGAGACAGTGATGCAGTGAAAAATAAACACCATAAATTGTAATGTGGGTTCTTTTGGATTTGGCAGTACCCTACATATCATCTAAGGCATGTATGTAAGGCCTCATTCACATCTGTGTTGGTATTCCGTCCGTAGGAGTCCACATGGGGACCCCCCAAATGGAATACCAAATGCAATTGCAAGTTCTGTGCAGTAAAAGCACACGGATACCCATAGACTATAATGGGGTCCGTGTGCTTGCCACCAGATCTCCGCAGGGAGCATAGTAGTAAATCTTTATAGTATATGGGGGGTCTGTGTGCTTTTACTGCACAGCGCTTGCAATTGCATTTAGTATTCCGTTCGGGGGGGCCCCATGTGGGTTGCCCCGGACGGAATACCAACGCAGATGTGAACGAGGGCTAAGGCCCCTGAAGAGTTGAGACTCCCAAGAAGTGACCCTATTTTAAAAACTTCACCCTTTTAGGGTGAGTATTTCAGTTTCATGGTTGTAAGATTTTGCACTCCTGAAATTTTTTCAGAAAATGAAGTATTTCTCCCAGAAAATTATTGCAATAACACTTTTTGCTATACATATGTTTATTTCATTTGTGTGTACTGGTTTTTGAAGTACGTTTTTTAAATGCTTTTTGAAGTACGTTCAAGAACGACCTACAACGAAACCCAGCTTTCTGACACTGGGCCCTACATTGCAACCCAATATCCTGTGGTTATCATAACATTTCATGATTTTCATGTCATTTTTAACTAAGCATATCCTTGCATAGCCTTTAGAAAGGCTATTCCACATGCACCTTTTGTATGTAAATCACCCCAGAAGTTTTTGAATGAGCCTGTTTTTATTCATATGCTAATTAGCTTCCAGCAGCACAGGAAGTTCTCAGCCAGCACTCCTCTCTGCTATTATCTCCTATGTGTGCGCGAGCAGGGAGATGAGTCATCAGGAGCAGCCTGTGCTGTATACACATATAGAAGAGAATAGCAGAGGGTGCACGATGAGACTTCCGGAGTGCATGCTGGAAGCTAATTTGCATGTGGATAAAAACTGGCTCATTCAAAAACTACTGAGGGGATTAACATACAAAAGGTATGTGTGGAATAGCCTTTCTAATGGCAAGTATGTGATTAGCTAAAAATGACTTTTCCCAATGATAGATTAAAAAGAATTGTTGTAGTATGGGAGATACAAGGATTTACTAAAACAGACATGTCTAGGGAGTTGACAGTGGCTTTTTCAGCTGATGAATAGATTTAAGAGTGTCATCCGTGCAAAGAACACCCATATGGACAGCCCATTTATCTTCATATTTGAGAAATCAAGGTTTAGAGTGAAAGGCGTATCCCATGGAGAAGTTCATTCATCAAAACTTCTAACATAACAGAGTTTGCGCTCCAGAAACAATACAGTTTACAATTAAAAGACTGGGTGCGTCAGCTCAATCTCTCTACAGAGCCACAACATAGGAAGTAGGAGGTCTATAGACAATCTGTGTTTGTCAGAATTAGGCATCTCTCAGTTTGCCTCCATTCAGTGTTGCCTCCATTCAGTTTCCTTTTCTGATTCAAAAAAACTGATCAGAACTGGTCATGCTCTAATGCTTTTTCATCAAAACTGTTAAACGCGAACAACATTCATCTGAAAAGGCCTTAGGTTGCATTCAGATCTGTGTTCATTATACAATAGGGGTGATAAAACTGTTTTCCCGAGTGTGTTCTATTTGAAATCCTTTTCCTGCCGGAATGGAATCAGTTTTGAACTAAGGCCCCATGTAGCGAGCCTTTGCTAAAAAGCACTGTGCAAAAGATTGAGATGGAAACGCATCATGTTTTTTTCTGCAGTGTTTTTCACACAGAAAGTCCACAGTGTTCTTTTGAATGTACCTGTGTGCTGTCTGTTTTTTTTTCACTGACCCATTGACATAAAGTGGCAAGCCTAGTGATGGAATCAGACCAAATTAGAGCATTAGTGATAAGACTGTGTGCAATCCTTTATACACTCATCACACAGATGGAAAGAAGAAGGCTTTTATATATACAGTATAAGAAGGAGATTGCACTAGGTTATAAATAACATTTGGATGGAGAACCATTTAATAAGGCTTACACTAACTGAGACAGACAAAATCAATCTGCACCAACCAGGAAATTTGGTCTGTATAAAGTAGACTACCTGGAGCAAATTCAGGGGATAATAGTCATGAAGGCTATGAACAGAAGTGCATAAATGCCAATAAGAAATATAGAATTCTGTACAGTAGGGCATATTTAAAATGCTGTCTCAGAATCATGGTGTCTCAGGTCTTCAGAGTTAACACCCCAGGTGTCCGTCTCAGTAACACCAATGTCATATTTTCTGCATTACTCTTCCTCTGGTGGTAAGCTAATTGACAAGCGTTACTTATACCCCTTTACTAATGTCCAGCTCCTGCCACATGTCACACTTTGTATTTCTATATATATGTAACTAGTCAGATCAGGTGCTGTGCAGTAAGAGTAAGACTACCTGCCCACACGTAACCTCAGATCCTCCAATGACCTCCTACTCCGCTCTGCCCTCATCTGCTCCTCACACAACCGTCTCCAAGACTTCTCCCGTGCATCCCCCATACTCTGGAACTTCTTACCACGACACATAAGACTGACCCCCACAATCACAGGCTTCAAAAAGAAGACTCACCTATTCAGGAAGGACTACAACCTCCAATAACACTATCACCACACTGCCATCTGTACTGTCTCCCCCTCTCCTCCTGTCTCTACCCTCCTTCCCTCATAGATTGTAAGCCCTCGCGGGCAGGGCCCTCTACCCCACTGTGCCAGCCGATCACTGTTAGTATGATATCTACCTGTATATTTTGTGTATTGTATGTAACCCCCCAAATGTAAAGCACCATGGAATTAATGGTGCTATATAAATAGACAATAATAATAATGTTATTTATTTCTCCCGCTCATATAGCATCAAGATATTCCTCAGTGCCTTACAGACATTATCATAACTCATTTTCCTAAGCAGAGCTCACAGTGTAACTGCCTGACCTTTATGTGTTTGAAATTTGGGGAAA
This sequence comes from Leptodactylus fuscus, assembly GCF_031893055.1. Classification (NCBI taxonomy): domain Eukaryota; kingdom Metazoa; phylum Chordata; class Amphibia; order Anura; family Leptodactylidae; genus Leptodactylus; species Leptodactylus fuscus. Next base: position 94,516,027 of record NC_134270.1, read on the forward strand.
AAAACGAGACTATCCAGAGGAAACCCATATAAACACAACCTCCTTGCAGATGTTGTCTGTGGAGTGGAAATTAGGACCTCAGGCAACCGAAGAAAGGCAACCATGCCACCCTACATATATTATTAGTATTTTATAATGAATTTATTAAAGGGATTGTCCAGGATAAGAGCAAATTTCTGCACTAATGTAAACACCCTTCCCCCCCATATATGCCATGTCACTGCCCCAGGGACATTATCTGGTTACCTGGAGGCAATTCGTTTCCCTGTGTCCATAAACGGAACATCACTACTACTCTCCCCCATCCACCCCATCATACTTACCTTTCTTCCTTCCAGACTTCCTTCTGATGGATGGGTCCTCCCTCTTTTCTGACTGTCGGCGTGCGCAATAGTCCCGACTCTGCTCTGTGCTCTGCAGCCAATAATTCGCCTCTACTGTACAGGCATGCGGCCATCTCTCACATGTGTGCAGTAGAGGTGGATCGTTGGCTGCAGAGCACACAGCAGAGCCGGGACTATTGCATGCACCGGTAGTCAGTAAAGAATGAGGAGTCATCCCACAGGAGAATGCCTGGAAGGAAGAGGGGTAAGTATAATAGGGTCAGGGACTGAGTTAGTTGGTAAGGGCTAGTAATGGGTGGGATAGCTAGAGAGACAGGGAGGGGGTGTATGGGATGGAGAGAGAAAAGAGTATAATGAGGTGAGAGGGAGCTAGTGTGGAAGCTGAACCATGTAAACAAACATACCAGGAGCTCCCAGAGACACCCAGAAATCACTCAAAAAATGGCTAAAGGTATTTGGGTGCCCTTATTAACCCATTAATTGTACTAACAGACCTTTTTAAAAACAAACAAACGGACACTAGGAGCGGACACTACCTGTCGGACACTGACGGTAGTGTGAACGCCCCCATAAATGGAAGTTATGTTCTATCAATTTAAAGTAAGGCCCCTATTTTAAATTGATAAAGATGGGCATTTCTTTTAAAGCCTTCTTCCTTTCCTTGAACAGTTGTTGAAGATTCTTACAAGAAACTTCTATCTCTTTATATTGAAACTAGATTTTGTCTTGTGGCATCTGAGGGTCTTGTGTGTATTCTTCTGTGTAAGGGGACAGTGATGCCAAAGAGCATGTTTTATATAATCTGTTCCCGTCTTGTGTTATCAACACACTCACTTTTTTCATGACGTAGGATAGCATTAGTGCTACATGCATGTTTCCACACAACACAAAATGGCTGACTGATTCTGATATTTACATTGGGCATTATACCATCACATATGGCAGTACAATAGTTAAATTTGGAGGTATAACAGCTGCAGAAACACATACATATATGCAAATAATTAAAGATACTGGGCCAACATTAACATTTGGAAACAGTTAAAGTACACTTTAGATGGGGGAGTGACTATCCTCTAAGTTATGGGGATAATGTCACTCCTTGAGGAGAGACCACCTTGTCAGGTGTGTGGAATCTTACAAAAAGCCATTTTAGCTCCACTGTGGGGGATTATGGGAAGAATATGCAAATCTGTTTCCCATTATGTAAATACTGATACTGACTTGGTAAAATCCCACATCATTGAAGCAAAGGCTTGTGGGAAAGTCGGGCATGATGTTCAAGGGAGCTTCCCCTAGAGGGCAGCAAACAGAGGCATTGTTTCCCTATGGATGAAGAAGTTGAGGTCCGCAGCTCTTGTTCATAATAAAAATATATTTTTATTCCATTATTTTAAAATTGGCAAAGAACACCATAATGAAAAAAGGAGGAAAATACAAAAAAGTGAAGATAAAAGCTAGATTTCACATCCTTGGCAAAGGTTTCTTAGTCATAGCCTGATGGCGGTTTCGAAACGCGTTAGCCAAGCCAAGGATGTGAAATCTAGCTTTTATCTTCACTTTTTTGTATTTTCCTCCTTTTTTCACTTTTTTCGTTATGGTGTTCTTTGCCAATTTTTAAATAATGGAATAAAAATATATTTTTATTACGAACAAGAGCTGCGGACCTCAACTTCTTCATCCATATTTGAATCCTTTCTTCTTCGAGTCCAGAGGAATCAGGTCGTGCACCTTGTATTGGTTGGTGAGTTTCTATAATAGTTTTTTCTCCTTTTTTTGGTATTAGCTAGCTAAATCTATCACTCTTATGTGAGCCAACACAGACCCCCAGATGCCTTCACCAAAGCCTGCCACTAGGCGGGTTGGATTTGTGCTGAATCTGGGAACCTGAATTGACACCCAACAGATAGATCTACCAAACAAAATCTAATAACTTACACAGTGGAGTGGAGACAAAAGACAAGTCATACAGGCATGGGTCAGAATCAGGAGAGAACATCAGAGACTAAATCAGGAGTCAAATCATAATTTGAGAAACAAGTAAAGTATCAAAATCCAAATGGGCATGTCACAAGCAGAATCAGCAGACACAGAGAAAGCAAGCCACGTGGTCAATTTGAAGCAAATGGAAACAACAGGAAATGGAGCCAAACCAGAAGTAGTGAACAATTAGTCGGCATCTGTGTCAGAAAAGAGTGGTATTATATAGGCGTCCTCAGTTGTTAATTGGGCAAAGCAGAGAATGTCTGAACACAGAAGCTTTCCTTGTTGACACGGCAACCTTAAAGAAGTAGCAGCTGAACTGACACTCCTAACAGTACCCCCTCCCATTTATGAGGGGCATCTGGACCCCTAATAACCGGACTGGGTTTAAAACTAAATTTTTTGCATGTACTGACTGTGCTGGTTCCCAAGACCATTCTTCAGGTCCATAGTCCAACCACTGAATAAGCACTGAAGAGCACCTCTGACTCTGTCTGAATCAAAAATTCTAAGAAGCTCAAACTTCTCGTCCCTTTCAACTTAAATAGAAAAATGGGGGTTACTGGGCAGGTTCACTGGTAACAAATACTTTTTAAGGAGAGATCTGTGAAAAACATTATGTAACTTAAAGGACTGACGAATGGCTAACTGAAAAGATACTGGGTTGATTATTTCAAGAACTTCATAAGGTCCAATAACAGGACCTGAGCCCAAACTGTGCACATTTTATCTGCTTCTATGTTAACTTCCGGGTTATCAGTGGAGGGAAATAGAAAAGAAAAATGAGGATGAAAGGCATAATTATATATAAAAAAGGGCAAAGTATTCAGTGAAGTGTGATGATGTTTATTTATAGCAAACTCAGCTAACGGCAAATAAGATATCCATTCAGACACATATCAGAAACATAACATCTAAGATATTGTTCCAGAGTTTTATTGAAATGTTCAGTTAGACCATTAGTCTTGGGATGAAAAGCAGAAGAAAAGCAGAAGAAAGGGATAACTGAATACCCAAGTAACCACAAAAAGCAGTCCAAAATTTCAAGACAATCTGAACACCTCTATCAGAGATAATATTGTCAGGAACACCATGAAGTTGAACAACATGAACAATAAACAATCTGGAGAGTTCTGGCAGTTGAGATAAAGAAATACCATGACACATCTTACTGAAACAATCCACAACTGCACAAATGACAGACTTTCCCTCAGACACAGGCAAATCAGTAATAAAATCTATTGATAAATGAGTCCAAAGTCTCAGTACAAGTAACGGAGTAATTTACCCACAGGCCAGACCCGAGGGACCTAAGTCCAGGCCCAAGTGTAACATGCAGAGATATGAGCTATAATATCTCGAGACTTGGTAGAACGCCAGAAATGATATGAAACTAATTTCTTAGTATTAGAGATTCCTGAGTGACCACACAATACAGAATCATGTAATTTTTTCAATAGTCTTAATCAGTATTGAAGAGGTACAAATATTTTACCTTCAGGTATGTCTTGAGGAGCTAACTACTGATTTTCTCTGATCTCAGCAGTGATATCTGAGGAAATGTCAGAAATAATGATCCCCTCTGAGAGAATTGGTTCAGGCTCAAGATCAGAGGCTTCAGTTGAACAAAAACTATGGGATAAAGCAGGGGTCGGGAACCTTTTTGGCTGAGAGAGCCATGAACACCACGTATTTTAAAATGTAATTCAGTGAGATTCATAATACCACCTCCCCACATTCCTGCACACACTATTACGCCCCATAGTGGCCCCTGCACACAGTATTATGCTCCATTGTGGACACCCATGAACAATTATTATACTCTGGGGTCTTTTCAGACCCCAGAGTATAATAATCAGAGACCCAGGGGAATAAAAACATAAAAAAAACTCTGTTACTTACCTCTCCCTGGCTCCGCAGCACTCTCCGCCGCTGTCGGCCATCTTCAATGACATCCGGGATGTCATGTGACCGGGGGACTTGTGTCGCGACGCATATGGATGCAGGCTCCGGTCATGTGACGTCTGGGATGTCAAGTAGGCCCAAAGCCTGCCGGGAACCCAGAGAAGTAAGTAACACTGTTTTTTATGTTCCCTTGCCTCTACTGGGCCTCCAATCATTATAGTCGGGGGTCCGAAAAGACCGCCGAGTACAAAAGTGCTTGTGGGGCCGCTGCCCAGTAGTTACACCCTGTCTGTGAGCCAGATGCAGCCACCAAAAGAGCCACATCTGGCTCGCAAGCCATAGGTTCCCAACCCCTGGGATAAAGCATCAGCTTTAACATTATTAGAACCAGGACTTTTAAGTTACCACAAGACTGCCTGGGATTGAGTCTTTTGGCCGATTCAAGATATGTGAGATTCTTATGGTCAGTAAGAACAGTAATTTTATGTGTAGCCCCTTCAAAGAAATGATGGCACTCATCAAATGCCCATTTAATAGCTAGCAGTTCACGATTACCAATATCATAATTTTTTGGAGAGAATTTGCGAGAGAAGAAAGCACAAGTTCGTATTCTAGTTAGGGAGGCCTTGGGATAATACCGTGTCTACCCCTACTTCTGAAGAATCCACTTCCAAAGCAAAAGGACATGAAAGGTCGGGTTGTACAAGGAAAGGAGCTTCCATAAAAGTCTTTTGTAGGGACTCAAAGGATGAGATAGCATCTTGACTCCAATTCATTAAACTAGCTCCTTTTTTAGTGAGATCAGCTCGAGGTTTAGCTATAGAAGTTATGAATGAACTTCCGCTATTACTTGGAAAAATCTCTGTAATGCTTTTAAGGAGGTCGAATGTGTCCCTTCAATGATAGCCTGGACTTTAGCTGGATGCATGTGGATCATAGAACAGGACAGAATACACCCCAAAAAGACAGCTCCTAAACAGCAAAATGACAAATTTCAAATTTTGAGAGACATTAGGAGCATTACTTAACCCAAATGGCATAACCAAATATTCATAGTGCCCCTATTAAAGTTAAGTATTAAAGGCTGTCTTCCACTCATCTCCCTCATGGCTTCCAGTTTATGAGCCCCTCATCAGTTGTGAGGATGAGGATACTGATTTTTTACTGTCATTATATTTAAATTACGGTAATCTATTTAAGGTCTTAGTCCTGGGGATATGGATGGATGGGTATGACCTTTACGGAGAAAATCTTTTATATAATCTTTCATGGCCTTTCTTTCAGGCTTTGAAAGATTGTATAAGCAACCCTTGGGAAGCTTAGAGTCAGAAACTCGATTTATAGCACAATCGTATGATCTATGATGTGGGAGCAAATCAGCCCCAGATTCAGAAAAAGCTTCACTAAAATCTTAAATATTTTCAGGTAAAGAAGCAGACACCAATAGCAAGTTCAGAGCTATACAGAACTTGAAACACTAAGTATTCAATTGAATATTATCCCCCAGTCTCCAATCAATAACAGAATTATGCAGCTGCCACCTTTGCAAACCAAGAACTACAGGTAAATTTTCAAGTACAAAAAAGGCAAGAGACTTAGTGTGAACAGTTCCTACAAGAATAGTCACTTAACAGAATACTGAGAAAGAAGAATGTTATCAATTGTAGTCACACAAACTGGATATGTGAGAGGAATCAGATGAACATCCAAAGATTGTGCAACCTGCTGTTCCAGAAAATTTTCCGCTGACCCTTAATCTACTAAAGCATTACTTGAGATATTATTCTCAGAGAACTGAATTTTAAATGGCAAAATAATTTTTTGCTGAGAATTGGTGGGAAATACCTGCTCGCCTAGACAGCCCTTAATGAGAACCACCTAGGTGCTGAAATCTTCCTGCCACAGAACGTTTGGGACATTTTTCAAGACATGACCAGTGTCTATTTCTAACAGGGTAGTTTACTAACAGATCTTTAATGGTATCAGACAGACCATTACGGAAATGACTACTAAGAGCTGGACTGTTAGTGTAGTGACTACATCTATAGGGGGGCACATCAGGCTACACCGAAGCAGCATTACATCAACCACATTGACAGCCTTCTATCATGTCATTGAGGAGAAGACACGGCTGCAGTAGCTAGAGGATTCAAGACCATCATCACCGCCAATTTCATCTGATCGATCCAAGGAGGCTGCTGACACCTAAGGAGTTGCCATTAGCCAAACTTTGTGTCATCCAGCCAATTCCTGACTGGAGAGATCTAAGCATTGTGGCCTCTAGTCACCAAGGGCTTAAGTGATCCACTAGATTTTGTGCCCCGGACTCCTTCACATAGTTTTTAGATACCAAGTTAGGCAAGTGCCCATTTCCCCCATTTATTTATTAATGCCGAAATGTGGACACTTTCCCAGCTGCTATTTGTTATTTGTTTCTGTATGTATGTATTTTTGTGCTATTTAGTACCTGTTTTTGCACTACAATTTACCCCAGGGAGTCAAAATTTGGTCAACTCAGGTAAAGCCAGGGAGAATTGGAGCATCCCAGTGGACACGTCTTACAATATTTTGCACAGTTTTTTCCTACTGATGGTGAATGTTTCACTGTGAAGATGGTACACCCCTCCTTTCGGGAGAGCCCAACCAAGATTTAGTTGGTTTAAATAAGAAGAGACTGGGAGTCTTCAGTGAGCACCTGAGCAGAGCAGCCTACTGAGTCAACCTTTGATGAAGGAAGTGGTGTTTAGAGGGTCCTGTTAGAACTTTAACCCATTGTTATCTATGCTGTAGCCCTGAGATATGTTCATTATTGTTCATGTTTTATTATAATGATGTCATGGTCTATGAATACGAGATAGTCTATTTTCACAGTCTATCTATATTTATGAGCATAACATAGCTGTGCAGGCGTTTTGGCACATTTAATCTTGGTTATATTAATGCTGTGAACTGTTATGTTTTACCTACGCTGGTAATATTGTTCCATGCATGCGCAGCTTTTTCTTTATGTTTCATGGCTATTTGTATCCACGCATGTGCAGATTAGTCTTTTCCATATAATCTCATGGGTGTATGGTTATCTTGCCCATGTGCAGTGGATGTTTCTTCTCCTGATGAGGCTATTAATGTGTGGTAAGCATGCATACATGCTGTCATTATATATGGGTCGATATGCTTCTACAGATGTAATCTATGGAAATATATCTGCAGATGTGTGTGTGTTATGTGGTGAGTTTGCAATCTTGTGATTGGTCTGGATACCCTTTCTAATCTATTTGGTCAGACTAACTGCGTGCACAGGGTGCCTGTGTGAGTCAGGTAAGGGAGCTCTGGGGTACACTGCTTTTCATGGTGCTTGCTTATCATTAACACTTATTGTGTACCATCTGTCTTAGTATTGTGCAGTCCTGTGGTTATATGGCATTTTGCTGGGCATTTATATTATGGGCTGTGCAATATTTAAAGGGATTCTATAATTAAAATCCCATTTTGAACTAAGCCCACGTTTGAATAGCATTAAGAAAGGCTATTCTGCTCCTATCTTACTTATTATGATCTGCACAGTTCTTCCGGTGTTTTTTCATTTTTTTGCCATATGCAAACGAGTCTTTAGAAAGCACAGGGGGTGTTCCCCTGTGCTGACCAAAGACTCTTCAGCGATGCCTCCATCTTCTTCTCCCGACTGTATCTTCGCTGCGTCATCGGCCGTGTCTTCAGCCAAAAGAGCCGACTGCGCATGTTCATTGGCCAATTTCCTGTGGCCGAATGGACGCTTGAGTAAAAGGCCACAGGAAAATGGCCGATGGATATGGGCAGTTGGCTCCTTCAGCTGAAGACGTGGCCAATGACGTGGCAAAGAGGAGAAGAAGATGGAGGCGTCACTGGATAGTCTTTTGACAGCACAGGGGATACCCCCTATGCTTTTTGGGCAAAGGGGAATGCCTCTGGTGCTTTCTGAGGACTCATTTTAATAAAGAAGAAATAAGAAAATTCTCCACAATGGCGGCACAGATCATAATAATAAAGATAAGAGAAGACTAGCCTTTCTTAAGGCTATTCCAATGTGGGATTAGTTCAAAAAGGGATTCTAATGATAGAATCCCTTTAAGGCTATGGTGTAACCTTTTTTTAGCTTAAGCATATACCTGTAACTCATATTGTTTACATGGTGTTACACCTTGGTCCCCTTACTCAGTTACCTGACTGCACTATTATGTGGTAGTAGTTTTCTGATTTACACGGTGTTTATCCCATCGTCTTTACTGTATGTGTATATATTTTTATTTATGTATTTAATAAATATGACATTTTTATATTGCTCTTTTGTGGACTTTATCTTTGATGTTAGTATACTGCTAAATTAGTTAAAAAAAAAAAAAAATCAGGAGGTTTTTTTCCAATTTTTTTTTTCCTGCATGGTTCAGCATTACCATGGACAAGTGGCTTCTGGATATTATTGAAAAAGCTTATGTAATAGAAATTCTCCACAAACCAAAAGGATCATTTTCTTCTGAATGGGCAAGAAAATCCACCTGTTTTGCCTCTGATAGACGAATTTTTGGCAAAAACTGTCATAGAAGAAGTCCCAGAAGAGGAACAATATTCTGGAATTTATTCAAGAATATTTCCAGCCAAAGGTCGGTGGTCCTGGAGATTGATCATAGACCTCAAGTTTCTAAATCGCTATGTGAAGAAAATTAAATTCAAGATGGAAACACTAAGGACAGTTACAGCAGCCTTATAGAAAGGCCAAGGCCATCTCTAGACTTAAAAGTCAATCATTTAGCTCAATCAGTCACTACGAATTCAAAGAGTCTTCACCAAAATGGCAGTAGTAGTAGTTTCAGCTCTGAGATTGAAAGCAAATTAAGTTTTTCCCTATCTAGATGATTGGTTGATAGCTGCTTCATCGGCATTTCTTCTACAAGTTCACCTCAATGTAGTCAGTCTGATGATTACGGATCTTGGTTTCCAAATAAACTGTGAAAAGTCCCACTTGTTGCCAGAAACTTCAAAAAATTTTCTAGGTTTTGTAATAAACACAGAGCTTTTTCTTCTTCTGAAAAGAATTTTAAAACTCCAAGCTGCAGTATAAATTGTAATCAAGTCTCCAATGTCTAAAATTAATCAGATCATGCAAATTCAGGACCATAGCACCATTTTGGCCCTGAAAGATTTCCTCTGTTATTGCAAATTTTGAACAGCGAACATTGGCCTCTTCACCAGTATCCAGATTCCCTAAGTCATCGAGGCTTGTTCCATCCAGAGCTGAACAAATTCCATCTCTTGGCTTTGATTTGCAAAGGGTCAAGATTGAAAGATACAGGATTGTCTACATCAGCAACTGATGCTTTATTGGCAGCCCATAAGGACTCTACAAATACGACGTACCATAAAATATAGTCTAAATTCTCACAATTCAGAATTCAGTAGAAATAATAAGCGTTCTTTAATTCCTGCAAGATCATGGTTTATTAACACACTTAAATAGACATGACCACGATCAATCCTTTGACAGGGGGACAATTCTGGTCATTCCTTAGTGTTAAGATTCTTCAAAACTATAAGGGATCTGGGGCTGGAGGTTAGACCTCCTGTACGTATCTAAGACTTATCTATTGTTCTCAATGCCTTGACATTTCATCCATTCAAGACGTAGTCACCATAAATATGATATCTGTATCCCTTTTAACACAATAATCACAGACAGGAAATCTATTTCCAAAAAGGGGTTATAGTAAAATACATATAAAACTTCACTTTTATTAGGATACTGTTTAAAATCATTCCATAATAGACATTAAAACAAATAAGTGGACTTGGCCAAATACAGTAAGCAGACTGCTGTATAAGGGAGTATATAGCCTCCTACAGTACTTAAGATAGTAGCTTCAATAATAATGTCCCCTGACGTGTTGGGAGTTTTCCCTTGGGTAGCACTTTAATAACCCTAACGGTGGTGGTTTACTGACTGTAATTTATGGAACTGTGTTATGGTTGTGGTTGTGATTGTTCAAGACATAGACCTTAAATGGTTATAATGTACAGTAGCTTTTCTAGAAGCAATTACATCAGTTAAGAGACTTAGCAGGGCTTATTTTCAAAAAGTCTGTACCTAAGAATTCTGCCCAATGGGGTTCTGTTGAGAACTTTGTCAAATTTTATACCTGAAGTTCCTTCTTTTCAGAATATCAACAAAGAATCCTTTCTACTAGTCTTCTATCCTCATCCTGAGACAGAAGAACAAATACATTTTCTCACTTTAGTTCAGAGAGCTATTCTGGCCTACCTGGATAAAACCAAAAACAGGAAAGACGAAAACTTATTTCCCAAATGGATCAATTCCACTATTTTTAAAGCCTACAAATTAGCAAATCTCTGTCAACTGCACCAAAGGCACATTCTAGATGCTCCTCAGCAACCTCGTGAGCAGAAAAAGCTCTATCTATCCTGGATATTTGTAATGCTTCTTGGAGTTCCTCTTCTACATTCATCAAACATTATCACCTGGACATCCACTCTGAGAGTTCAGCCTTTGACAAAACAGTACTTAATACCGTTTCCAAATGATGATCTCCCTCCCCCCTCTCCACTTAAGTAGCTATAAAAATTCCATCTATGCTGTTGCAGAATGAACAAGAAATACAAAATTGGATTTTACCTGAAATTTAGCTTTCTTTGAGCTCAAGCCAGCATATTATACCCTCCCAATTTAATTAAGACAATCAACCTGTCCAGTTAAAACACAAAGAAGTAGTGAAAAAGAGGGGGATCTTATACTATAAATTATGCTAATTAACTGTTTCAATACTACTTAAAGGGATCCTATCATAGAAACCCTTTTTTATGAGTAACACGTTGGAATAGCCTTAAGAAAGGCTATTCTTCTTCTACCTTTCATTGTCTTCTCCGTGCCGCTGTTCGCCTACAATCCTGGTTCTTGTCGGTATGCAAATGAGTTCTCTTGCAGCACTGGGGGCGGGCCCCAGCACTCAAACAGCACTGGGGGCATCCCCAATGCTGAGAGAAAACTCTCTTCAGCGCCGCCCCCATCTTCGTCAGCAGCGTCACCTTCATCCCCTGCAGGAGTTCAGTTAGCTTTTAGAGGTAGGTGCATGCTGCCAGGGTTGTAGCTCTGCTTAGCTTGATATAATCCTGTCCTCTTACTGATGGTGATGCAGGGCACTGTCACACAGCTTCTCTGCCCTGCTGCTGCTGTGGCAATCCTCACAGCACCCAGTGTCTGGAACACAAGATTGTCACTGCCACACTTCTCCTTACTTCGTCTTCCCTTGCTGCTTACAGAATACTACTTCCTCTCCCTGCTATGACTATTTCCTCTTCCAGCTACAGATCCACTCACTATAGTGTGTGTTGCTATGGAGACCACAACTCACTAGGACAAGTGATACCAGAGAACAACAGCTTGAAAACATTACACAAATGAATACAGTATGAACATGACAACATATACAAACAATCATAACATGTAAGGCACTCTTTTTTATGTAGATTGTGAGTCCCACATAGAGCTCACAATGTACATTTTTTTCCCTATCAGTATGTAATTTGGAGTATAGGATGGAAATTCATGCAAACACGGGGAGAACATACAAACTCCTTGCAGACGTTTTTTTTGCCCTTGGCGGGATTCGAACCGAGGACTCCAGTGCTGCAGGGCTGCAGTGCTAATCACTGAGCCACCGTGTGGCCCCTCTGTAAGGCACTCTTATGGCCAAATAACCATTAGTATCTCCTGTGAGCAGGTTACATATATCCTTAGGAATTGAGGGTGTAATTGGAATTTATGGATAGGGATTAATAGGAGGAACACATTATTTTAACCCTGTACCCTTACCCTCTAGCTTGGAAAATACTGCCTCTCCAAAACTGTACCTATACACCCCAGCATACGTGGGCCCTGGCATTCCATCAATATTCAAGTCACTATTAAGTCACTGTAAGATCATATGGTTTTATTGCTTACTTTACTTACTGCTGATATTTTGAGATTCACTTGTTTCTCCTTTGGCATTTTTGGAAAGAGGTGGTTCTTGAACACCTGCTTTAAACGTGTTGGTTGAGCATGGTGTTATTATGCTTTGGTGACTATATACCTTCTTTTGTAAATGTATTATATTAAAAATTAAGTTTTATGTTGACCACCATTTCGGCTAGTAATAATTTTAAGCAGATTTTTTTTTCATTCATCTCACATGAAACAGAAGAACATTATTTTTTTATACTCAGTTTATGTGTTATACTTTATATCAATGGAGTTATGGGGGCATACAAATCAATAAAAATCTTGTTTCTGGCCTCCTGTAAATCCCATTTATAATAAAGTGTTGCTTGGGTGAAGTGTGTTTCCTCATTGCCATACCATTGTGGAGCTTGAATTTGCTCTATAGAGATTGTCATTTAAAGAAAGAGAAAGTGCCTGCGTGAAGTATGCTTGAAGGAGAAGCCTGGGTCATTGGATTTCTTGGCTGATGGCTGTGGGACATATGTCATTTTGTTTCTTTTGTTATTTATAATAGAAATTCAATTTTACATTTAAAGACTTTTTATGTAAATTTTATATTTTTATATTTACAATCTCCATTGTAAATCCATTGCCAAAGATATAGCAATAGGGCATGCAGAGTTAGCAATTGTACTCTAAGATTGTGAGCTCACAAACACTATTACATTTTTACATTCATCACTTTTATGTTTTCACTTTATGTGTTTTGGGTTGTGTTTTGTGTTCTAGATACTTTTGTGACTGACTCGGTTTTTGATATACACTCACTGGCCACTTTATTAGGTACACCATGCTAGTAACGGGTTGGACCCCCTTTTGCCTTCAGAACTGCCTCAATTCTTCGTGGCATAGATTCAACAAGGTGCTGGAAGCATTCCTCAGAGATTTTGGTCCATATTGACATGATGGCATCACACAGTTGCCGCAGATTTGTCGGCTGCACATCCATGATGCGAATCTCCCATTCCACCACATCCCAAAGATGCTCTATTGGATTGAGATCTGGTGACTGTGGAGGCCATTGGAGTACAGTGAACTCATTGTCATGTTCAAGAAACCAGTCTGAGATGATTCCAGCTTTATGACATGGCGCATTATCCTGCTGAAAGTAGCCATCAGATGTTGGGTACATTGTGGTCATAAAGGGATGGACATGGTCAGCAACAATACTCAGGTAGGCTTTGGCGTTGCAACGATGCTCAATTGGTACCAAGGGGCCCAAAGAGTGCCAAGAAAATATTCCCCACACCATGACACCACCACCACCAGCCTGAACCGTTGATACAAGGCAGGATGGATCCATGCTTTCATGTTGTTGACGCCAAATTCTGACCCTACCATCCGAATGTCGCAGCAGAAATCGAGACTCATCAGACCAGGCAACGTTTTTCCAATCTTCAATTGTCCAATTTCGATGAGCTTGTGCAAATTGTAGCCTCAGTTTCCTGTTCTTAGCTGAAAGGAGTGGCACCCGGTGTGGTCTTCTGCTGCTGTAGCCCATCTGCCTCAAAGTTCGACGTACTGTGCGTTCAGAGATGCTCTTCTGGCTACCTTGGTTGTAACAGGTGGCTATTTGAGTCACTGTTGCCTTTCTATCAGCTCGAACCAGTCTGGCCATTCTGCTCTGACCTCTGGCATCAACAACGCATTTCCGCCCACAGAACTGTGGGCCGAGGGTGCACTTGAACCCTTGTGCACCCTCGGCTCTGCTACATCAGAGCCGAGGGTGCGCTTGAACCCTTGTGCACACTCTACTTCATCGGGCTAATAGAATGCATTGGCCAATCAGCGCTGGCCAATGCATTCTATTAGCTTGATGAAGCAGAGGGTGCGCTTGAACCCTTGTGCAGCCTCGGCTCTGCTACATCAGAGCCGAGGGTGCGCTTGAACCCTTGTGCACACTCTGCTTCATCAAGCTAATAGAATGCATTGGCCAGCGCTGATTGAAGCAGAGCTGAATCTGTGTGCTTAGCTCAACTACTCCACCGGTGTAGTTGAGCTAAACACACACATTCAGCACTGCTTCATCACGCCAATAGAATGCATTGGCCAGCACTGATTGGCCAGAGTACGGAATTCGGCCAATCAGCGCTGGCCAATGCATCCCTATGGGAAAAAGTTTATCTCACAAAAATCACAATTACACACCCGATAGAGCCCCAAAAAGTTATTTTTAATAACATTCCCCCCTAAATAAAGGTTATCCCTAGCTATCCCTGCCTGTACAGCTATCCCTGTCTCATAGTCACAAAGTTCACATTCTCATATGACCCGGATTTGAAATCCACTATTCGTCTAAAATGGAGGTCACCTGATTTCGGCAGCCAATGACTTTTTCCAATTTTTTTCAATGCCCCCGGTGTCGTAGTTCCTGTCCCACCTCCCCTGCGCTGTTATTGGTGCAAAAAAGGCGCCAGGGAAGGTGGGAGGGGAATCGAATTTTGGCGCACTTTACCACGCGGTGTTCGATTCGATTCGAACATGGCGAACACCCTGATATCCGATCGAACATGTGTTCGATAGAACACTGTTCGCTCATCTCTAATTGTGATGCCATGTTTGTTTTGTCAGTATTTGAGTCAGTAAACTATTGTTAAGCTTCTTTTTCTTTGTATCGATTCTGCATTGATTTTTTTTTTTCTTTTGGGACTATGTTATTGTAGAGAGCCATTGAGCCATTGTAGAGAGCCATATACAGAGCCATTGCACCAAAAAACTGTATATCATGGCTTCTGACACAGTTATCAGGTGTTATAGACACTTTTATGGCTTGCACATTAAGGGGTTGCGATCTAGCCAAAAGGGATATGGATTCACAGAAAGTGGACATGGCTTAAGTTGGACCAATGTGATTTGGTGCATTTTAGCAGTATAACTTAAGCCAACTAAAAGGAGCTATAAAGTTAGAGTAGTATAATAATGCAATGGTTCTATCATCCAACATCAGATACTATGATAAATCTGGTTTGTACTTTCTAACCCCTTGTTCACATCTGCGTTGGTATTCCATATGGTGGAGTCTGCATGGGGACCCCCTGAACAGAATACCAAACGCAATTGCAAGCGCTGTGCAGTAAAAGCACACAGACCCCATAGACTATAATGGGGTCTGTGTGCTTGCCGTGCACTGTCCGCATGAATTATGTGGACAGGAAAGTAGATTGTGAACTACTTTCCTGTCCGCCTGTTCCATGCGGAGATCTGGTGGCAAGCACATGGACCCCATTATAGTCTATGGGGTCTGTGTGCTTTTACTGCACAGCGCTTGCAATTGCGTTTGGTATTCCATGCAGACTCCCCCGGACGGAATACCAACGTGAATGTGAACCAACCCTAACTTTGTCATGCTCTAAAACAGCTAGTGGGGTTATTTATAATCTGCCCATTTTTTGGCCATATTTTTTACAGGTGCGCCTTTTTTAGCTAGTTTTTAGACAGTTTAGACTAGACTGCGGTGTCTATTTATGATGTATTTATGATAATTAGTTTAGATGTGTCTTAATAAGAAATGTATATTTTGTTTATTTTTATGATGCCCAAGTACTGGAGTGCATTTGGGCCTATTTTTTGCTCCGTTTAAAAGAGGCACAAGTCATAAATATATTGTGAAAAGGATCTCCATGTAGGCCATGCCGCTTTTCCTGACAAAAAAACAAAAGTGGCGATGGCAGCGTAACATCTGGAAAAAGAGGCACAAATGCTTTATAAGTAAAACAAAGGCAGAAAAAAAATTACAAAAAAGTGCAATTGACGCCCTAAAAAAAGGCATAAGTAGCTTAATAAATGTTCCCCATTAAATGAACAAGTGATTATGAAGATAATCTTGTTTCCCTTAGTCCTAACAGCGGCACAATGTGGGGTATTTCTGCCCCTGTGTGCTGGTAGGACAGGCGGATTTTTAATTAGCCAATCAAAATCCGTGGCTGGCCCTATAAGAGGGCACAAGAACCTCCCCTCTGCGTGTAAATACAAAAGTACCTCCATACACTACATACAATTTCGTACATAGGAACTGATTCCCAGGGTGGGAAATCTTGTGCCGCTGTTAGGACTAAGGGAAACAAGATTATCTTCATAATCACTTGTTCCCTATCGTCCGTACCAGCGGCACAATGTGGGGATATAGCAAGTAGGCCCCAAGATGGGTGGGATTATTCCATAACTGAGCTTAAAACGGACTGGGCAAAAGCAGTAGAATCTGCCACCCGGTCCTTCAGGCGGTAATGCCGAATGAAAGTTGACTCAGATGCCCAGGAGGCAGCTGCACAAATTTGGTCCAAAGACAACGCACTTCTCTCGGCCCGAGAGGTGGACACTGCCCTGGTCGAATGGGCATGAAGAAAAGATGGAGCCGATAGCCCCCGGGCGATGTAAGCAACCTTAATCGTCTCCGAAACCCACCGGGATATTGTAGCTTTGGCGGCCTTGGCGCCCTTGTTTTTCCCCGTGTAACTGATTAACAGGTTTTCAGCTTGCCTGAAAGGGCGAGTACGCTGCAGGTAGATTTGCAAGCATCTGACCACATCCAGCCTGTGCCATCTTTCCTCTTCCGGCGAAGAAGGGGAAGGACAAAATACTGGAAGAGAAATTGTCTGGTTCCTATTTGCAGCGGATGGTATCTTGGGACGAAAACCTGGGAGGAACCTAAGCTGCACATGGTCCGGAAAGAAAATAGTATATGGCTCTTCAGCAGATAAAGCCTGTAGTTCACTAACTCTTTTGGCAGTTGTGACTGCCAATAGCAGCGCCATTTTGCCGGTTAGTAACTTAAGGGAGACTTCCTCCAGGGGTTCCAATGGTTGGTCACAAAGAGCGTTCAGGACCGGAATAAGGTCCCATTGGTGGACAGGGGTGTTCACCACCGGTCTCAGCCTAGTTGCTCCTTTAATAAAGGTGCTCACTAAAGGATCCTGAGACAAACGCCTCCCCAGATAGGCGGACAGGGCCGCTACGTGTACTTTGAGTGTGGCCGCAGCAAGACCTCTGTCTAGTCCGTCTTGAAGGAAGTCCAGGATCGCCTCCGTCGGGGGATCAGTGGAGTCCACTTGATGCTGCAGACACCAGGCATTAAAGATGTTACCAATTCGACGGTAATTCCTGTTAGTCGAATCCGCTCTGGCGCTGGATAGGGTCTTCAAGACGGCTTGTGACAGTCCTCTATTCCTCAATAGGGACTGGTCAACCTCCAGGCTGTCAGGTTGAGTCTCCTCAGATCCTGGCATCTCAGCTCCCCTTGGGTTACCAGGTCTGGGAGTGGGGGAAGCCTCCAATATATGCCCTGACTCATTTGTATGAGCTGAGCAAACCAAGCCCTTTTTGGCCAGAACGGGATTATGGCTATTCCCGAGGCTTGGTCCTGTCTTATTTTGATCAATACCTTCGGTATGATTGGAATTGGAGGGAATATGTAAAACAGCCTGAACCTCCATGGGATGGACAGGGCATCCACTGCCAAGGGATTGTCCTCCTGGTATAGGGAGCAGAAGGTCCCTACCTTGGCATTGAGTCGGGTAGCCATAAGATCGACCTCCGGGAGACCCCATCTCTGAACGATCTGTTGGAATACGTCTGGATTGAGAGACCATTCTCCTGATACGGTAATACCCCGACTCAGATGATCCGCTACTATGTTCAGGGAGCCCTTTATGTGAACAGCGGATAACTGGATCAGATTCTTCTCTGCCCAGGTGAATATGAGATTCGTCTCTCTCAGTAAGGTTGGTGACCTGGTGCCCCCTTGTTTGTTTATGTAGACTACCACCGTCATGTTGTCTGACCTGATCTTGACAGACTTGCCTTTCAATTCCGGGGCAAAGTGTACTAGGGCCAGGTACACGGCTCTGAGTTCCTTGAGATTGGAAGACCCCAGCTCCGGACATCTCCATCGTCCTTGTACAGTCTTGTCCTGGCAATGGGCTCCCCATCCCCACTGGGATGCATCTGTTGTCAACAGGGTCCACAATGTCGGGACCGTGGACCTTCCGTCCTTCAGGTGAATCCACCATCTGAGGGAAAGACGGGTAGCGGGAGAAAGGCAGATCTTCTTGTGCAGTCCCCGTGGAGACCTGTTCCAGGTTCTCAACACTTCCATCTGCAGGGGACGCAAATGCCATAAAGCCCAAGGGACTGCTCTGGCCGAGGATGACATTAGGCCGAGGACTCTCATGGCGGTGCGGATAGTTACCCGCCGGGTGTGCAATAGAAAACGTGCACTGGCCTGGATCCTTTCCTTCCTTGGGCTGGAGAGGAAGATCTGCATCGCTTCTGAATCCACTATGAACCCGAGGAATTTCCTCCGTGTGGATGGAACGATTTCGGACTTCTCCCAGTTGATGATCCATCCTAACTCTTGTAGGAAGCTGATGGCAAGGTTGAGCTGCTGGAGGAGAGCAGCAGGAGACTGAGCTTTCAGTAGCCAGTCGTCTAGGTAAGGAACGATGAAGAGACCCTTCAGTCTGAGGGCCGCGGCGACCGGAGCGATCACCTTGGTAAATACCAGGGGGGCGGATGTGATGCCGAATGGCAGAGCTGTAAATTGAAAGTGCTCCCTGTGGCCGGCCATAGAAACGGCAATCCTGAGGAATTTCCTGTGGGAGTGAGCAATAGGGACATGAAGATAGGCGTCCTTCAGATCGAGGGTAACCATCACATCTCCTGGCTGGAGAAAAGCAGTCACGGAATCCACGGTTTCCATACGAAATGACCTCTTCCTGATAAAGCGATTGAGGTACCTCAGGTCTATTATCATTCTCCAGCCCCCGGTGACTTTGGGGACCAGAAAGACGGGGGAGTAAACTCCCCGACCGAGGTCTGAGGCTGGGACCTTCTCTAGGGTGCCCTTGATAACATACTCGGCGACCGAGGCCTCTAGACTGGCCTGTTGAGAAGGTGGAAGGGTTCTGGTAGCAACAAACCGATCTGGAGGTGGAAGCTGAAAATCGATAAGATACCCGTGCTGTATAATTTTTAACACCCATGGATCTTGAATATGGGTGACCCATGCTCTGAAGAAAGCAGAAAGACGTCCTCCCACAGGAAGGGGGGCCACAGGGAGCTGCCCCGCGTCAAAACTCCGGCTTCCTCTTGGTGTCTTCCCTGGAAGCGCCTCGTCCAGTTCCCTTAGGATGATATCTGGAACGCCTTTGCTGAGCCGGGCGCCTATAATTAGAGGCCGAACCTCTGCCTCTAGAGGGGGCACGTCTGCCCCTGGATGCTTGAGGTAAGGACTTCCCCTTACCTTCTGCTAATCCCTCCATGATGGTATCCAAGCCTTGGCCAAACACTCTTCCTGGCTCAAAGGGGAGAGCACAGAGAGCAGCTTTGGATGCGAAGTCTGCACGCCAAGGCTTTAGCCACAGGGGTCTACGGGCCGCAGTAGACAACACCATTGATTTGGCTGAAATTTTTAACTGATGGCGGGAAGACTCCGCCAAAAAATCTGCAGCCCTATAGATATTCTTCATAGAAGCCAAGATGTCATCCCTGTCTACGCCAGAATCAATATCCCGCTCCAAGGTGGCTAGGCGGTTACGTAGAAAATCGCCCACAGTGGTAGAAGCTATGGCTACTGAAGCTTGGGCAGAGGAAGCAGAGTAAACCTTCAACGTGGCGTCAGCCCTACGATCCAGAGGATCCTGAAGATTTGATCCATCTTCAAGGGGCACCAGGGTTCTACGAGACAACTTCGCCACGGCTAGATCCACCTTCGGGGGAGGCCCCCAGGAATCCCATTGAGCCGAATCCATAGGGAACAAGGTCTTAAAGATCCTGGACAGTGAATGTCCCTTTTCTGGCTGCTTCCACTGATGCCCCCTGAGGTCGGTCAGCGTGGCGTCCGCATGGAAGGCAATATGTCCCCCAGAGGCAGACGTGGAGGTTTCCCCGTCAACATCACAGCCCACTGTAGACCGGATGGACTTCAGCAGCCTGCCTGTTTGTTCATAGTGGAACACAGGTCTGCTGAAAACTACCGAGTCGTCCTCGGAGGAATCATCCTCTGCCACCCGCAGGTGTTCCAAGGGGGGAAGGGACGAGGAACGATGCTCAGTGCATGGTCTCTTGGTGAGCTGAGACAGAGTAGACTGAATACCTTTAAGGGACTCATCCTGCAAAACAATAAAAGGAGAGTACAAGCAAGGGAAATTATATTTACCCGAGCAATGCCCAAAACTCACCATCTCCTTGACCCAGGCCATCATATCCCTGGGAGAGGGCTCCTCAGGTGGAGGGCCTCTGCAACCGCGACAGCGGGCCCATTCGTAGCCTAAGAATAATAGGCAGGTTAAGGACCAGTAGTACCCCAGGGGCGGATAAACCTTTAAGCCGCTACCTACCATCAGGGAGCGGCATATCGCAGTCAAAACAAGAGAGATGTTTTCTTTTAGTAGTAGCTTTCCTCCTGTAATCCCCAGGAGGGGTAGTAGAGGATGACATATCCTAAGAGAGAGACAAATGACCATGCAACCCTGTAACAATACATCATACCAAGTATAAGGGTAGATCTTACCGGGTCCAGAAGACCGGAAGCAAGGTGACAAGAGAGGAATAGTGCTTGGTTTAAGCAAAGCTGTGAGCTTTAGGCAACCAAAATCCCATACACAACCTTCACCTAGGAAAGGGAAAGGTAATCAACAACCGGCCGGCCTGACCCTTAACCCAGCCGGCCGGAAATGGGAGGAGCTATGACCATACACCGTCATCACAAGCTCCATCCTAAATAGAAAGTTCCCAAATAGAACAAAATTCCCCCGACAGGAGGCACCTACCCCTACCTCTTTGTGGCCAAACCTTGGCCCAAGAGCGCAAAAGCGCAATGCTGGAGGTGAATGACGCCGGCGCCAGGAAAAACAATGGCGCCGGCATACTTCCGGTCACAGCCGGAAGTGTGCGACCGCAAATGCGGACGCTGCGATCCAATGCGGGTAACTTAGTTCCGGCCACAGTACATTCGCAGCGTCCGAGGACCCGCAGCCTCCAATAAGGAGAACGGGGCAAGCGGCGACAGGATCCTCAGCCGGCAGGTAAGTTTTAAAGAGGGGAGAGGAGGGGAGGGAGGGGGGGAGAGAGGGGAAAGCCAAAGGCTAACTTCTTTCCCTTAACAGGACAAGAACTTCAAGCACTGAAGCTTAGAAGAAAGAAAGGAGAAAGAATCATGCTCAAAAGGTAAGAAACCTAATTGAGCCCAATAAGAGGACACAAGTCCTCCCACCTGTCCTTTGTCCACACAGGACAGAAAAAAACACGCAGAGGGGAGGTTCTTGTGCCCTCTTATAGGGCCAGCCACGGATTTTGATTGGCTAATTAAAAATCCGCCTGTCCTACCAGCACACAGGGGCAGAAATACCCCACATTGTGCCGCTGGTACGGACGATAGGGAACACTGTTTTACTAAAAGGTAACATTAAGTAATTAATGCATCCATGCATCTATATGTTATAGAAAACCCTTAATCACTATGGGCAATGATGAAGAACAGCTAAGGTTTTCTCCAAATGTTTTTTAACTTCTTCTAATGTAAGGGTTTCTGTTCCCAGTAAACAATGAATCAGCTTTATTGCTCTGTACAACACTTTTCCCAGAGAATCAGGAAGAAATTGCTTGTGGCGTTTGGCTAGAAAACTCTGATTATATACTTAGTCTTTTCCAGGACGCCTGGGATCGTCAGCATTCGCTCTGGATCTGATAATAACATTCGTCTTCAGTTGTTTTACAATTCATTATGCTGCAGGAGATTTCTCTTTTATACTCGCTGCCCTAAATATGTGTCTATTCTGCATTCATATTGTGAATGTATTATTAGCATAAACTCTATAGCAGCTGAAGGATAAAACATTCTCCATATTGAAGCCGTGTGATTCAATCCTTCTTGCAGTTGGACTGGGCCTCCATGTATTTTTCATCTGCAACTTTTTTTATTACAAATGTGTTCACAATGCACAAATACAAGTGAATTAAAGGGGTTTTCTGAACTAATGACATACAGTATATCCCACTGCTGCATTAACTTCTATGGGACTCTCTAGAGATTATTGTTCAGGAAGACCCATAGAAGCAAATACTGTGGTGGCCAAGCATGTACATATCTGCTCCATTCACAAGAGGCACAGTGGGTATAAGATGGTTGAAGTTACCACCTTAGATATCTGAGACTTGAAGCTAGACACTGTATAAATGTGTACTATAGTTGATCTGTTGTATTCCTAGGGCTCCATTACTACCTAGTGGATTTATAGTGTAGACTGAAATGTGACGGGTCATTGTTGTAATCCAGTTGTGGAAGGGGTTAAAGCATAGAGGTGGTAGTGTTTATTATGTCTAAGGCCCCGTTCACATGGGGCAAGAGGGGGCGGATTTTGGCACTGAATCCACGTCATAATCTGCCCCCTCACAATAGCGGTCTATGTAGACCGCTAGCTTACTTTTTGACCTTTTTTCAGGCAGATTCTGCGGCTCATTCTGCTGTGACTGTGACCACTGCATTTATGTCACGTGGGGTCCCAGCCTTAATGAGATTGAGTAAAGTAGTAGTGCCACATCAAGGCCAATGGAACCTTCTATAATTCATGGCTTTATGAAGTCAGCTGTAAATATTAGATTATTGTTGGCAGATTCCTCCAATATTGACAGGATGCAGCATAATCTATGTATTGTACAGTATGTGTAAGTAATCTATGTATGTGTGGATGCAGGCTGCCTTTTCCAGGTTTCTGCTATTGTGGAGATCAGGGATCATACTTCTGGTATTTTAAAGGGGTTTTTCAAGAGTGAAACATTGATGGCTTATGATACGTCGATCACAGTATATTTATTGTAAACCTTTTATAAACAAACTATGACCAGCTTTTTATCTGATCCCCATAGATTGTAAGCCCTTGTTGGCAGGGCCCTCTATCCCACTGTGCCAGTCGGTCATTGTTAGTATTATATCTACCTGTATATTTTGTGTATTGTATGTAAACCCCCAAATATAAAGCACCATGGAATTAATGGTGCTATATAAATAAACAATAATAATAATAATAAATAATAATAATGATGATGATGATGATGATGAATGTATGGTGTAAAGCAACAAAAGGAAATTACAAGCACAAATGTGCTTATAGACCTTGCTCAGCCAGTAGTTATTGTTTCTGACTTCCCTGATTCAGTTGATTTTGCATGTGTTCACATTGGGGAGAAGGAAATACAGTATGCTGCTACCAGACACCTTTGGGGAAATCTCTGGTGGTGACTTATGTCCTTTGACAGAAAAGAATTGTGCGTGTTTATATCCAAGTGATCCTCGTTTCCTACAACATCTGCCAGTGGACATAGTCAAGAATGGTGGATGGTCTGAAAAGGAAAGAGTGATAGCAGAATAATGGTGGAACTTTACTCAGGAGGAGAAAACAATCTTGATGTTTTACAGAGTTCTCAACAGAGACACTAGTGTGCTTTTACAGTGTCAAACAAGAGATAAATAGGGTTTTTGAACAGTAGGAAATGTAAAAAAACAGTTTAAGGTACATCACAATGTTGTCAGTTGTATCCCAGTCCTTTATCCTGAATTAATCCTAAGGCCTGGTTCACATCTGCATCCAGTATTCCCCCTAAATGGAGTGCCAAACGCATTGACAAGCGGTGAGTTTATGAAAGCACACAGACTCCATAGAGTATAATGGGGTCCATGTTTTTTCCACACGGTGTCCGCACAAGTCATGCGGAGAGGAAAGTAGTTAATGAAGTACTTTTCTCTCCACATGTAACATGTGGACTCATTATAGTCTATGGGGTCCATGTGCTTTCATAAGCTCACCGCATGTCAGTGCATTTGGTATTCCATTCGGGAGGTCCCCTTGTGGACTCCCTGAATGGAATACCAAATGCAGATGTGAACCAGGCCTAACACCTTTGTGTTTTGTTCCAGGGCCATATTCATAGCACAGACCAATTGTCATTATAATAGTCTAATTTCAGAGCAATTGTATAGGTAATTGTTCATTGTAAGTAAAAAAAACTTTTGTTTCTTCTCAATTTTGTTAAAATAAAAATAATTAACTTTGGTATGATTTATACATTTAATATGAAATTAGTATCTAAATAATATCCACAAATTCAGTGATCAGAAATCCCTGTTCATACATTGCAGATTTGACATAGATTTTGGTGCAGATATCAAATCAAAATCTTTGAAGTCTGTTGACAGTCCACATACTCTGGATGAGAAAGTGGGGTCTTCCATCTGCAATTAAAATTTCTGTTACAGAATTAAAGGGGTTGTCCAGAATAATATTTTCTTTTAATAAAGCTGGGGATGGTGATAAAATCACCTGTCCCCAATGCTCCAATGTCTCCCAGCGTGGTCCTGCAGATCTGTTTTTTTCTTCCAGCGAAAGATCCCACCACACTTGAACGCTAAGACCAATCAGCAGCCTCAATGGAAGAGATACGGGACGTCACAGCTGACTAGGACTTCCAGCAACATCTATTCTCTCGTTTTGGATGGTTACTTTGTTATCCTTGCTTACACCATCACAGGAAGAGGGTATTGGCAGCTGCAATAGTAAGAATTCCACCCAACATTCATGCCCAACATCCAAAAGACCTGCCTGTGGTAGATCTATGGCAAGCTCATTTGGTGGTAGCACTGGTAGACTGATTTCAACTGCTGTTGGACATCTCTCCTATGGGAGAGATTTTTTTTTTACACTACCAAGTGACAAATCAATGTCAATTCATTGTAATAAGCTGAAGCGCTCATTGAGTGGCACGTTTTCATGTGCTGGACCTTCAGTTTGAGCAGCAGTATATGAATAGTCAGTAATTATTCTGATACACTGCTCCAAAGTTTCCTTGAAATGATGTCAGTTGTCACTCAGTGTCTACACTTATTGATGCTGCATGGGCATCCATAGCAGCAGCAAACCACAGACACAAAGCTAGGTAGTATATGCATTGATAATTTGCCCCAAATATTTCTTGAAGTTATGGTAAAAGTTCTGAATGATGGGGGCCCAGTTGCTGGGCCCCCCAGTGATTATGGGGGACAAGAACTGAAGGCTCCCCTTAGGCCTACTTATGAATGGAATGCCCTAGCCATTTTGTGACCAGTGCTCCATTCACTTCTATAGGGGTGCTGGGACTGTAATGAGCTGCAGCCCCATAGGAGTGAATGGAACGTCGGTCACACAAGCTCACTATTACAAGCGCATTCACAAGGAGGCATTAGGGGGAATTTTGATCACCTGGCAATCAGGGAGGGAAAAACTGTCCATAACAGGACAACCCCTTTAAGTAACTAGCATACTTATTTTTTATTGTAGAACAAACACTGCATGAGTTATAATATGCTTGCTCTTTATTATAAACTTGGGACATAATAACAGCATATTAGGGGCCACACGGTGGCTCAGTGATTAGCACTGGAGCCCAGGGTTCAAATCCTGCCAACGGCAAAAAACCATCTACAGCATGTTACACAAGTCTACAAATTTTGAAAAGTTGTTTGGTTCTGAAATAAAATGAGCCATTAATGATTTCATGTGCTGAATTTAAATATCACATGGAAAGCTGTAAATTGGCTCTAGTTTCTATGATATCGAAGAATTCTCGTTTTACTGTTATGTAAATTGTATAGATTATAATATATAAATGTGACCTCTGCAAACGTATAGGTGCAAGTTTATTGTTCATAAAATTTTTAAATATATTCTGAGCAAACTTAACTGTATTTAAAATCAAATATAATTTATTGTAATTATATTTAGGCTGAACTCTGCAATGTAGGTCTTCATTCATTGGTTACTCAGCTCTTTTTCACATGTCTTTTGTACAGTGGCGTAACTAGGAATGACGGGGCCCCGTGGCAAACCTTTGACATGGGGCCCTCCCCCGACTGACGCTGAAGACCTGACCAACCCCCCCTGCATTCCTGCGCGCACTTTTATGCCCCATAGTTGCCCCTGCACATAGCATTATACCCCATAGTGGCCCCTTCACCCAGTATTATGCCCCATAGTGGCCCCATCACCCAGTATTATGCCCCATAGTGGCCCCATCACCCAGTATTATGCCCCATAGTGGCCCCATCACCCAGTATTATGCTCCATTGTGGACACTGATTAACAATTATTATACTCTGGGGTCTTTTCAGACCCCAGAGTATAATAATCGGAGACTGAGAGGAGGGATACAAACAAAAACACTGTTACTTATCTATCCCTGCGCTCCCCGCTGTCGGTTATCTTCAAAGACGTCAGGGACGTCATGTAACCGGGGGCCTGCGTCGCGACGCATAAGGACGCAGGCCCCAGTCATGTGACGTCTGAGATGTCACACAAGTAGGCCCCGAAGCCTTCGCGGAGCGTGGAGAGGTAAGTAACACTGTTTGTTATGTTCGCTTACCTCTCCTGAGCCTCCGATCATTATACTCGGGGGTCTGAAAAGGCCCCTGAGTATAATAATGATGTTTGCGGTGCCCGCGGTGTCACTTAACGATCCCAGCCCCTGCCAGGATCGGCAAGTAAGTAGGGCCCATTATTGGCTGGAGTAACTTCAGCCGGTAATGGCTTATTAAAAACAAACAAACAGCGGTAGCAGCTGTCGCCGGGTCCCTGTGGCAGCTGCCTCTGCTACTTCCCCGCTAGTTACACCACTGCTCTTGTATTTAGGCATCAGACTGTCTCTGGTAACTGTCCAGCAGTAGTCTGCAAGCATTGATGGGTTCTATTTACCCTGATATATTTTTTCCATAGTTGCAATTTCCTGGTGAAATTGCTCCCGATGTTCATCGCTCACAGTTTGGTCTAAAGAAGTCTAGATGAGAGTGCAAGAATCTTTGAAGACATGTTATGTGCCTTGAGGAGATTTTCCACCAACTCTTCATGGTTATCTGCCTTGGTGTTTCCCAGGAAATGTGTTGCTACTAATCAGAATGATTCCCATGCAGCAATCGGTGAAACTCATCATCTTGAAGAAGTGCACAAATTTGAGGACCAATAAAGTCTCCTTCCTTAATCTTTGCTTCACTAAACCTTGTAAACTTACATAGGAGATACTTGAATGCCTCTTCATTTTTATCCATTGCCTTTACGAAGTTCTTCATAAGACCCATCTTGGTACGCAATGGAGGTAGCAGAATCTTTGTTATTTCAACAAGCGCTGGATACATAACATTTTTAGTCCCCGGCTGCAGTGATTGTCGGAGTGGCCAATTTCTTTTTCTTGTAGTGGTCTGATCTTGCACAACTGTCCCATTCACATAGGTAGCAGCAGTACTTTGTGTATCCATCCTGGAGATCAAGCACTAGCGCAGCCACCTTCAACAGAAGGTGAGGCACCACAGAGGCACCACAGATGTTGATCATAGTTTATGCATCTCAAAAGTGGTTTCATGTTATATGTTTCCTTCATTTGAACTGCATAACCAATTGGAACTGATAGTAGTGTACTGCCATTGTGCAGTAAGAGAGCTTTAAGACTCAGCTTGGATGAATCGATAAATAGCTTCCACTCATCTGGATTATAGCTGATGTTAAGAACTTCCATTAAACGGCAGAGGTTATTGCATGCAACAAGATCATGTGGACACACAGGGTGTAAAGATATAACTTGAGATACAAACATACAAGGATCCTCAGTTCCAGACCAATAACAAATGTAAAATGTATCTTTTAATACCACTAACAAAATGTCAGGTAATCAATCCCAATAAATTCGGATAAAAAATTCCCACTATACTATTGTATTGGGGAATACAGGAAATTCGGTCTCTTTGTCATTAAAGGGGCACTATCATTGGGAAAAGTCATTTTTAACTAATCACATCTTTGCATAGCCTTTAGAAAGGATATTCCACACCTACCTTTAGTATGTAAACTGCATCAGTGGTTTCTGAATAAGTCAGTTTTTATTGATATGCTAATTAGACTGGTGCACAATGCATTGTGCACCCCCTTTGCTATTGTTTCCTATGGGTGTATACAGCACAGGCTGCTGCTAATGACTCAGCTTACTGTTTGTACACACACATAGCAGATAAAAGCAGAGATGAGTTCTGCTGGGAACTTCCTGTGCTGGCTGGAAGCTCATTAGCATATGAATAAAAACTTATTCAGAAACCACTGAGGCAATCTACATATTAAAGGTAGGTGTGAAATAGCATTTCTAAAGGCTATGCAAGGATGTTATTAATTAAAAATGACTTTTCCCAGTGATAAAGCCCCTTTAACCACTTCCAGACCACCCATAGACTATATACGTCCGGGAAGTGGTTGCCTAGTTCTGACAGGACGTACCGGTACGTCCAGTCAGAACACAGTAGCTGCACGGAGATCGTGCAGCTACTGAAGCTGGGAGCCAGCTGTAACTTCAGCCGGAGCTCCCACAGAGATGGCAGGGAAGATTTATTACCTCGTCTCCCTTCTCGATTGCTGTGTATACAGTGCTCAATGAGTGTGCAGTGTGCTGGATTCCTCCTGCAACTGAGGCTAAATGTACCAGCCCCAGCTATAGGGGAAATCAGCCTCCAATACAAAAAAAAAACAAAAAAAAAAAGTGATCAGGTGTCCCCAAAGGTCTCTTATCATCTTATGGGGACACAGTCTGAAAAAAAATAAAATACACACATATATATATATATATATATATATATATATATATATATATATATAATAAAAAAGTTTTTTTAAAAAAAGTAAATAAAATAATAATAATAAAAATAATAATAATAAGCTAATAAAACACCGTTATTAAAGGTTATAGCCCCACCCCCGACGACACCATACAAAATAAAAACTACCATAATGGAGAGGAAAAACTATATTATAAAGTTTTTCAGTGACACTTTGTGTTATTAATTTTTTTAAAAAAAAATTGAAAACCAGACACAATTTCTTTCCTATTCTGTTTAGATTTTCCTGGATATAAAAAAAAATTCAAACACATTTGAAAATAAAAACAACAAAAAAATAAAGTCCTATGTGTCCCTGAAAAAAAGACGCAAAAATTAGTTGACTGAGACATACAAGAAAAATGTTACAGACCTCAAAACCGCACATACAAAATAAACCTAAAATGTGTCTGGTCCTGGACCACAAAATGGCCTGGTACTGAAGTGGTTAAAGCAACTGTGCGTAACCTCAACCCCTAATTTTCAATTTGGGTTGGTCCCATTAACTCCATCATCTAGGTATAGACAAATAGACCCCCATATATACCGCTAATCTGCTCTTGACTAACAAGGGAGAGGGAGTTTTTATGATACACCTGAGATAAACATCAACTCCCCAGGTAATCGTAGACTATTACCCTGCAGCCACACGACTGTTCAGCCAGGATCAATCCCAATCCCTCTGGCCTCTATTGATACTGTTACAGCCACACTGCAGAGCAGTCTCTCTGTAAAACTATATTCCCCTCTATCATCTTCTACTCCTCAACATGTTTCCCTGTCTATAGTTCATCAGGAGGTTGATAAATTGAGCATACAAAGTGGTCCGATATTATGCGGTTAAAACCGCAGTTCGCAGGACACTGATGGTGGGTGCCGCTACTTAGGGATTGAAAAGGGCCCCCCCCAGGCTTTCGCATGGGGGACACATGGTGTAATGGCACATAATGATTTTAGTTAGTGTTTAGTTTTAATTTAAATGAGTATGGTGTATGTGGGTATGTTTTTGTGTGTGTTTTTCCCCTTTTGTCTCCCCTCTTTTCTCCTCAGGTTTAAGTTGGTACTTACCAGGAGGGTCCCCCTCCGAAGTTGGTCGCAGTGGTCTTCACCCTTGGTTCCAGATGTTTCTATCTCCGGGCAGATGTTTCTTCCATCTCTGGGCAGTCTTCTCCATCACCGGGCAGATTTCTTCAAACAGCTGGTGATTGGTCCGGACCTGAAAAAAGAGCGGGAAAATAGAGTATAAATAGAATGAAGTGACTCACTTGGTCAAGCAGTTTTAGTCAAGAGTCACTGGAACCAGAGCTCCCGCCCGCCCTCCCTTAAGGGGAGATGAACTCTTGCGCTGTCGCGATGTTTTGGTTAGAGGGAAATGGTCACCCAGCTAATGCTGGGTGGACTAGATTCTTGGCTTTTTCATACTTATTGGTCATTGATTTGATTGATTGAGTTGGTTTATTGGTCAATTATTTATTTATTTATTTATTGATTATTTATGGTTCATTATTTAATTATATTTATTTATTGGTGAATAATTTTAATTAATTGGTTTTAATGCTTACAAATTCTTATTGTAACCCTTAACAAATAAACATCGCGGCCTATTTTGCCACATAAAGTCGTAGTGGAGTTTTCATTTATTGTTTATTAAGGTTAAGATAGTGGTATTTAGGTTGTAATGAAATTGTGTCTATTACACCATGACTATTATTATTGGTCTGCAAGTGAGGATCCTTGTATGTTTGTATGATCACCCTCACTGAAGAAGAATTGGACAAGATGTTTTTGACGGTCCCGGAACAAAGAAACCCAAACACCTGCTAGCAGATTCCACTGTTGAAGTCTGGAAGCTAAGTTTAATTAGGATTACATTACCTGGCTTTTATTGGCATCTTTCTATTGGTTATTCTGAGATGATGCAATTCTAGTAGATGATGCAATACTGATGAAGAAATCTTTTCTCAGTGTTGTATTAAAGGCTGTGATAAATATCAAAAGCACCTCTGCATCATGAAAATTAGAGCCAATTTCAAAATTTGAGCATTATTTTGGATCTCAGCACCCCAAAATTAATTAGGTTCAACTAATTTCATGTCTGAACCAATTTGGCGGTAGACCAGTGATATTTAAAGAAAGTAATCACAATTGCAGTGGTTGAGTATTTGTCTAACCCTTTCCCAACATCCGCCGTACTAGTGGCCCCATCACCCAGTATTATGCTCCATTGTGGACACCCATTAACAATTATTATACTCTGGGGTCTTTTCAGACCCCAGAGTATAATAATCGGAGACCGAGAGGGGGATACAAACATAAACACTGCTACTTACCTATCCCTGCGCTCCCTGCTGTCGGCTATCTTCAATGACGTCAGGGATGTCATATGACCGGGGGCCTGCGCCGCGACGCAAAAGGACGGAGGGCCAGTTACCGGCTGGAGTAACTCTAGCCGGTAATGGCCTATTAAAAAAAACAACAAAAAAAACGCAGTGGTAGCAGCTGTCGCTGGGCCCACTAATGTCCTGGGCCCTGTGGAGGCTGCCTCTGCTGCTTCCCCGGTACTTACGCCACTGCCTGATATTATTGTTATGTTATCCATATAATAGAAGTAAACAAGCAAAAATACTTTTTATTGGTAAGAAATTGAAATCAAAACACATCGCACCCCACACAAGTGTATTAGAGCTCAGCCAATCCTTGGTGTATAAGGCTCAGGTAGTCAACTGCAATTCATTTCTCAATGGCCAATCAGAACACACCTTATATACCAATACATGAATAAACTATACATTAGTATATAATATAAAGTCTGTATGCAATTAAAAATTTATGCATGATTTGCAAAAGAATATCTCTGTACCTAGCCCCACATTCATAAAGAATAGAGATGAGCGAGTAGTATTCGATCGAGTAGGTATTCGATCGAATACTACGGTATTCGAAATACTCGTACTCGATTGAGTACCACTCGCTATTCGAATGTAAAAGTTTGATGCAGAACCAGCATTGATTGGCCGAATGCTATACAGTCGGCCAATCAACGCTGGTTCTTCTCCTACCTTTAGAAGTCTTCTCCGTGCAGCTTCCCCGCGGCGTCTTCCAGCTCTGAATTCACTCTGCTGGGCATCGGGCCTGGGCAGAGCCGACTGCGCATGCCTGCTTGTAGTGCGGACATGTGCAGTCGGCTCTGCCCAGGCCCGATGCCTGGCAGAGTGAATTCAGAGCCGGAAGATGCCGCGGGGACGCTGCACAGGGAAGACTTCTTGGAGGATCCAGCCCGACCCTCACTCGTGGACTTGGTAAGTATAATTTGATCGAACGTTGCCTACCCCTGAAATGAGCATTTTCCCCCCATAGACTATAATAGGGTTTGATATTCGATTCGAGTAGTCGAATATTGAGGGGCTACTCGAAACGAATATCGAAGATCATTTTACTGTTCGCTCATCTCTAATAAAGAAACCATAATGCATGGACAGTTGATCAGTATCCCTTTACCATAGAAAGTTATCCAAGGGAATTTCCTATAGCTTCAAACTAAAGAGATGTGTTCACGCTATCATTATGTCTGTTGTTCTGATCCTGCATAGATTGTTGGATGCAAGCAGAAGATAATTTGTCTGCATCATTGTCCTATGGCAGATCAGAGCAACAGACAAAACTATGCCAGTGCAATATCCTGCCTGTGTAATATATTGGGAAGCTGGAAAAAATTCTGAATGAGGTGCAATTGGAGAAAAAAAGGCATTTCCGCCAATTTCATACAGGTTTAATTTTTATAGCGTTCACTGTGTGGTAAAGGTGACATGGTACATGTATTCTGAGGTACAATCATGGCGATGTTAATTTATATAGTATTTGCAATGTTTTGATACCCTTTAAAAAATTAAAACCTTTGCAAAATAGAAAAAAAAAATTGTGTAGTCATATTGTGACACCTGTAACCTTTTAATATTTGCATGTATGGAGCTGGGTAAGGCATCTTTTTATGATGGACAAGATGATGTTTTTACTGATACCATTTGGGGAAAGATATGATGTTTTAATCACTTTTTTTAAATTTTTTATCGGATAAAAATAGGTTCCCTTGTTTAATGTGCACCTCCATCTGTCCCCAGTTTAATATCTACTCTTCCACCTGTATCCAGTTTAATGCCCCCTTCAACTGCCACCAACTTAATGCCCCGCCTCATCTGCCCCAATTTAATTGCCCCTTCAACTGCCACCAACTTAATGCCCCCTTCATCTGCCCCGTTTATCGTCCCCCTTCATCTGCTACCAGCTTAATGTTCCCATTCATATGCTCCCCTTCATCTGTCCACCCCAAAGTTTAGTGGAGTGTTTAGGGAGGTGCAGAACATACCTCCTGCCGAGCGGGGCAGGACCCACAATCCGGGAGTGTCCCACAAAAACTGGGATGTTGGGAGGTATGCCTAAAATATTGGAGCTTTTTGTAACAGGAGGAGTGGCTATCCAAAATTTTCCATGAAGTATGTCAGGACTGTTAGGACTCCAGACTCTTGGTCAGCAAAAGCTGCCAAAGTATGACCATGTGCAATTAGTAGTATGTAGAGCAAAATATAAGCCTCTTAAACATATTGGGAACGCTGTATTAACACCTACTCCTGAGGCATAATATGCATACATCTATTTGCACTAATGGCGTCTTTTTGCTGCCCTTGTCTATTCTGACAAGAGGATGTGGTGTGGGTGCAGCCATCATCCTCAGCAGAGATATCAACATTTATGCCATTTTTCTGGCATAAATGATACTGAAATGTATGCTAGCCAAATACAGGCATATATTTCATTCATGGAGGAGATGAAAATGTTCTGCCCACCAATGAAATTTGATTAAAGTTGCATGAAAGATATGAGCGCCCATCAAGTGAGTGCTTGTTTGTGAGCTGATCGCAGGGTCTGATCGGGATTGAACATTTCTACAAACATTCATTCGGATGATCATCAGCCCACATACCACCTACGATCTTCTCAGAAGTCTTCATCACTAAAGGCTACAAGTGCGAATACTTTTCAGCTTCTTTGTTGTGAATAAAACCTGTTTCACTGTGTTGGTGATCTATGTAATGACTTGAGAATTTTTCTCTCGTTGATCTATGAGCTTCTCTGAAATAATCCTATATAATGATGAAAGATTCCACAGCAGTCTGTGATAATGCCGGGTAATGCTTCTGCTTATTTGAATTCCGCAACTATTTTTCACACAAGCTAAAATTCGATAACAAACTGAATATTTTGCATCTTTTTGGCGTTGTATACAGATTGTTCAATTTATCAGGAAAATCTCTGCAGCTGAAGAGAGTTCAGGCCAACAGTATTCAACTGAGTGGCATTTATAGTGACTATGGAGATTTGTCATAAAGATGGCTCTGGAGATTATAAGTAGCTCTTCGTGGACAGAATACAGAATACAGAATAGCCCAGGGGCCACACGGTGGCTCAGTGGTTAGCACTGCAGC
This sequence comes from Leptodactylus fuscus, assembly GCF_031893055.1. Taxonomy (NCBI): domain Eukaryota; kingdom Metazoa; phylum Chordata; class Amphibia; order Anura; family Leptodactylidae; genus Leptodactylus; species Leptodactylus fuscus. The sequence continues at coordinate 94,550,416 of NC_134270.1, forward strand.
CTTGCAGCGCTGGAGTCCTGGTGTTCAAATCCCACCATGGGCAAAAAACCATCTGCAAGGAGTTTGTATGTTCTCCCCGTGTTTGCATGGATTTCCATCCCATATTCCAAAACAAAAAAAGACATACTGATAGGGAAAAATGTACATTGTGAGCTCTATGTGGGGCTCACAATCTACATAAAAAAAAAAAAAATCAAAAAAAAAAAAAAGAATACAGAATAGCCCTAGATATGTCAGTTCTAGAAAATTATCATTTTTACCTTCTTTGTATTCTGGAAAGAATGTAGGAACCTGAGCCCTCAGGAAGATGACCAATGGGTTACTGATATGGGTCACCATCTTGAGAGAATTTGGCTGGAAATTCTTTATGATGGTCAGCGGGCCAATGTTGACCAGTAATGATTTGATTGAACATTTGCTTGACCAGTGTCATGGAGTTGAAGGGGAAGATTTTGATTGGTTGCCAGGGAAGTTGACCTCATACCCTGGCAACCATTAATTGATTGGCCTAAAGGGCGCCACTATGTTTATGAGGGCTACCCCACATTGCAGCATTTTTTGATGCAGATTTTGTTGTGTTTTTCTGAAACAAGGTCAGGAATGACTTGAAAAGAAATGGGATATATATAGGAAGCTCTTAGATGGTTCCCTTCTGTTAAATCCGCTCTTGACTTTAGCTAAAAAAATCACATCAAAATCTGCAACAAAAAAATACTACGTTTCTGCAACGTGGGGTCTTAGCCTTAAAATCGGTGCAATGCTGGGGTCTTGGTCAGACTCCAGTGCTGTTAACAAGGAGCCACCTACCTGCCTTCCCTGTTCAGTTGTTTTTTGTGTATGTCATGATTTATTACAATGTGGTCAGTCACTCACTTACAATGAGTGGACATCTGTTATATCTGATGGTTAAGCTGTCAGTTTGGTTTAAAGGTTTGACGTTCTATTACGATTGTTAATTATTAGAGATGAACGAGTAGTGAAATATTCGATATTCGTTTCGAGTAGAGCCTCAATATTCGACTATTCGATCGAATATCGAATCACATTATAGTCTATGGGAAAAAAAAATTCTCGTTTCAGGGGAAACCACTATTCGACTAAAGGAGAGTCACCAAGTCCACGAGTAGCAAGAAGAGAGTGTTTATGAGGAGCGCTGTGCAGTTAAAGCGCACGGACCCCATAGATTATAACGTGTTTGTGTGCTTTCAGCGCACTGCTCGCACAAATGATTTGTGCGGGCAGTGCGCAGCAAGCACACGGACCCCATTATAGTCTATGGGGTCCGTGCGCTTTAACTGCACAGCACTTGCAGTTGTGCTGATATTCCATTCGGGGGGGTCCTCCTGTGGACTCCTTCCGGAGGGGAGGCAAGCGCTAATGTGAACCGGCCTTTACTCGTCCTGCAGAACCAGCATTGATTGGCCGAATGTTATACAGTGTACAGCATTCGGCCAGTCAAAGCTGGTTCTGCCGGGGGCTCGTCTGTGAGGAGGCGGAGTCTAAGATCAGACCACAGCAGTCTCCATTGTGGTCCGATCTTACAATCCGCCTCATCACAGATGAGCCTCCGGCAGAATCAGCGTTCATTGGCCGAATGCTGTACACTGTATAACATTCGGCCAATCAATGCTGGTCAATGCATTCCTATGAGAAAAAGTCAGCTCCCGCATAACCACAAGCTGCCAGCTCTCCCGACTAGCAAAGAAGAGCCTGCTACAGAACCAGCGTTGATTTGTCGAATGCTATACACTGTATAGCATTTGGCCAATCAACGCTGGTTCTGAATCGAATCTTTACTGTGAATAGCTAGTAGTATTCGAAGGAGTACGAGTATTTTGAATACCATAGTATTCTATCGAATACCTACTCGATCGAATACTACTCGCTCATCTCTATTAATTATACCTATAACCTCTTCATTCACAGAGCCATATGAGGGCTTAATGTTTGCTTCATAATGTTATTATTTATCATTCTCTACAATGTACTGGAAATCTGGAAAAAAAATACCGAATGGGTTGGAAGTGGAGAAGAAGGGCATGTGTGACTTTCTTATGGGCTTCGATTTTATGGCATTCACTCAGCAGTCAAACTGACTTGCCACCTGTATTCTGTTTGGTATGATTCTGGGGATACCAAATTCACATATTTTTATTTATATTTTAACCCCATCACAAAAATCTAAGAAAAAAATATATAGTTCCTAAAAGTCACCATATTCCGACACCCGTAACTTTTTTATATTTCTGAGTTCGGGGATGCATAGGGCATCTATTTTTGCAGGGTACTTTTTAGTTATACTGTTTTGAAGTTTATTGTTATGATCACTTTTTATTAAAATTTTTATCACAGACGAAACAACGAAAAGAGTTCAGTTTTGCACTTTTATTTTTTTTCCCCCCCATATGGCATCATATGGGAAATGTTTTGTAAGTTTGTAGACCATTGGTTGTCACATATAACCCCCACCTGGAGACGCTGAGAGGAATTACACGCAAATTACATCCACTACTGCAAAAAGACAACCATCTAAAATCCATATTTCCATAACCCCCTCTCCTGTGTTACAGACAGCCACCAAACCTCAGGAATATGATTATTAGCAGCTCACTGTCACCTCCAACTAACAAAGGAACATTTCCATGTGGACAGAAGAGGTGCAAAACCTGCCCGCACATACTGACTACGGACAAAATAAAGATCCCGAACTCTGATCGACACTACAAGATTCCAGGTAACTTCACCTGCAGCACACCTAATGTAGTGTATTTGATATTGTGTACTAAGTGTCCTGAGGGCCTGTATGTAGGTGAGACAGGACAGTCACTTAGGATGAGGATGAACTCACACAGACATACGATTAGAGAGCAAAGAATGGACCTCCCGGTGCCAGAACACTTCTGTAATCAAAATCATAATATGACCCAGGATATGAAGATCCTGGTACTAAGGGGGAATTTCAGAGACAGAAAAGATCGCCTCATATGGGAATTTAAACTTATGACGACCCTTCGCACTCTCCAACAAGGTTTAAACAGGGCCCAGGGTTTTATGGCCTTTTATAACCACTAGACACCACGTCACTGATCAAAGAAGCCATAAACCCAGAGAACTTTCCTGTGAACTGATATATATGTGTTTTTTTAAAAAACTGTTTATGTTCTGTTTTCCATCTATTTTGCATCTAACACTCCATTTCTCTGTATATATATGCCTACCTTTAGACATTGTGTTATACCATCCTGATGAAGGGACCTTTATAGTAGTCCCGAAAGCTCGAAATATGTCATCAAAAAACTTTTTGAGTTAGCCATTAAAAAAGGTATCAACTACTGAGGACTTCTCTCAGAAAATTTCTTTCATTTCATATCCACTGGCTAACACGGTACAAGGATATATATTTTTTCTTTTGCAAAAAATCGTCATTTATATTGCTAATGCCAGCCTTCAACAGGCTTCTGGCTGTTACGGTAACAAATCCTCTGAAAAATGGCAGCACCTGGGAAAATGGCGCCTTGTTCAGCTTTGATTGAGCCATGGGGGGCCTTAATGCCCTGATCAGTGCCCACATTAGAGCCGGGTCTCAACTGTAAAATATGACATCCGCCATATTATTACAGTGGATGTTGGGAAGGGGTTAATAAAGGCCCTGGTATTTTTTCTTATCAACATCCAAGAGTCAATGATTTCTATATACTTATATGCACTTTGAGGTATTGATTACGGTATGTTGTGACATCCTTTATAAACCTGTCATCTCGATTCTTTCCTGACATCAAATGACAGGGAAGGTAAGGATCGGACTATTGGATTTCAAAATGAAAATGCCTAATACTTTTCTACAGAGCATGCATGTGTTTGGGGTTGGGGATGGGGTGGTGAGATATCCGATCAAACATTTGATTCCCTGTCGTCCTCAACAGCGGCACAATGTGGGGGGTATTTCTGCCCCTGTGTGCTGGTAGGACAGGCGGATATTTAATTAGCCAATCAAATGCGTGGCAGGCCCTATAAGAGGGCACAAGAACCTCCCCTCTGCGTGTTTTTTTCTGTCCTGTGTGGACAGAGGACAGGTGGGAGGACTTGTGTCCTCTTAGAGTAGCTCAGCAGGATCACTCACCTCCTGAGCGGTTGTGTTTTTCTTGTCACCTTCTGTGCCCTGCGGGGAGAAGGTGCTTGTTAGCCATGTGTGGCTACCCCCCTCTATCCCCCCTGCCCCCCCTCTCCTCCGCTTCCCCTGCTCCTTGTGACTTACCTGACATTTTGGTGAGAGTCCGGGGACTCCGCATGCCGCCTCTGGTGGCCGCGCGGACTGCCGGCGGGTGGAACCACACTGTTGTGTATCCTGTTCCCCGCCGGCCGCTGTAAGCGCGCACTTCCGGTTTCGCCGGAAGTATCATAGCGCCATGGCAACGGCCTGGCGCTGGCGGCCGCTCACTCAGGGAAGATTCAGGCCTTATTAAAGGCCGGAAAAGACGGGGAGATGTGGGGGTAAGTGCCCGTGTTAGGGGCCTCTTGGTGGGGGGGAATGTATATCTTTGCAGACCCCTGATTACAGGGGTAGTTGTCTGGGCAGGTTGCCTCACCTGCTTTGATTGTGGCTCCGCCCACTTCCAGCCGGCCAGAATTAAGAGGCTGGCTGGCCTGGTGTCAGAGACCTTCCTGCAGTATCTGCTGAAGGCGTGCGATTGTGGTGTTCATTGATCTTGAACTCTTTTCCAGTTTGCAAACTTTATTGGGATCCGTCACCTCGCTGTCCGGTCTACAGGACCTGGTAAGATCTACCCTTTTTTAAAGCTGGTATGATGTCATGGTGACAGTGTTGCATGGTCTATTATCTCTCTCTGTAGGATATGTCATCCTCTACTACCCCTCCTGGGGATGGTAGGAGGAAAACCTCTTCCAAGAGGAAACATCTTTCCTGCTTCGATTGCGACACACCGCTCCCTGATGGTAGGTAGCGGCTTGAAAGGTTGTGCCCTGCGGGGTACTACTGGTCCTATAACTTGCCTATTTTCAGGCTATGAGTGGGCCCGTTGTCGCGGGTGCAGAGGTCCTCCACCTGTGGAGCCCTCTCCCAGAGATATGATGGCATGGGTCAAGGAGATGGTGAGTTTGGGCATCGCTTGGGTAAATAGTTTTTCCCTTGCTTGTACTCTCCTTTTTGTTTTGCAGGATGATTCCCTCAAAGGGATCCATTGCACCTTGTCTCAGCTCACCAGGAGACCATGCTCTGAGCTCCGTTCTTCGTCTCTCCCCCCCCCCTTGTAACACCTGCGGGTGGCAGAGGATGATTCCGAGGACGACTCAGTTATTCCAGCAGAACTGCGTTCCATTATGAACAAACGGGCAGGCTGCTGAAGTCCATCCGGTCTACAGTGGGCCGAGATGTTGACGGGGAAGCCTCCACGTCTGCCTCTGGGGGACATATTGCCTTCCATGCGGACGCCACGCTGACCGACCTTATGGCGCAGCAGTGGAAACAGCCAGAGAAAGGACATTCGCTTTCCAGGATCTTCAAGAGTTTGTTTCCTGTTAACACTACCCAGTGGGATTCCTGGGGGCCTCCCCCGAAGGTGGATTTGGCCGTAGCAAAGCTGTCCCGCAGAACCCTGGTGCCCTTGGAAGATGGTTCAAATCTTCAGGACCCTCTGGATCGTAGGGTGGACTCCATTCTGAAGAAGGTCTACTCAGCTTCCTCCGCGCAAGCCTCTGTGGCCATAGCCTCCTCTATGGTTGGTGACTTTTTGCGCAACCGCTTAGCCGCCTTGGAGCGGGATATAGACTTGGGCGTAGACAGAGATGAGATTCTGGCCTCTATGAAAAGAGTTCATAGGGCTGCAGATTATTTGGCGGAATCCTCCTGCCATCAATTAAAAATCTCCGCCAAATCTATGGCGTTGTCTACTGCGGCCCGTAGACCCCTTTGGCTAAAGCCTTGGCGGACAGATTTTGCGTCTAAAGCAGCACTCTGTGCTCTCCCCTTTGAGCCGGGAAGGGTGTCTGGCCAAAGCTTAGACGCCATTATGGAGGGATTAGCTGAAGGTAGGGGAAGGTCCCTACCTCAAGCATCCAGGGGCAGACGTGCTCCCTCTAGAGGCAGAGGTTCTTCCTCTAATTATAGACGCCCTTCCCAACAACGGCGTTTTAGATATCGCCCTAGGGGAGCTGGTCGTGGCGCTTCCAAGGAGGACACCAAGAGGAAGCCTGAGTTTTGACGTGGGGCAGCTCCCTGTGGCCCCCCTTCCTGTGGGAGGACGTCTTTCCTCCTTTTCCAGAAGCATGGTTCACCCATATCCAAGACCCATGGGCGTTGAAGATCATACAACACGGGTATCACATCGACTTTCATCTTCCACCTCCAGATCGGTTCGTTTCCACCCAAACTCTTCCACCTTCTCAGCAGGCCAGTCTAGAAGCCTTGGTTGCCGAATATGTTACCAAGGGCGCCCTGGAGAAGGTACCAGCCTCAGACCTTGGTCTGGGAGTCTACTCCCCCGTCTTTCTGGTCCCCAAGTTCACCGGGGGCTGGAGGATGATAATAGATCTGAGGTACCTCAATCGGTTTATCAGGAAGATGCAGTCACTGAAGGAGTAATAAAATTAAAACTTAACTTTTAATAATGATATATAAAAAAAATTCTAAAATCATCCACCAATACACTAACTAATGGTGCTCAGGGGTAGAAAGATAAGAGGTATGCCCATGCATTATAGGACACACTTTAAGATAAATGCCTCCACTAGCCCTGAGTCACCACTAAATACCCCAAAATGAAAGCAGGGGTTAAATTTGCATGGTCAGTGGCTAAAGTGTTCACCCTGACCTATTTACAAATACGGCTGGGCTATTCCTAGCATCCTAGCCAGAAAAATGTTTAGCAGTAAAAATGATATCCTGCTCTCAGCATATTCCCCTCAACGCGTTTCATTAGCCCTATTGCGGGTCAAATCATCAGGAGGGAGTGAAGTACTCGATAGTACTAATCGTAGTGCGGTAAGAACCGCAGTTCCCCCGTCCCGTATGGTAGGACGGAGTACTGGTGTATGCCGCCGGCCGCGGCGTCTCTCGGGATTATGAATCCAAAACTCCACCCATGCAGTCACGCCTACCATGACGTGGCGCACCGTGATTGGTCGCGCCCAAATGCTGAGCCCGGGGCTGAATGCATGGGTCCGATATATGAATACTATTAACCCTAATGCCATGATCATAAATAGATCACCGGCATAGTTAAACATCGCTGGTAAATGAAGTATAATGCTGTCTGCTGTATCTAATAGACAGACATTCAATGTCTCACCATTACTATGGTACATTATGCATATGATATTCCACAAAGAACCGCATCCTGTAAAATACAACTGACAAAAGGTAAAGACAATATTTGCAATGATGTATTGTCATAAGGATATGCACAGATCGCTACATTGATATATACAGATCGCTACATTGTATGAGTGCTTAACCCTCATAATTGACATTATATAGTGTGTTAAGTGTTCGCAACATGGAACACCAGTGTGAACTGCTCCCAATTGTACAGGTAAGTATAGGTGTAACATACCAATGGCTGCATACATATATTGTAAAATCTGAAAAACTGCAAAGGGTTCAAGGATACTATAAGCACCCTAAATGGATTCTATTCATAGGCCATTACCAAACGGAAATTATATAAAGCCTACAATACAATAGCCATACAGTCAGAAAGTTACCATTTGCTAAGATAATTATACAACAGGGCCTGGATAACATTAACCCTTAGGGGCTACACAAACCCAACTACTCTATATAAAGCAAGTGTACCCAATATTTTCATTTAACCCCTTGGGGCTCAATGATTGCATCCTGTATATCCAAGTTGCCTCTTTTTGTAATATCCTTTGGTGTAGATCACCGCCTCTAGGATTTGGTCTGACAATTTCTATACCTTGGAAGTGAATAGCTTTAGTATCACCATCATGATGGTCCCAAATATGTCGGCTTAACGGTCTATCTTCGTTACGCCTAATATTGCCAATATGATCTAAAATACGGCGACGTAGTTGTCGTGATGTCATACCAACATAATTCTTGGGGCAACTACATGTTGCTACATATACCACTCCCTCACTGGAACAATTGATAAAACTGCGGATATCATATGTTTTCCCGGTGGATACGCATGAGAATTTGGGGCCCATTTTAATAAATTCACACGCCTTACATTTACCACATTTGAACATCCCGTTAGGCACATTTTTATTGAGCCAAGTAGTTGTAGATAATGGGGTCATGTGGCTATGTATCAGTCTGTCTTGAAGATTTCTGCCCCTACGAAACGTAATCGATGGTGTATCTTGTAATAAATCTACAATATCCGTATCTAGTTTCAATACATTCCAATAAGAGTGGAGTATGGATCTCACTTCTCTGTTTAGATGGTCAAATGTCCCAATAATTCTAATTTGATTATTCACATTGTCCCTAGGGCGAGGATTAAGTAGGTCAGTTCGATTTTGTATCCGTGCATAATTGTAAGATTCAGTCAAAACCGATTCTGGGTAACCACGTGCTTTTAGTCGACTGGAAAGATCCCTTGAGGCATTTTGGAAGGAAGAAAATGAGGAACAATTACGTCTCATTCTCAAAAATTGTCCCTTAGGGATACCCCTTCGTAAAGGAAGGGGATGGTGACTATCCCACGAGAGGATGTTGTTAGTGGCCGTCTCTTTCCGATATACTTCGGTAGACACATCACCCATCTCATCAATAGTGATTTTCAGATCTAAAAAGGTGAGTTGGCGTTTATTCACATCAGCGGTGAATTTGAGATTGAGATCATTTTTATTTAATACATTGACGAATTCCCTGAACTGTATCTCAGTTCCCGACCAAAAAATCAAAATGTCGTCAATATATCTAAGCCACATATGGACCATTGACGTCCACATTTCCATCTCCTCTGAAAAGACGTACCGCTCCTCCCACCACCCCAGATATAAATTTGCAAAAGTTGGTGCAGCGGGACTGCCCATCGCAGTCCCGACGGTCTGGAGGAAGGAGCGGCCGTCATACGTAAAATAATTACGCTTCAAGATAAACTGCAGAAGATCCAGCACGAATTGACTGTGCTGGGCATGTGGACCCCCACGTGTTTCTAAGAAGCGCCCCACAGCCCCACACCCCTTGTCATGGGGTATGGAGCTGTAGAGCGCCTCAACATCCAAACTGGCAATGAGTGTGCCATCCGGGAAAGTAATTCCATCCAGTCTCCTAAGAACATCCATTGTATCTCGTGTAAAGGATGGTAAAGAGAATACAAATGGCCTCAATATTTTGTCTACATATATGCTGATATTTGTGGAGATGCTGTTGATTCCAGACACTATTGGTCTCCCTTTAAGGGGGGACACCCCTTTATGTAGTTTGGGGAGACAATAGAAAGTAGGTATAACCGGTTTTTTAGGTACCATAAATTCCCATTCAGTATATGAGATAATTCCATCATTCAAAGCCTTATCTAATAGTATGGTAAGTTCATTTAGAAATACTTCGGTTGGATCATTCTCTAATACACGATATGCCTGAGGATAGTTGAGTATATCATAACACATGGTTTTGTACTTATCCCGGTCCATAATGATGATGTTTATAAACATCATTTTTGACTGAATCTTACAATTATGCACGGATACAAAATCGAACTGACCTACTTAATCCTCGCCCTAGGGACAATGTGAATAATCAAATTAGAATTATTGGGACATTTGACCATCTAAACAGAGAAGTGAGATCCATACTCCACTCTTATTGGAATGTATTGAAACTAGATACGGATATTGTAGATTTATTACAAGATACACCATCGATTACGTTTCGTAGGGGCAGAAATCTTCAAGACAGACTGATACATAGCCACATGACCCCATTATCTACAACTACTTGGCTCAATAAAAATGTGCCTAACGGGATGTTCAAATGTGGTAAATGTAAGGCGTGTGAATTTATTAAAATGGGCCCCAAATTCTCATGCGTATCCACCGGGAAAACATATGATATCCGCAGTTTTATCAATTGTTCCAGTGAGGGAGTGGTATATGTAGCAACATGTAGTTGCCCCAAGAATTATGTTGGTATGACATCACGACAACTACGTCGCCGTATTTTAGATCATATTGGCAATATTAGGCGTAACGAAGATAGACCGTTAAGCCGACATATTTGGGATCATCATGATGGTGATACTAAAGCTATTCACTTCCAAGGTATAGAAATTGTCAGACCAAATCCTAGAGGCGGTGATCTACACCAAAGGATACAAAAAGAGGCAACTTGGATATACAGGATGCAATCATTGAGCCCCAAGGGGTTAAATGAAAATATTGGGTACACTTGCTTTATATAGAGTAGTTGGGTTTGTGTAGCCCCTAAGGGTTAATGTTATCCAGGCCCTGTTGTATAATTATCTTAGCAAATGGTAACTTTCTGACTGTATGGCTATTGTATTGTAGGCTTTATATAATTTCCGTTTGGTAATGGCCTATGAATAGAATCCATTTAGGGTGCTTATAGTATCCTTGAACCCTTTGCAGTTTTTCAGATTTTACAATATATGTATGTAGCCATTGGTATGTTACACCTATACTTACCTGTACAATTGGGAGCAGTTCACACTGGTGTTCCATGTTGCGAACACTTAACACACTATATAATGTCAATTATGAGGGTTAAGCACTCATACAATGTAGCGATCTGTATATATCAATGTAGCGATCTGTGCATATCCTTATGACAATACATCATTGCAAATATTGTCTTTACCTTTTGTCAGTTGTATTTTACAGGATGCGGTTCTTTGTGGAATATCATATGCATAATGTACCATAGTAATGGTGAGACATTGAATGTCTGTCTATTAGATACAGCAGACAGCATTATACTTCATTTACCAGCGATGTTTAACTATGCCGGTGATCTATTTATGATCATGGCATTAGGGTTAATAGTATTCATATATCGGACCCATGCATTCAGCCCCGGGCTCAGCATTTGGGCGCGACCAATCACGGTGCGCCACGTCATGGTAGGCGTGACTGCATGGGTGGAGTTTTGGATTCATAATCCCGAGAGACGCCGTGGCCGGCGGCATACACCAGTACTCCGTCCTACCATACGGGACGGGGGAACTGCGGTTCTTACCGCACTACGATTAGTACTATCGAGTACTTCACTCCCTCCTGATGATTTGACCCGCAATAGGGCTAATGAAACGCGTTGAGGGGAATATGCTGAGAGCAGGATATCATTTTTACTGCTAAACATTTTTCTGGCTAGGATGCTAGGAATAGCCCAGCCGTATTTGTAAATAGGTCAGGGTGAACACTTTAGCCACTGACCATGCAAATTTAACCCCTGCTTTCATTTTGGGGTATTTAGTGGTGACTCAGGGCTAGTGGAGGCATTTATCTTAAAGTGTGTCCTATAATGCATGGGCATACCTCTTATCTTTCTACCCCTGAGCACCATTAGTTAGTGTATTGGTGGATGATTTTAGAATCTTTTTTTATATATCATTATTAAAAGTTATGTTTTAATTTTATTACTCCTTCAGTGACTGCATATTTATTGAGTAATTACCCCTCAGTGACATATGGTTTATCAGGAAGAGGTCATTTCGAATGGAAACCGTGGATTCCGTGGCTGTGTTTCTTCAGCCAGGAGAGGTGATGGTTACCCTCGATTTGAAGGACGCCTATCTACATGTCCCCATTGCTCATTTCCACAGGAAGTTCCTCAGGATTGCCGTCGCTATGGCCGGCCACAGGGAGCACTATCAATTCACAGCTCTGCCATTCGGCATCACATCCGCCCCACTGGTATTCACCAAGGTGATTTCTCCGGTCGCCGCGGCCTTCAGACTTCAGGGTCTTTTCATCGTCCCTTATCTAGACGACTGGCTACTGAAAGCTCAGTCTCCTGCTGCCCTCCTCCAGCAGCTCAACCTTGCCATCAACTTCCTACAGGAGTTAGGATTATCAATTGGGAGAAGTCCGAAATCGTTCCATCCACCTGAAGAAAATTCCTTGGATTTATAGTGGATTCAGAAGCGATGCAGATCTTCCTCTCTAGTCCAAGGAAGGAAAGAATCCAAGCCTGTGCACGATTCCTATTGCGCACTCGGCAGGTAACCATCCGGACCGCCATGAGAGTCCTGGGCCTGATGTCATCCTCGGCCAGGGCGGTGCCTTGGGCTTTATGGCATTTGCGTCCCCTGCAGATGGAAGTGTTGAGAACCTGGAACAGGTCTCCACGGGGATTGCACAAGAAGATCTGCCTTTCTCCCGCTACCCGTCTTTCCCTCAGATGGTGGATACACCTGAAAGACGGAAGGTCCACGGTCCCGACAGTGTGGACCCTGTTGACAACAGATGCATCCCAGTGGGGATGGGGAGCCCATTGTCAAGACAAAACTGTACAAGGACGATGGAGATGTCCGGAGCTGGGGTCATCCAATCTCAAGGAACTCAGAGCAGTGTACCTGGCCCTAGTACACTTTGCCCCAGAATTGAAAGGCAAGTCTGTCAAAAACCGGTCAGACAATATGACGGTGGTAGTCTATATAAACAAACAAGGGGGCACCAGGTCACCAACCTTGCTGAGAGAGACGAATCTCATATTTGCCTAGGCGGAGAAGAATCTGGTCCAGTTATCCGCTGTTCACATAAAGGGCTCCCTGAACATAGTAGCGGATCAGCTGAGTCAGGGTATTACCGTATCAGGAGAATGGTCTCTCAATCCAGACGTATTTCAACAGATCGTCCAGAGATGGGGTCTCCCGGAGGTCGATCTTATGGCTACCCGACTCAACGCCAAGGTAGGGACCTTCTGCTCCCTGTACCAGGAGGACAATCCCTTGGCGGTGGATGCCCTGTCCATCCCATGGAGGTTCAGGCTGTTTTACATATTCCCTCCAATTCCAATCATACCGAAGGTATTGATAAAAATAAGACAGGACCAAGCCTCGGGAATAGCCATAATCCCGTTCTGGCCAAAAAGGGCTTGGTTTGCTCAGCTCATACAAATGAGTCAGGGCATATATTGGAGGCTTCCCCCACTCCCAGACCTGGTAACCCAAGGAGAGCTGAGATGCCAGGATCTGAGGAGACTCAACCTGACAGCCTGGAGGTTGACCAGTCCCTATTGAGAAATAGAGGACTGTCACAAGCCATCTTGAAGACCCTATCCAGCGCCAGAGCAGATTCGACTAACAGGAACTACCGTCGAATAGGTAACATCTTTAATGCCTGGTGTCTGCAGCATCAAGTGGACTCCACCGATCCCCCTACGGAGGCGATCCTGGACTTCCTTCAAGACGGACTAGACAGAGGTCTTGCTGCGGCCACACTCAAGGTACACGTAGCGGCCCTGTCCGCCTATCTGGGGAGGCGTTTGTCTCAGGATCCTTTAGTGAGCACCTTTATTAAAGGGGCAACTAGGCTGAGACCGGTGGTAAACACCCCTGTCCACCAATGGGACCTTATTCCGGTCCTGAACGCCCTATGTGGCCAGCCATTTGAACCTCTGGAAGAGGTCTCCCTCAAGTCGCTAACCGGCAAAATGGCGCTGCTATTGGCAGTCACACCTGCCAAACGCGTTAGTGAACTACAAGCTTTGTCCGCTGAGGAGCCATATACCACCTTTTTCTCTGACCATGTACAGCTTAGGTTCCTCCCTGGGTTTCGTCCCAAGGTGCCATCTGCTGTAAACAGGAACCAACTGATTTCCCTTCCAGTATTTTTTCCGTTCCCTTCTTCTGCTGAAGAAGAAAGATGGCACAAGCTGGATGTGGTTAGATGCCTGCAGATCTACTTGCAGCGCACTCGCCCCTTTAGGTGGACTGAAAACCTGTTGGTCAGCTACACGGGGAAAAACAAGGGCGCCAAAGCCGCCAAAGCTACAATATCCCGGTGGGTTACCGAGACTATTAGAGTCGCCTATACCGCCCAAGGGCTGTCGGCTCCATCTTTCCTTCATGCCCATTCAACCAGGGCAGTGTCCACTTCACGGGCAGAAAGAAGTGCTTTGTCTGTGGACCAAATATATGCAGCTGCCTCTTGGGCATCTGAATCCACCTTCATTCGGCATTACCGCCTGAAGGACCAAGTGGCAGATTCCACTGCCTTTGCCCAGACCAGTTTAAGTTCGGTCATGGGTTTGTCCCACCCATCTTGGGGACCTGCTTGCTATATCCCCACATTGTGCCGCTGTTGAGGACGACAGGGAACTAGTGATTATGAAGATAATCTTGTTTCCCTTAGTCCTAACAGCGGCACAAGATTTCCCACCCTGGGAATCATATCTTATGTATAAAACTGTATATAAATGTAATGGAGGTACTTTTGTATTTACACGCAGAGGGGAGGTTCTTGTGCCCTCTTATAGGGCCTGCCACGCATTTGATTGGCTAATTAAATATCCGCCTGTCCTACCAGCACACAGGGGCAGAAATACCCCCCACATTGTGCCGCTGTTAGGACTAAGGGAAACAAGATTATCTTCATAATCACTCGTTAACAACCTTTTAATAAGTATGACCATACATGTCCCGTCTCGTCTCCATAAAGACCACCAGTGGGACACTTGGTACGTATTATTAAATACACCACGTTAGGTGTGTTGCAGGTGAAGTTACCTGGGGTCTTGTAGTCCTGATTGGAGTTGGGGATCTTTATTTTATCTGTGGTTAGTATGTGTGGGCAGGTTTTGCATTTATTCTGTCTGCATGGAAATGTTCCTGTGCTAGTTGGGGGTGAGAGTGAGCCTCTAACAACCATATTTCTGAGAGGATAGACCCTCAGAATACGGATGAACTTGCACCGCCACACGATTACAGAACAGAGAATGGACCTCCCTGTGCCAAAATACTTCTGCAATCAAAATCATAATATCATCTATGACATGAAATTTCAAAAGTAAAAAAGATACCCATTAAGATTAAGATAGCCATTTTTTGTTAGCCATTAAAAGAGGTATCAACCACTGAGGACTCTCAATCTTTACATTTCATATCCACTGGCTAATATGGTACAATGGTATATTTTTTCTATGACAATACAGTAATAGAAAGGTTTACCATCCCCGTGCCCCACAATGAATCTGGTTTCAGTAAGGGTAGTACCATTAGGGCTCCTTGATCTAGGTCTCAGTTATAGAAAACTCAAGTCTCAGTGCAGAGTGAGATGGTTACTAGAGATGAGCGAACAGTGTTCTATCGAACTCATGTTCGATCGGATATTAGGCTGTTCGGCATGTTCGAATCGAATCGAACACCGCGTGGTAAAGTGCGCCATTACTCGATTCCCCTCCCACCTTCCCTGGCGCCTTTTTTGCTCCAATAACAGCGCAGGGTAGGTGGGACAGGAACTACGACACCGGTGACGTTGAAAAAAGTAGGCAAAACCCATTGGCTGCCGAAAACATGTGACCTCTAATTTAAAAGAACAGCGACGCCCAGGTTCGCGTCATTCTGAGCTTGCAATTCACCGGGGACGGAGGTTTCCGTCCAGTTAGCTAGGGCTTAGATTCTGGGTAGGCAGGGACAGGCTAGGATAGGAAGGAGAAGACAACCAACAGCTCTTATAAGAGCTAAATTCCAGGGAGAAGCTTGTCAGTGTAACGTGGCACTGACGGGCTCAATCGCCGCAACCCAGCTTTCCCAGGATCCTGAATGGAATACACTGACAGTGTATTCCCGTATACCCCATACATACACTCCAAATCCCCGTTCCAACGGTGTGCCCCCCCCCACCTTCACCTCAGAAATACCCTGCAAGTCCCCTAGCAATAGGATTGGGGCTATATACACCCACTATTTTTGCTACTGCCATATAGTGCCATTGTCTGACTGGGAATTCAAAGAATATATTGGGGTTACAAATACCCTCATTTCTTGCTACTGCCATATAGTGCCAGTTTCTGACTGGGAATTCAAAGAATATATTGGGGTTACGTGCACCCACAATTTTTGCTACTGCTATATAGTGCCATTGTCTGACTGGGAATTCAAAGAATATATTGGGGTTACAAATACCCTCATTTCTTGCTACTGCTATATAGTGCAATTGTCTGACTGGGAATTCAAAGAATATATTAGGGTTACGTGCACCCACAATTTTTGCTACTGGTATATAGTGCCATTGTCTGACTGGGAATTCAAAGAATATATTGCGGTTACGTGCACCCACAATTTTTGCTACTGCTATATAGTGCCATTGTCTGACTGGGAATTCAAGGAATATATTGGGTTTACAAATACCCTCATTTCTTGCTACTGCCATATAGTGCCAGTTTCTGACTGGGAATTCAAAGAATATATTGGGGTTACGTGCACCCACAATTTTTGCTACTGCTATATAGTGCCATTGTCTGACTGGGAATTCAAAGAATATATTGGGGTTACGTGCACCCACAATTTTTGCTACTGCTATATAGTGCCATTGTCTGACTGGGGATTCAAAGAATATATTGGGGTTACGTGCACCCAAAATTTTTGCTACTGGTATATAGTGCCATTGTCTGACTGGGAATTCAAAGAATATATTGGGTTTACAAATACCCCCATTTCTTGCTACTGCCATATAGTGCCAGTTTCTGACTGGGAATTCAAAGAATATATTGGGGTTACGTGCACCCACAATTTTTGCTACTGCCATATAGTGCCATTGTCTGACTGGGAATTCAAAGAATATATTGGGGTTACGTGCACCCACAATTTTTGCTACTGCTATATAGTGCCATTGTCTGACTGGGAATTCAAAGAATATATTGGGGTTACGTGCACCCACAATTTTTGCTACTGCTATATAGTGCCATTGTCTGACTGGGAATTCAAAGAATATATTGGGTTTACAAATACCCTCATTTCTTGCTACTGCCATATAGTGCCAGTTTCTGACTGGGAATTCAAAGAATATATTGGGGTTACAAATACCCTCATTTCTTGCTACTGCCATATAGTGCCATTGTCTGACTGGGAATTCAAAGAATATATTGGGGTTACAAATACCCTCATTTCTTGCTACTGCCATATAGTGCCAGTTTCTGACTGGGAATTCAAAGAATATATTGGGGTTACGTGCACCCACAATTTTTGCTACTGCTATATAGTGCCATTGTCTGACTGGGAATTCAAAGAATATATTGGGGTTACGTGCACCCACAATTTTTGCTACTGGTATATAGTGCCATTGTCTGACTGGGAATTCAAAGAATATATTGGGGTTACGTGCACCCACAATTTTTGCTACTGGTATATAGTGCCATTGTCTGACTGGGAATTCAAAGAATATATTGGGGTTACGTGCACCCACAATTTTTGCTACTGCTATATAGTGCCAGTTTCTGACTGGGAATTCAAAGAATATATTGGGGTTACAAATACCCTCATTTCTTGCTACTGCCATATAGTGCCATTGTCTGACTGGGAATTCAAAGAATATATTCGGGTTACAAATACCCTCATTTCTTGCTACTGCCATATAGTGCCAGTTTCTGACTGGGAATTCAAAGAATATATTGGGGTTACGTGCACCCACAATTTTTGCTACTGCTATATAGTGCCATTGTCTGACTGGGAATTCAAAGAATATATTGGGGTTACGTGCACCCACAATTTTTGCTACTGGTATATAGTGCCATTGTCTGACTGGGAATTCAAAGAATATATTGGGGTTACGTGCACCCACAATTTTTGCTACTGCTATATAGTGCCATTGTCTGACTGGGAATTTAAAGAATATATTGGGTTTACAAATACCCTCATTTCTTGCTACTGCCATATAGTGCCAGTTTCTGACTGGGAATTCAAAAATATATTGGGGTTACAAATACCCTCATTTCTTGCTACTGCCATATAGTGCCAGTTTCTGACTGGGAATTCAAAGAATATATTGGGGTTACAAATACCCTCATTTCTTGCTACTGCCATATAGTGCCAGTTTCTGACTGGGAATTCAAAGAATATATTGGGTTTACAAATACCCTCATTTCTTGCTACTGCCATATAGTGCCAGTTTCTGACTGGGAATTCAAAGAATATATTGGGGTTACGTGCACCCACAATTTTTTCTACTGGTATATAGTGCCATTGTCTGACTGGGAATTTAAAGAATATATTGGGGTTACGTGCACCCGCAATTTTTGCTACTGCTATATAGTGCCATTGTCTGACTGGGAATTCAAAGAATATATTGGGTTTACAAATACCCTAATTTCTTGCTACTGCTATATAGTGCCAGTTTCTGACTGGGAATTCAAAATGCGCAAGGCTCCCAGAAAGGGACGTGGACGAGGCCGTGGGCGAGGTCGGGGGAATGGTTCTGGGGAGCAAGGTAGCAGTGAAGCCACAGGGCGTCCCGTGCCTACTCCTGTGGGGCAGCAAGCATTGCGCCACTCCACAGTGCCAGGGTTGCTTGCCACATTAACTAAACTGCAGGGTACAAACCTTAGTAGGCCCGAGAACCAGGAACAGGTCTTGCAATGGCTGTCGGATAACGCTTACAGCACATTGTCCAGCAGCCAGTCAGACTCTGCCTCCTCTCCTCCTATTACCCAACAGTCTTGTCCTCCTTCCTCCCAAAATTCCCAAGCTTCACAGAACAATAACCCCAACTGTCCCTGCTCCCCAGAGCTGTTCTCCGCTCCTTTCATTGTCCCTCAACCTGCCCCTCCACGTCGCGATTCCACGAACCTAACAGAGGAGCATCTGTGTCCAGATGCTCAAACACTAGAGTCTCCTCCATCTCCGTTCGATTTGGTGGTGGATGACCAGCAACCCACCCTCATCAACGATGATGTGACGCAGTTGCCGTCAGGGCATCCAGTTGACATGCGCATTGTGTGGGAGGAGGAGATGAGACAGGAGTTGGAAGAGGAAGTGGTGGATGATGAGGACGCTGACCCGACCTGGACAGGGGGGATGTCAAGCGGGGAAAGTAGTGTGGATGTTGAGGCAGGTGCAGCACCAAAAAGGGTAGCTAGAGGCAGAGGCAGAGGTCAGCAGCTTAGGCGAAGCCAGGCCACACCCGGAATCTCCCAAGATGTTCCAGTTCGTACCCAGCCCCGAAAAACTCCCACCTCGAGGGCACGTTTCTCGAAGGTGTGGAGTTTTTTCAAGGAATGCGCCATGGACAGATATAGTGTTGTCTGCACAATTTGCCTCTCGAAATTGATTAGGGGCTCTGAGAAGAGCAACCTGTCCACCACTTCAATGCGCCGTCATTTGGAATCCAAGTACTGGAATCAGTGGCAGGCAGCAACGGCAGGACAAAGGCCGCCTGCCGTTCACGCCACTGCCACTGCCTCTGCCTCTGCCACTGCTGACTGTGCTGGCGATGCACTCCAGAGGACGAGCCAGGACACCACTTCATCTGCCTCCGCCACTTTGTTGACTTCTTCCTCATCCTCCCCTGTTCCTGTCTTATCTCCTTCTCCTGCACCATCAAAGGCACCATCAGGCGCTTCTTTACAACAACCCACCATCTCTCAGACATTGGAGCGGCGGCAGAAATACACTGCTAACTACCCACACGCGCAAGCCTTGAACGCCAACATCGCTAAACTGCTGGCCCAGGAGATGTTGGCGTTCTGGCTTGTTGAAACTCCCGCCTTCCTGGACCTGATGGCAACTGCGGCACCTCGCTATGCCGTCCCTAGCCGTCACTACTTCTCCCAGTGTGCCGTCCCCGCCTTGCACCAGCACGTGTCACTCAACATCAGGCGGGCCCTTAGTTCCACGCTTTGCACAAAGGTCCACTTGACCACCGACGCGTGGACAAGTGCATGCGGACAGGGACGCTACATTTCACTGACGGCACACTGGGTGAATGTAGTTGAGGCTGGGACTGCTTCCCAAACTGGCCCGGTGTACCTCGTCTCCCCGCCTAACATTCCTGGCAGGGACACGAGAAGAACACCCCCTCCTCCTCCTCCTCCACCGCCTCCTCCTCCGCCACCGCCTCCTCCTCCGCTGTTAGATTGACCCCAGCTACGAGTTGGAAACGTTGCAGCACTGGCGTTGGTAGACGTCAGCAGGCCGTGCTGAAGCTGATCAGCTTGGGGGACAGACAGCACACTGCCTCCGAGGTGAGGGATGCCCTCCTCGATGAGACGGCAATATGGTTTGAGCCGCTGCACCTGGGCCCAGGCATGGTCGTTTATGATAACGGCCGGAACCTGGTAGCAGCTCTGGAGCTTGCCGGACTCCAACATGTTCCATGCCTGGCCCACGTCTTCAACCTAGTGGTGCAACGTTTCCTAAAGAGCTACCCCAATGTTCCAGAGCTACTGGTGAAAGTGCGGCGCATGTGCGCCCACTTTCGCAAGTCGACAGTAGCCGCTGCTAGCTTAAAATCTCTCCAGCAACGCCTGCATGTGCCACAACACCGGCTTTTGTGCGACGTCCCCACACGCTGGAACTCAACGTTTCAGATGTTGAATAGAGTGGTTGAGCAGCAGAGACCTTTGATGGAATACCAGCTACAAAACCCTAGGGTGCCACAAAGTCAGCTGCCTCAGTTTCTCATCCATGAGTGGCCATGGATGAGAGACCTTTGTGATATCCTACGGGTGTTTGAGGAGTCCACAAGGAGGGTGAGCTCTGAGGATGCGATGGTGAGCCTTACAATCCTGCTCTTGTGTGTTCTGAGAGAATCCCTGATTGACATCAGGGATAACTCAGATCACACAGAGGAGTCAGGGATAGCATCCGATCCGTCACAGCTGGAGAGTAGGTCCACACATCTGTCCGCTTCATCGCGTTTAATGGAGGAGGAGGAGGAGGAGGAAGAAGAGTTGTCCGATGATGTGATGGTGATACAGGAGGCTTCCGGGCAACTTCGAATCGTCCCATTGTTGCAGCGCGGATGGGTAGACATGGACGATGAGGAGGAAATGGAGATTGAACTTTCCGGTGGGGCCAGAGGAGTCATGCCAACTAACACTGTGGCAGACATGGCTGAGTTCATGTTGGGGTGCTTTACAACCGACAAGCGTATTGTCAAAATCATGGAGGACAACCAGTACTGGATCTTTGCTATCCTTGACCCCCGGTATAAAAACAACATCTCCTCTTTTATTCCGGTAGAGGGGAGGGCCAATCGCATCAATGCTTGCCACAAGCAATTGGTGCAGAATATGATGGTGATGTTTCCAGCATGTGACATTGGCGGCAGGGAGGGCAGTTCCTCCAGTAGGCGACCAAGTTCTCACCGGTCCACACAAACAAGGGGCACACTGTCTAAGGTCTGGGACACCTTGATGGCACCCCCTCTCCAAAGTGCCACCACGGAGGGTCCTAGTGTCACCAGGCGTGAGAAGTATAGGCGCATGTTGCGGGAATACCTTTCCAACCACAGCCCTGTCCTCTCCGACCCCTCTGCGCCCTACACGTATTGGGTGTCGAAGTTGGACCTGTGGCTTGAACTTGCCCTATATGCCTTGGAGGTGCTGTCCTGTCCTGCCGCCAGCGTCCTATCTGAGAGGGTGTTCAGTGCAGCCGGTGGCATCATCACTGACAAGCGCACCCGTCTGTCAGCTGAGAGTGCCGACCGGCTCACTTTGATAAAAATGAACCACCACTGGATAGAGCCTTCATTTTTTTGCCCACCTGTGTAAAGCACCCCAACATGAAACTCCATGTCTGTGCTCAACCTCTCCAATTCCTCCGCATCCTCATACTCATCCACCATAAGCGTTGCACAATTCTGCTAATACTAGGCTCCCTCCACCCTGATTTCCCACAACTCTGCTGGTTAGAGGCTCCCTCCACTCTGATTTCCCCCAACTCTGCTGGTTAGAGGCTCCCTCCACCATGAATTGGTCCAAACTGGGTTTTTAGAGGCTCCCTCCACCATGAATTGGTCCAAACTGGGGTTTTTAGAGGCTTCTTCCACCATGAATTTGCCCAAACTGGGCTGGTTAGAGGCTCCCTCCACCATGAATTGGTCCAAACTGGGGTTTTTAGAGGCTCCCTCCACCATGAAGTGGTCCAAACTGGGTTTTTTAGAGGCTCCCTCCACCATGAATTGGTCCAAACTGGGGTTTTTAGAGGCTCCCTCCACCATGAATTTGCCCCAACTCTGCTGGTTAGAGGCTCCCTCCACCCTGATTTTCAAAACAAATGTTGGTGCCAACCTCAACTTACTACAAGGGCCAAATTCACTGCTGGTGACAAGCTCTCCTCACTGCAAGTGCCAAATACACATGTTTCAAGGTGTTTTCCTACTGTCAGAGAGGTGGTATTGAGTGTGTAAAGTGTGTAGTTGTTAGGCTGTGATGTTGGGGTAATAGAGGGTCTTTGGTGTGTTAGATGCCCCCAGACATGCTTCCCCTGCTGTCCCAGTGTCATTCCAGAGGTGTTGGCATCATTTCCTGGGGTGTCATAGTGGACTTGGTGACCCTCCAGACACGGATTTGGGTTTCCCCCTTAACGAGTATATGTTCCCCATAGACTATAATGGGGTTCGAAACCCGTTCGAACACACGAACAGTGAGCGGCTGTTCGATTCGAATTTCGAACCTCGAACATTTTAGTGTTCGCTCATCTCTAATGGTTACAAGGTCACAGATGACATACAGTAATCTTGCTGTGGTTTCTTTTACTATACTGTAATTATGGTTTGTTTCTATGCCTACTGGATTTTATTCTAATGGCATCTCATCTATAGCTAAATTAAAAGGATCCTATCACTCGAGAAAATGGCCGCTTGCACAGTATTGGAAGTGGTCATTTTCTCGTAGCCTATGGGTATGCACAGACTGCTCCACAAAAGGCCCGAGGCCTTAGAAGTTACAACCCACCGCTGGAAGAATAGGAGGAAGATGATGCTGCTGAAGAAGACGAGACGGTGCAGGAGAGAGCACTCTTGCTGCATTGGGGATGCTCCAAAAGCTGTCTGAGCGCTGGGACCCACCCCCAATGCTGCAAGAGAGCTCATTAGCATACCGACAAGAATCGGGATTATAGGCGAACGGCGGCGCAGAGAACACAACTAAAGGTAGGAGATGAATAGCCTCTCTTAAGGCTATTCCGATGTGGTACTTAGAAAAAAAATCATGTCTGAATGATAGAATCCCTTTAATATAAATTAATATTTCTGTTGAGAATGTATTATATAGGAACAAGTGATAATAATCAGTTATTGTAGCTTGCTGATGGTTTCCCCAATGTGAATACAGCTTGTGTATCTCTATTGGAAAACACCCATAAGGAAGTTTTTCATTGCTATATATATAAGATTGTTAATCTGTAAGAACAAATCTTTTATCACCTTCTTCTAGGCTGGTAAATGTTTTTTTTCTAAAGCCTGGAACATTACAGGCAGATGAGAATCAAATGATGGTAAAGAGAAGTACAAGTTCCCCGTCTCCCCAATACAATCCCAGTGATAAGTATTTATACCTTTCATATGTATTTTTAGATCAAACCTTTTAGTGTCATAGACATTTGTTTCTATAGAAACAGCCAGAGACTTCACTTCTGCACTTAGTACCTAAATTTTGAGTCTTTGTTGTTATGAATTAGAATTTTTAAGTAAATCCACCTACTCACATATGCTCTGGTTAAAACTGGAGAATACACTGGGAATCAGAAAACATGGCATATGTTTGGGAGGATATAATTTGGATGATATGTGACAATCTTAGATATGAGAGTGAGAGTTACAGTGTACAGTATATGCTTGGTGTATACGGTTAGTGTTATAGGATGTGGGGATGGTAATTATATGTTTGTTAGAGGGAATATGTCTCTAAGACAAACCTTTGTAAATTAAGGGATCTTCAAGATGCCCTGAAAGAATATAAGCTGTGTATGTAAAGCAATTTCTTTACCTTGTTGATGTCACAAAGTTGTAACTTTATTGTTTTCATCTTTTTCCATTGGAGCAAATTTGTTAAGACTAACCTAGGAAACATAAGTCTTAACAAATTTGCTCCATTGTATTTTGTGTTGGTGGTAAATTTTGGTTGATATGTCATGCATTTAATTTTAAACAAATAGGAAATAGACAAAAGTTTGGAAAAATTACTTTTGAATCAATTTTGAAAAATGTGAAAAATTTCTGCTTTTCAGACAAACTATAATCTAAATATTATTTAACATATCTCTGCTTTATGTTGTACTGTTGTACTCATTTTTTAAGCATTTTTTTTTTTTTATTAATAATTCTTATTATAGGCAGGGAGGGAGTGCAAAGACTGGAACTGAAGAGTCTATTGGTATAGGGAACAGATATCTTCAGTTATTTGAGCTCCAAGGGGACCAGATTTCCAAGTATTTATGGTGAGTCGTTGTTGACCAACTGTGCAAAGCCTCAAATCTAAAGATCTGATAGACGTTCTCTTGCCAGTGGGATATAGCTGAAGGGGTTTGTTGTAGCCAAAGGAGTAGAATGAGTGTTTTGACTATGATGGTGAATCAGTGTTTGGGAGGGTGTATCCATGTTAGCCAAAGGATTAGACTATGTCTACGGGTATCAGTGAGAAAGAGGTAAAGCCAAGTTTTTTGACTTCTTGTTCAACTTGACTCCAGCAAGAAGTGATAAGTGGGCACGACCACCAAATATGGATCAGAAGTCTATTATCTGAATTACATCTCCAGCATACACCAGTGTCAGAGTTGCAGTGGAATATGGATTTCAGTGAGCAACAGAGCAAAATTAAGGTCGTAAAGATACTGCACGGAGTTGGGGAAGTAAACCCTCTGTTATTTTATATGTGTGGGACCATGCAAAGGGAGTGGAGCTCTTCAGGGATTTTTTCAGGACAGCAACGATATGTTAAGAAGTTCAGACTTTGCTATATTCACCTTATGACCAGAAATAGAGGTATAGTGGTCTATAGAGTGAAGGAAAGAATTATTTGATCCCTTGCTGATTTTGTAAGTTTGCCCATTGACAAAACATGAACAGTCTATAATTTTAAGGGTAGGTTAATTTTAACAGTGAGAGAAAGAATGTCAAAAATAAAATTCAGGAAATCACATTGTATAAATCGTATACATTTATTTGCATTTTGTATAGAGAAATAAGTATTTGATCCTTCTGGCAAACAATACTTGGTGGCAAAAGCCTTGTTGGCAAGCACAGCAGGCACACTTTTTTTTGTAGTTGATGATGAGGTTTGCGCACATGTCAAGAGGAATTTTGGTCCACTCCTCTTTGCAAATCATCTCTAAATCATTAAGATTTTGAGGCTGTCACTTGGCAGCTTGGAGCTTCACCTCCCTCCATATGTTTTCTATGGGATTAAGGTCTGGAGACTGGCTAGGTCACTCCATGACTTTAATGTGCTTCTTTTTGAGCCACTCCTTTGTTGCCTTGGCTGTATGTTTTGGGTAATTATCCTGCTGGAAGACCTAGCCACGACCCATTTTTAATGTCCTGGTGGAGGGAAGGAGGTTGTCACTCAGGATTTTATGGTACATGTTATCAGGTGAAATCTGCCTGAAGAAATCTGGCACTTATTTTTCTGCTAGATGAAAAAATCAGCTAGAGGATAGACAAGCAAGAGGAAAAAGCAACATCTAACTCTCATTGTAATCATAGAAGGCATAAGTCTTCCATGTTAATAAGTCCTTGGGTGTACTATTATTAATCAAATATATTTACATTATGTTATCTAACAAAACGTAGTAAGGGCCCCTTCACACGGCGTTAACGCGACGTAATCGCGCACCGTAAAAAAACGCGGCGTACACGTGCCGTAAACGCGCCACAATGCGCGGCGCGTTTACTCCGTGTGAAGGGGCCCTTACATAGTTGATGAAGTTGGATAAAGAAAGGTCTATCAAGTCCAATTTATAACCTTACAGTGTTAATCCAGAGGAAGTCAAAAAGAAACCACCATGAGGCTTATTCCAATTGTGCCATGTCAGGTGAAAAAATGCCTTCCTGATTTCAATTCCAACAATCAGTATAAAACTGATCTAGTTGTCTTTACCGTAAATCTAAAATCTGTAACCTTCTTGAGGTTGTTCATTTAATACACCATCACAAGATCCTGTGGCAGTGAGGTTCATAGCTTCACTGCTCTTACAGTAATGAGCTATTGGTCTAAGATGCTGGTAATATGTTATAATGTTATTCCCTAGGATGTCCCTTTCTCACTGTTACATGCCTAGGTGTAAGAAGATTTTTTAAAAGGAAATTGTGCTGTCGCTTCATGTATTTGTACCTTGTGATTAGCTTTCTTTTTTTCTAAACTGACTCCAAATTTGTTCATCTGTCCCTGTATTGCAGTTTATCCACTCCCCGAATTATCTTGGTCTCCCTTCTCTGCATTCTATCTACTTCAGCTGTGTCTTTCTTGTAAACAGGGGCCCAGAATGCATACAATACTCTGTGTGGTCATACTAGTTATTTGAATAGAGGAATAACTACATTTTTTGGTTGCCATGAACATCTATGTCTCTTTTGATGCATCACATAATTTTATTTGCCTTGGCAACAGCTGCCTGGTACTGATCATTAAAGGTAAGCTTACTATACAGTCTTAAATAATAATTTACTATTAAAGGGTTTATCCAGTGTATAATATTGATGCCTTATCCTATCCTAGGATATTAGATTTGCAAGGATTATTGTAGATCAGCTGTTTCATGACAAAACAGTGGTACAAAGCTGCAGTACCCAAAGCTACCGCTACACTTTGTATGGCAAGTCAGCAACATGGTTTCTGGCATGTAAGCATTACAGGGAGTCATCCTGTTCTGGAGCAACTGATCTGTGGGGTTCCTGGATGTCTGACCCTCTCAGATCTAATATTTATGACTAGAGATGAGCGAATACAGTTTGATCGAGTAGGTATTTGATCAAATATTAAGATATTTGACATATTCGATTTCGATCTAATACCACGCAGTAAATGCAGAAAAAATTTGTATCCCCTCCCACCTTCCCTGGCGCTTTTTTTTGCACCCATAACTGTGCAGGGGAGCTGGAACAGGAAGCAGGAAAACGTAGGCATAAAAAAAAAAATAGAAAAAAGTCATTGGCTGGCTAAATCAGGTGACCTCAGATTTATAAGAATAGTGTCAGCCATATTCGTGTCAGATGCGGTTGGGTGAGATAGGGAGAGACATACTACTGAGGGTTAGATAGTGATTTTTAGCTTCTGCTAGGCAGGAAAACTGAAAACAAACAACTCTTTTCAGAGCTACACTGCAGGAGGAGTGTATGTACTCAACCGTATATACACTCAACCTGCCAAAATTTCACAAAAGCCCTTTTTAAGGCTCAAATTCATTACAAGTGGTATACACTATATAACTGGCCCATAGGGGTGAGAAGAAAGCTGTATACTGCCATCACCTGTACACATCCGAAAATGTGTCAGGGTATCACAAAGGGATGGGGACGAGGAAATCCAGCTGGGGATCCAGGCCGCAGTCGAGCTACTGCGGATCCAATGGCTACTGGAGAGGGGCAGCCAGCAGTGCCCTCATCTACAACGTCAATCAGGGTGCAGGGTACCCCGCTGACGAGGCCCAAGCACCAGGAACCGATGTTACAGTGGATAGCGGATATTGCTTCCATCGGCATTTGCAGCAGCCAGTCAGCCACTACCTCCAGGTATGTAGTAACACAATCTCACAACTTCCTCATCCTCCTCCTCATCCTCCCCTTCCAACACCACTACCATCACCGTTAAAAACTAATTAAAATAACTCCATTAAGGCTCACCCTAAGGGCCTTACAAATAATTTTTTAGGGCTCACCCCATGGGCCTGAAAAAGAATGTTTTAGGGCTCACCCCAAGGGCCTGAAAAATAATTTTTTAGGGCTCGCCCCAAGGGCCTGAAAACTAATTTTTAGGGCTCGCCCCAAGGGCCTGAAAACTAATTTTTAGGGCTCACCCCAAGGACCTGAAAAATATTTTTTTTGCGGCTCACCCAAAGGGCCTGAAAACTAGTTTTATAGGGCTCACCCCAAGGGCCAAAAACTAAAACTCTGCTGGTTAAATGCTCAATTCACCCAAAGAGTCTAAAACACTGCTGGTTGAATGCTCAACTCACCCAATGGACCAATAACTAAAACTCTGCTGTTTAAAGGCTCAATTCACCCAAAAGGCCAAAAACACTGCCGTTTAATGGCTCAACTCACCCCAAGGGCCAAAAACTAAAACACTGCTGGTGCAAGGCTCAACTCACCCAAAGGGCCAAAAGCACTGCTGGTGCAAGGCTCAAAACACCCCAAGGGCCAAAAACACTGCTGGTACAAGGCTCAACAATATATATTTACACACACACACACACACACACACACACACACACACACACATATATATATATTCTAATAATCCCTAAATACGATTGTTTTTTTCATGAACATAAACCTGTACCAAGTATTATGCACAGATAGACTCACAGGGTCTGCTCATTTAACAGCAAGGATGGTGCAATTTCACTGAGAGACTTACCAGGCTGCTGTCTCTTGCCATAGATTTGCTGCCTCTGGCCAGGATTTATTCTCCCTTGCAGGATTTATCCTCTACAGCAGCTTACATCGTCTGTAAAAAGTTTTCATCTTCACTTTCTGGCAATTTCTCACTGCCTAGGAGAATTTGTGTCAAATTTAAGATGTAGATTTTTGTATATTTGGTGAAATTTCAGGAAAAAAAAAAAGAAGTCTTTTTTTGTTAACCTAAAGCGTAAGTCAAATTTTCTAATGTGCGCCATACAATACATAAACAGTACAAAAAGGGTTTGCTTTCTTTTTCTTGCAGCTGTATATCTACTAGGAAGGCTTAAAACTCAATTTGGCATTATCTATATTATTTTTATGTGTAGCCCCGCTTAGCATGTGGTATGACAAGTGTGTGAAAGATCCCATAGCCGGGGTAGAAATTAAAATAGCAGCCTAATGGTATCCCGTTATCTTCATTGACCTCCTCATTCACTCGCTCATATCTTGAAATGCTATATTTGAATTTATTATTGTCTTTAAATGTCATTGGGAGGAAGATGTATGAATGGTGCTTGTTGTGAATGCTAACTACTGCTACCAGCGCTTCATCAGAACAGAAAAAAGCGAATTTACAAACAATGAGCGATGAGTAAAATGTTATGTCGTTATTTGGAGACAAGCTTCTTCTCCTTGGCTTCTTTCTGTGAACGTTTCTAAAGCTGCAGATTCTGCGGATTCCTTTGCGATGAGATAATGCTGAAATATTAAGAGACAATTACAATGAAACAGTTGCTTTGCGAATATATCGGTGTAATTAAAACTATTATCCTTATTTGGTTGTGAAGCTAGTGTCATCTTCTTCCTGTCAGGCATTCATTTTTTCCTAGAAAAGTTTTAACAAATTAATTTTTTTATTGCTTCATTGCAGTTTTGTGTATTCCATTATAATACGCGGAATATGCTCTTGTGTATAGTCAATGTGATGCATACATTATTGTATAACAACTGTTAGTTTCCAAACCCTTTTCTTTTTATTTTTTACAAAATGTCACAGTATTCCTGTAATTCTTTTTTTTCATATCTCAATTTTTATAATTTTCAAATGCATACATCAGATAAACAGTCACATGAGAATACAGAATTAACAAAACATTTAATGAAGTGTACAGAGTAATAGTAACATACAATAAATATGAAAACATAATCAGACTGTAACAAGTCGAAATTAGTAGTCCATGTTGAATATCTTCAGGAATAGAGAAAAACATTTAACAAATAGTCAATCTGGTCAGCTGTGTGACAACTGCACCAAAGACAAGCCAGGCCCTGTCTTCTACAGAAAAGGAAGATAAGGGAAGATGGCCATCTGGGACAAGAGGCATAGGAAGAGGAAGGGGAGCAAAGTAAGCAGAAGGGCGAGTAGAAAGGAAAAAGGGAAGGGGAAATAGAAGGAGGGAAAGAGGGAATAGTAATCAGAAGAGGAAGAGGAAGACAGAAAATAAAAATAGGTGTTGAGAGAGGAGAAGAAGAGGGTGCACCAGAGCAGTCAGCGGTCAGGCTCAAGGGAAATCAGTCGAGATGTCAGTATGACAGTAGCAAGTCCAAGGAGACCATGTACGTAGGAAGTGGTTGTGAGTTCCAGTAGACCAACTAAGCATTTCTTCAAATTTGGAGATTTGCTTTTTACTCTACGAGCGCTCCCATTGAAGTGAATGGGAAGCGCTCACGTGTACGGCTCGCCGTGTGAAGGGGCCCGTTGCTCGGCTCAGTCCGAGCCGTACACGTGAGCGCTTCCCATTCACTTCAATGGGAGCACTCGTAGAGTAAAAAGCAGCCCATTCATTTCAATGGGGAGCGCTCATATGCCGGCTCCCCATTGAAATGAATGGGATCTGCTTTATACGCGCTAATTCTGACCGTGTTTTAACGTTCAGAATCAGGCAGCGTATCAGTAGTGTGAAGGGGCCCTCAAAGAGAAACCGGTTTCTGTAGGAAGCATGGAAGTAATTCTGCAGGGTAGAGCTTTTAGGGACGAGGAAATAGTTGAAGATAGTGGCCGTGCCAAACTTCACACGGGCCTTGGAGGAGCAGGTCAAACTGATGACTGCGAAATGTCTTTGGCTCTGGAGTTCACAGAAGTTTGTTCAAACCGTGACCATGATATAGGTCAGACATTCCTCTGATTTTAGAGTCTGGAACAGGTGCACTTAGTGTCAGCCCTCTGGAGAGGAGGTTCACCTTATAATAAGTTGCCACATCTGGGAGAGCTATCCCTCTGGCTTTAATGAGTAGGTTGTAGCCTAGTCATGCTGATCTATCCTTCCATATGAACTTGATGAAGAGAGATCGTAAAGAAGCAAGGTAGGTCTTAGGTAGTATTCCTGTAATTCTGAAAATTGTTTGCTACCTGCACACAAGTATCTTTTTGTTCATTATACACTCTGATCTCATGATCTTGATCGCGGATGTTGAGCCTCTAGTGATCACACAGTTATTCCTGCTCCTGTATTTAAAGTATTAGGCTACCCACTTATATGGATCCCCTATACTGTACATTTAAGTGCATGGAGAGGTCTGTGAAAATGGACAAAAATAGTAATGAACTTGGATATCTCCGCCATTACCATAAACAATGAATGAAGTGACGATGTTCTGAACATCTTTCTTGATTTATCCATGTATGTTATTTTTAGTTGTTTAGCATTAATACAGAGGAAGCAGATAACTGATAGACTGCTTATTATTGCTGTTGAAGAAAACAATATCTTTAGTGTTTCTTGAGGAATAGCTTCTATTAAGTAAACATGTGCCTAGAGGCTTGGCAGAGCTGGGGAATGCACACCATGCTAATAATTCACATTCTTCCTCAGGTTATGACTGTGATGATGAATGCTTGCGGTATGTACAATTGTGGCCATCTGGAGAGGTAGAGTAGAGGCTAACAATGAACCAGCAACATGAGCTGCAGGCAACACAAAACAGAGGCTGCAAAGATTATTTTATTTTGATGTTTGTGAGACACCATAGGCAAGTGGCACTGCACATGGGGCCCAAAATGAAAATACCAGCTGAGAAATGACATGAAAAATCATAAATCTAGTAATGGACTATACTTGTGAAGGACAGGGGAGCAGCTGCTCTGTGTCTAGTCATTGGGGTCTTCAGGCTCATACTGTTTATGAGTTTTTCTTTCATCAATCTTTGAATGATCTGTTACTTTGTAGGGTCTTATGGGCTTTTCCCTACATTCTGGGGTCTCTAAATTAGTTATAAAGTAAACCTGTAACACCACTGATCAAATTGGCTATGTTGGTAACCCTAGATCCCATCCTTTATCATATAATCTGTCATACAATACATATAAGATTGGAGATAAAATTAACCAGGAATGCTCGATTAAGTGAATATTGTGCTCATCAGAGGGTCGGACTGGCCCCCCCGGGGGGCAGATATAGGTTGTCGAGAGAGGAGCCTGTTGACATAGTGGCTGTGAGAATATGAGCTGAATGGCAGTACATCCATATCCAATACCCACTGTATAATAAAATATTTCAGGGGATTTTCACATGGCAGAAAATGGATTCCGTGTATGAACATACCGCCTGGCTAGCCACAATAGAATGCCAATGCAATGCACCGGCATCCCATCATGGTATGCCGCTCCGGATTAGGACAAAAAACTCTGTGTGAACTAGACTTACAGTGTTCAGGTTGGTCATTCTATACAGAAATGATAGAATACAAAGTCTGTCATATATTTGAATGACCTTCAGAAAGATATACAGTAATTAAAATTAGACACTAGAGATGAGCGGACACTGTCTGGATCAGCCGTTCCGAACAGCACGCTCCCATAGAAATGAATGGAAGCACATGGCACGTACACTTTGCCGGCGGCCGGTCGCCGTGCCAGCTGCTTCCATTCATTTCTATGGGAGCGTGCTGTTAGGAATGGCTGATCCGAACAGTGTTCGCTCATCTCTATTAGACACCTTTATATTAATCTCTGTATTGCACACTATCACTGTTGCCCTGCTCCTCACCATAATGATCATGAGGGAATGTTCAATTCTATCGGTCTTAAAATTGTATTAGTATTTACAGTGCCTGCCCTGAATTAACCCTTTCCTGACATCCACCATAATAGTATGGGTATTTAAATATGGCAGCCACTCAGAAGCTGAGTGGCTGCCATAGCCACCATGTTTCCACAGTATTATACAGTGGAGACCTGGAAGCAATGCCTGCAATCAGTACCCACGCTGATTATCTCACATTATTCTAGCCGATTCCTCTATTTTCATGGTGGTGCATGGGTTGAGCCATGGGTGCATTGTTGCCCCCCCCCCCGGAAAAGATTCGGGACAGGAGAACCATTGCTCTGACAAATTGGAGCCTAGTAAAGTCTGTATGTAACTATGTAATTGAATGAAGGTTCAGTCTCAGCCGAAGCAGTCCTCTGAGAGGACCATGGAGCTGTAATGTATGGTCACGGTATTGTCTTGGGGATTAAGTTACAACATGATGCTAATTCATGCCTGATTGAACCTCAATCCCAATTGCTCCAGGCAGAACAGAGTGTATCATCTCTGACGAGGCCCCGTCATCAAAACCCTTATAAATGAATGAGAATTGAGAATAATGCTATTATGATTAGGCCAATAAACCTCATACGGGCTTAGCTAAACAGCTTCAGGATCGGGTGAAGAGGAGTACAGCATATACATAGTGGCATGATGATGGTGTAGTGAGCTACGATCCTGCTGAAATTGCCCGCATGTTTCATAACTTTTATTTAAAGCTATATTCCTTACTTTCTAGTCTCTCCACTGATCTGACTGAGAGAGATGTGGTCCTAGGAAACTACCTGTGTTCTTGTTATCTATCTGCCCTAACCTTTATTGCTCTCTTCCTCCAGAATAAGCAGATGTAGATGAGTTCGAGCAGATACTCAAGGACCATCTGAATGGGAAGTCCCTGGCCCAGAGGGGTTAACTTATCAGTGCTACAAGGTCTTTGGATATGAGCTTATTTGCCACCTTGTTTCCTTATTCAAAGTGTTTACAACTGGTACCCCCATTTATGACTCCACTCCTCACTCATTTCTCACGCCTATTCCTAAACCGGGTAGGGACCACTTGGACTGCAAAAATTTCAGATCCATTGCACTCTTACTGATCTTAAGCTGTTCACCAAGGTCCTAGCTTCCAGATTTAATGTTTGCCTAACACATCCAATTCATAAGGATCAGTTGGATGTGTTCCTTGCTGACATGGTATTGTTAATTAGAACAATAGATTTGATTGATATTGTCTCCAGGTTTGATTCTGAACGCTTGATTCTCAGATTAGATGCAGAAAAGGCCTTTTATCACTGGGGTTTATGTTTGCTTTTTGGAAGCTTCTAATCTTAGGGATTTTTTTTTTTTTTTTTACAGCGATCTGGTGCCTTTATTGAAAGCCATTAGCTACCATTAAACTCCCTCATGCTTCCTCCTTTGTTCCCCCTACACCATGGGATGAGACAGGGATGCCTGTTATCACCCCTACTATTTTTCCACTACTTAAAACCCCTCATTACTGCCATTCATTTAAACTCAAACGTTAGATGGGTCAAAGTCATGGTAGGATAGAGAGTTTAAGCTTTCATTTTTCTCAGATGACATACTACTGACTCTTACCAGTCTCCACATTATCATTCCTAATCTCCACAACCTTTTGAAGCAATTTGGCTCCTCTCGGGTTATAAAATTAACACCTCAAAAACCCTACCAATCCAAATTTCTCTGAACTACCTAAGGCAATTACAATCCTCTTTCTATTATAGCTGGCAGGTGTCTTCCCTGCAATACTTGGGTATCTGATTTACTAAATCTTGCCCCTCACTGTACCAGGCCAACTTCTACCCATTATTTAGACAAATTGGAGCCCTTCTCACTAAGTGGCTGATGCTGTCTCTGTTATATTTCCGCAATAAAAATACCCATCCTTCCTAAGACACGTTACTTATTTGAGACCCTCCCAATTCTGGTTCCCTAGAACTCATTGTAACTTTGGTCATTGTGGGGCTCCATATTCAGTTTCTTTGGGTTGCAGGGAGACACAGGCTTTCTAGACTAATAATGATGACCCCAAAAGCTAAAAGGGGTTTTCACTCCCTATTTTGAACCCATATTATTGGGCTGCTCAAATACAGATGGCACTGGCTTGGTTCATTCTATTGGCTTACTTCAAGTGGATGGAGATAGAAAAACTGTGTTTAGTCCCCTACCACCCTAACTTCCTCCTCTGGATTAATCCTCATAATCCCTCCTGCAGGTTCACTCCTAGGTTTTATGGCCCATCAAGTGACATCTGGAGTACCTGTGCAGCTTGTTTCCCTATGTCTTCCTCATCCTCCTCATTGTCAGCCTCTCTCTTTAACCCACAATTCCCACCGGGGCTGACGGCAGCAGTCTTGGGTCTATTTGAAGGACAGGGTTATTCTGCTTCGTAGATATTTTAGATCACAAAACCTACTCTCTCCTCCTGACCTACAATCTACATTTTATCTTCTATCTTCTATTAAATTCCCATATATCCAAATCTCTCATTAGGCAAACTCTGTTTTTAGGGCCACAAGGGTTTCTCTTCCCACTTGTTTTGACAGACTGTAAATCTGACTGCTACATTGCAAGCCTTATATTGCACATATATGGGATTCTTTCTGACCCGACCCCTGAGGAGCTATACAATCATCCTTATATGCCTAAGTCGGAAGACTACCTATGGGGAACCTATGTCAGACATGTGATGGACCATGATTTGAAGGTGAACAGTTAAGACCTCTCGCTGTATCACTTTTAAAGAAGATTTTTACAAAATTTACCATACCCTAGCTTTACTCCATACCAGATAATTGCTGGAGGTGTGGTGCATGTTCAGCTAACATATTTCACTTATTCTGGTTGTGCCCCCTGTTCTAACTTTATTGGCAACAGGTTCAAACCTTAATTTAGTGGGTTTAGGTGGTTCACCTCTCACTGATCCCTAAGACACATTTACTTAATTTGCCATCTGAGTGCCTACGTAAACATTCTTTAAAGCTTATAATTTACATCCTCATGTCTCCTGAATGCCTTATTACCAAATACTGGAGGAGGTCCCCCATCTCTCTGCTTGGAAGACTGGAATACTCAAATGACAGACAGGTCTTCTGATAAGGAGGAAATCTTTGATATATATGGGATAATTTTTGGATGCTTCACGATCTACATCTAGGTCTTCTTTTGCCATTCGCCTTCTCTAACATAACGAAAATGTGGCATTATGTTTCCTCTCCTTAACTCTCCTTGTGGCTCATGTCTTGTGTTGCCACCGTTAATGTCTTTAATGTTTTTCTTGTTTTTTTTGTTTTTTTTCAGGCTATGCGTAAGGGGCTATTATAAGCTCCGAAACGCGTCAGCTGGACACTGTTCTTTTCTTCCTTGTCATCATGAGCGTGTTTTAAATTCCACAAATGAATGTACTTTTATTCTAGATATATACTAAATAAAGGCTAAGTTTTAACTACGGAAATGTTTGCTGGATATATCGTGAAACACATTGGATTACTTACCTTGGGCTGAAAGGCTGATTTTCTGAGCAACATCCAAGCCAGAAGCAATTTCACAGTGATTTATTGTGGACTTTCTTCATTTGATCTTATCTATGGACACATGAGTGAGCTGACATAAGAATTTTTCTTTGACTTTATTACTCAAATCCTTTTCTTGCTTCATATGTCCCATTTGTGTTCTCCTTAATATATAGAGATATATAGAGACAACTAACTATTATTTTATATGTATGTTGTCTCTCAAATCAATGTTTCACTGAGTGTGAATGTGTGTTGCTTGGCGGGAGGTACATATGTTTGCACTGGCAGCAGAGAGACAGAGGCAGTGTGTAGTCTCCATGGACTCCCAGCAGCTCATGCTTCCAGCTGCTTTCATGGAGATTGATATGTCAAATATTCAATGTTTGTATTCACTGAAAAAAATGACAAGTGTTGCTGTCACATCTTCATCACTGTGCAAAGCTTATAAATCTGTTGTTTCTCCCAGGGAACACTATTAACTCTTTGGAGTATTATAAATGCTTGCCGGACCTACTGTCATATAGCAATGTGGACAGTGGTCTGACAAATACAGTGTTCAGTGTTTTTTCTCCTCCTTTGTGGGACATGCTGTTTTCTTAACTTTCTTTCCCTCTTTTTTTTTTTAATCCCTCTTTTTCAGCTATGTTAAATAGTAATATATTACATTAACAGTAAAATTTCATAATATACTAGCAAAGGTTCACAAAGGCTTACTGTTTAGTAGTTAACAACACATGATTATCATTTCCACATAGATATAAGGTCAAAGCACAAAATTAAAAAACAATGATAATTATAATAATACTATAATTATAATAAATATGTCTGATTGAAATTCATTGAAAAAGTTGACGCAACATCAGTAAGTACATCTTCAAAAAACATAGACTTGCAATTAAAAAGCTGAGTTCACACAGACCAGAATATGCACCCCCAGAATGCTACAAGACGGTGGTTCTACTGTCACAGGTGGCTTACCGAGCATGAGAACCATAGAAGGGAGGGATACTGGGAGGATAAAAACCCAGATGTTGGCACTCACTTGTTAGTTGGCACGTAGTTCATTGACCTGCAAGGTCATGCAAGGTTTGTACTACCAGACAGAAAACCCAGAATAGGACGAGTAACAAAGCCCATCTTGGATCTTGGATCAGAAGAGCATCTAGTGGCAACCCTGGCAAATGGGCAGCACCAATACCACTGCAATTCATTCCATGTGATGGAGATAGAATGAGTCTTTGCTTTGGGTTGGTGACTGAAGACAAGTATTAAGCGGAACATTTTTCAAACTTACATACTACCAAAATTGCTGTATACAATAAGAATGCTCCCCATACCCTTAGATAGAACATTCCTTGCTTCATTAAGATCATTATTTATCAAGTTTCTCTGGAAGAGTGGAACGACAAGACTACCATTCAGGAAACAAAAAAGAGAGCCACACCGAGCGGATCCTCGTGCATTAACCAAAGTACCAGGCCAATAAAAGATAAGCTAGATGCCTTCTCACCTGGTGGGGTTGTGTGATGACACAACACCCTAAATGCGTGTAATGGCCTGGAGATACAGGCCAGCGTAGCAGCTGTGGACGTCACAGAGACGTGAAGATACTGGGAAACAACGGACCGGCCTCCTCACAGGATTAGGCCAAAGATAGACAGCGCTCGCCCATAGAGATGATTGAAACCTTCTTTATTGAAAACACACACAACGCGTTTCTGGCTGGAAGCCCTTTCTCAAGTGTATAGATTTCTTAAACAAAACATACAAATACCAAAATTCACATAACATAAAGTCCGAGTATAGACCAAAGAAGGGCCAAAAAATGTCCAATTCGAAATTAAACAAGACAATGGAAATAATAATAATAATAAAAAAATGAAAAATGGTAATGGTTGAGCCAACATAAAGGGTAGGTATACATAAACATAAGACCATCGGTATAATATATATGTCTATAATTAGAAGATGGTTTTAATGTGGACTATGAATCAGCCTATAGGCAATGAACCATATCATGAAACATGTGTTGTAATTTTATTCAATAAGTGGTCAATGGTGGCAAGGGTAATACAATCAACATAATATAAGAATAGTATGATATAACCAGAGTATAGGGTAGATGCATATAACTAAAAGACCAACCGTATGTTGAATTGTAATCACTATAAATATTAGAGATGAGCGAGTAGTATTCGATTGAGTAGGTATTCGATCGAATACTACGGTATTCGAAATACTTGTACTCGATCGAGTACCACTCGCTATTCGAATGGAAAAGTTCGATGCAGAACCAGCATTGATTGGCCGAATGCTACACAGTCGGCCAATCAACGCTGGTTCTTCTCCTACCTTTAGAAGTCTTCTCCATGCAGCTTCCCCGCGGTGTCTTCCGGCTCTAAATTCACTCTGCCAGGCATCGGGCCTGGGCAGAGCCGACTGTGCATGCCCGCTTGTAGTGCGGGCATGCCCAGTTGGCTCTGCCCAGGCCCGATGCCTGGCAGAGTGAATTCAGAGCTGGTAGATGCCGCGGGGATGCTGCACGGAGAAGATTTCTCGGAGGATCCAGCCCGACCCTCACTCGTGGACTTGGTAAGTATAATTTGATCGAATGTTGCCTACCCCTGAAACGAGCATTTTCCCCCCATAGACTATAATAGGGTTCGATATTCGATTCAAGTAGTTGAATATTGAGGGGCTACTTGAAATGAATATCGAACCTCGAACATTTTACTGTTCGCTCATCTCTAATAAATATATATGCCAAAGGTTGGGCCCATAAACGGTCATGGACATATATTAAAACATACAGTCCTATGAAAAAGTTTGGGCACCCCTATTAATCTTAATCATTTTTAGTTCTAAATATTTTGGTGTTTGCAACAGCCATTTCAGTTTGATATATCTAATAACTGATGGACACAGTAATATTTCAGGATTGAAATGAGTTTTATTGTACTAACAGAAAATGCGCAATATGCATTAAACCAAAATTTGACCGGTGCAAAAATATGGGCACCTCAACAGAAAAGTGACATTAATATTTAGTACATCCTCCTTTTGCAAAGATAACAGCCTCTAGTCGCTTCCTGTAGCTTTTAATCAGTTCCTGGATCCTGGATGAAGGTATTTTGGACCATTTCTTTCTACAAAACAATTCAAGTTCAGTTAAGTTTGATGGTCGCCGAACATGGACAGCCCGCTCTCAAATGATCTGAAAACAAAGATTGTTCAACATAGTTGTTCAGGGGAAGGATACAAAACGTTGTCTCAGAGATTTAACCTGTCAGTTTCCACTGTGAGGAACATAGTAAGGAAATGGAAGACCACAGGGACAGTTCTTGTTAAGCCCAGAAGTGGCAGGCCAAGAAAAATATCAGAAAGGCAGAGAAGAAGAATGGTGAGAACAGTCAAGGACAATCCACAGACTACCTCCAAAGAGCTGCAGCATCATCTTGCTGCAGATGGTGTCACTGTGCATCGGTAACAATACAGCGCACTTTAAACAAGGAGAAGCTGTCAGGGAGAGTGATGAGAAAGAAGCCGTTTCTGCACGTACGCCACAAATAGAGTTGCCTGAGGTATGCAAAAGCACATTTGGAGAAGCCAACTTCATTTTGGAAACAAAGATTGAGTTGTTTGGTCATACAAAAAGGCGTTATGCATGGCGTCCAAAAAGAAACAGCATTCCAAGAAAAACACTTGCTACCCACTGTAAAATTTGGTGGAGGTTCCATCATGCTTTGGGGCTGTGTAGCCAATGCCGGCACCGGGAATCTTGGTAAAGTTGAGGGTCGCATGGATTCCACTCAGTATCAGCGGATTCTTGAGAATAATGTTCAAGAATCAGTGACGAAGTTGAAGTTACGCCGGGGATGGATATTTCAGCAAGACAATGATCCAAAACACTGCTCCAAATCAACTCAGGCATTCATGCAGAGGAACAATGACAATGTTCTGGAATGGCCATCCCAGTCCCCAGACCTGAATATCATTGAACATCTGTGGGATGATTTGAAGCGGGCTGTCCATGCTCGGCGACCATCAAACTGAACTGAACGCGAATTGTTTGTCCAAAATACCTTTATCCAGGATCCAGGAACTGATTAAAAGCTACAGGAAGCGACTAGAGGCTGTTATCTTTGCAAAAGGAGGATCTACTAAATATTAATGTCACTTTTCTGTTGAGGTGCCCATACTTTTGCACCGGTCAAATTTTGGTTTAATGCATATTGCACATTTTCTGTTAGTACAATAAACCTCCTTTCAATCCTGAAATATTACTGTGTCCATCAGTTATTAGATATATCAATCTGAAATGGCTGTAGCAAATACCAAAATATTTAGAACTAAAAATGATTAAGATTAATAGGGGTGCCCAAACTTTTTCATAGGACTGTATGTTGCCATTTGTAATGAGTGGAATACATAGGTAAATAAATAGATAACACTGATACGTAAGGTTTTGTTGTTTTGAAATGAATAGGTGTATTGGAATGGTTTTTTGTCCAGATTCCGAAAATGACCTTCAAAATTCCGTATCACGTCAGGTTTTTTTTTTTTTTTTTTTACAAATGATGAAAATGTGAAAATTAAAAAAACATAATTTTTTAATCACATTGATATATGACAACGTTTGTATCTTGTGAAAATCTTATCTGGAGGGACGGAATGATTGTGTAAGGGATAGATAAACATAAATACATACTCAAACAAGATATTAAGCACTATATACCAAAAAATTATTTTTGGTATATAGTGTATATAAAACTTAATGAAAGACAATTACACGTCATCTGACAGACTTTATTCAGAATATTGTAAATACATTTTTTTTATGTAAAAAAAAAAAAAGTAAAATATTCTGAATAAGGTCTGTATATATTATTATTTTTTGGTATATAGTGCTTAATATCTTGTTTGAGTCGATCAAGGCTTTGTCGGCACTGTGTGAACTTTTGATTGTGTAAGTTTCCGCAAAACTTGTTTGAATAAATACAACAATGGAAATGCAACTTATTTATTTGTATGACGTAATGATATGCTGCACTAACAAAAGCGGAGAATGAGAGAATGTTATCTTGGCACGGCAATATGACTCATACCTCACGCCATCACTCCCTTCTTTCTATTGGTCACGTGGCGCCATTCTGGGGAGATCTAGTCAGTGTGAAGAAGGGACTGGTTGAGTTCGGTTGTTTCTTTGTGGTGTGTGCAATGGCTTCACGTGGTTGTGTTAATCATCCAGACGTATTCTGCTACATATGTGGCTGTTATACGACAGGAAAAAAACTAAGGCAAAATATTATGCCTTTCGTGAAAAATGCTTATTTCCAATACTTCGGGATTAAACTAGCAGATCAGGACAAAGTTTGGTCGCCTCACAAAGTGTGCCGTGCATGTGTGGAGGGGTTGAGGAACTGGAAAAGTGGAAAAAGGACATCAATGCCATTCGGTGTACCCATGGTGTGGCGTGAGCCAAAAAACCACAGTGACGACTGCTATTTTTGCACTGTGAAAATCGTGGGCCATACCAGAACCAGTAAGTGTAACACTGTGTATCCCAATATCCCATCTGCCATAAGACCAGTGCCCCATAGCGAATACATCCCTGTGCCATCCCCGTCCAATGTCAAGCCCTCAACAGACACCGATTCAGACGGTGATACAAGTGATGGGACGTACCAACTGGACAGTATGGAGAATAAAACCCTAGTGCCATTTACCCAGCATGAACTGAATGATTTGGTTCGCGAATTGAATTTACCTAAAGACGCAGCAGAGCTTTTAGGATCATGACTTAATGAAAAGAATTTACTGTGTCCTACTACGAGATTCTCCTGGTACAGACACCGAGAAGCAGAATTGGTTCCATTTTTTGCTAAGGAATTCGGTTTGGTATATTGTCGAGACATTCCGGGAGTCATGAAATACTTCAACATTAATTACAATTCAGGAGAATGGAGGTTGTTCATAGATGCCAGCAAATCCATTTTAAAAGGTGTTTTATTGCATAATACTAACATCCATCCATCCATTCCAATAGCACATTCTGTGACTTTGAAAGAGACATATCAGAACTAGAGATGAGCGAACAGTGTTCTATCGAACTCATGTTCGATCGGATATTAGGCTGTTCGGCATGTTCGAATCGAATCGAACACCGCGTGGTAAAGTGCGCCATTACTCGATTCCCCTCCCACCTTCCCTGGCGCCTTTTTTGCTCCAATAACAGCGCAGGGTAGGTGGGACAGGAACTACGACACCGGTGACGTTGAAAAAAGTAGGCAAAACCCATTGGCTGCCGAAAACATGTGACCTCTAATTTAAAAGAACAGCGACGCCCAGGTTCGCGTCATTCTGAGCTTGCAATTCACCGGGGACGGAGGTTTCCGTCCAGTTAGCTAGGGCTTAGATTCTGGGAAGGCAGGGACAGGCTAGGATAGGAAGGAGAAGACAACCAACAGCTCTTATAAGAGCTAAATTCCAGGAAGAAGCTTGTCAGTGTAACGTGGCACTGACGGGCTCAATCGCTGCAACCCAGCTTTCCCAGGATCCTGAATGGAATACACTGACAGTGTATTCCCGTATACCCCATATATACACCCCAAATCCCCGTTCCAACGGTGTGCCCCCCCACCCACCTTCACCTCAGAAATACCCTGCAAGTCCCCTAGCAATAGGAATGGGGCTATATACACCCACTATTTTTGCTACTGCCATATAGTGCCATTGTCTGACTGTGAATTCAAAGAATATATTAGGGTTACGTGCACCCACAATTTTTGCTACTGCTATATAGTGCCATTGTCTGACTGGGAATTCAAAGAATATATTAGGGTTACGTGCACCCACAATTTTTGCTACTGCTATATAGTGCCATTGTCTGACTGGGAATTCAAAGAATATATTGGGGTTACAAATACCCTCATTTCTTGCTACTGCTATATAGTGCCATTGTCTGACTGGGAATTTAAAGAATATATTAGGGTTACGTGCACCCACAATTTTTGCTACTGGTATATAGTGCCATTGTCTGACTGGGAATTCAAAGAATATATTAGGGTTATGTGCACCCACAATTTTTGCTACTGCTATATAGTGCCATTGTCTGACTGGGAATTCAAGGAATATATTGGGTTTACAAATACCCTCATTTCTTGCTACTGCCATATAGTACCAGTTTCTGACTGGGAATTCAAAGAATATATTAAGGTTACGTGCACCCACAATTTTTGCTACTGCTATATAGTGCCATTGTCTGACTGGGAATTCAAAGAATATATTGGGGTTACGTGCACCCACAATTTTTGCTACTGGTATATAGTGCCATTGTCTGACTGGGGATTCAAAGAATATATGGGGGTTACGTGCACCCACAATTTTTGCTACTGGTATATAGTGCCATTGTCTGACTGGGAATTCAAAGAATATATTGGGGTTACGTGCACCCACAATTTTTGCTACTGGTATATAGTGCCATTGTCTGACTGGGGATTCAAAGAATATATTGGGGTTACGTGCACCCACAATTTTTGCTACTGGTATATAGTGCCATTGTCTGACTGGGAATTCAAAGAATATATTGGGGTTACGTGCACCCACAATTTTTGCTACTGGTATATAGTGCCATTGTCTGACTGGGGATTCAAAGAATATATTGGGGTTACGTGCACCCACAATTTTTGCTACTGGTATATAGTGCCATTGTCTGACTGGGAATTCAAAGAATATATTGGGTTTACAAATACCCCCATTTCTTGCTACTGCCATATAGTGCCAGTTTCTGACTGGGAATTCAAAGAATATATTGGGGTTACGTGCACCCACAATTTTTGCTACTGCCATATAAGAAGACAACCAACAGCTCTTATAAGAGC
Organism: Leptodactylus fuscus; assembly: GCF_031893055.1. NCBI lineage: Eukaryota > Metazoa > Chordata > Amphibia > Anura > Leptodactylidae > Leptodactylus > Leptodactylus fuscus. The sequence goes on from NC_134270.1 coordinate 94,594,362, forward strand.
TAAATTCCAGGGAGAAGCTTGTTAGTGTAACGTGGCACTGACGGGCTCAATCGCCGCAACCCAGCTTTCCCAGGATCCTGAATGGAATACACTGTCAGTGTATTCCCGTATACCCGATATATACCCTCGATACCCGTTCCAACGGTGTGCCCCCCCACCTTCACCCCAGAAATACCCTGCAAGTCCCCTAGCAATAGAATTGGGGCTATATACACCCACTATTTTTGCTACTGCCATATAGTGCCATTGTCTCACTGGGAATTCAAAGAATATATTGGGCTTACATATAACTTCAATTCCAGGGAGAAGCTTGTCAGTGTAACGTGGCACTGACGGGCTCAATCGCCGCAACCCAGCTTTCCCAGGATCCTGAATGGAACACACTGACAGTGTATTCCCGTATACCCCATATATACACCCCAAATCCCCGTTCCAACGGTGTGCCCCCCCACCTTCACCTCAGAAATACCCTGCAAGTCCCCTAGCAATAGAATTGGGGCTATATACACCCACAATTTTTGCTACTGGTATATAGTGCCATTGTCTGACTGGGAATTCAAAGAATATATTGGGGTTACGTGCACCCACAATTTTTGCTACTGCTATACAGTGCCATTGTCTCACTGGGAATTCAAAGAATATATTGGGGTTATGTGCACCCACAATTTTTACTACTGGTATACAGTGCCATTGTCTGACTGGGAATTCAAAGAATATATGGAGGTTACGTGCACCCACAATTTTTGCTACTGCTCTATAGTGCCAGTTTCTGACTGGTAATTCAAAGAATATATTGGGGTTACGTGCACCCCCAATTTTTGCTACTGGTATATAGTGCCATTGTCTGACTGGGAATTCAAAGAATATATGGGGTTTACGTGCACCCACAATTTTTGCTACTGCTATACAGTGCCATTGTCTCACTGGGAATTCAAAGAATATATTGGGGTTATGTGCACCCACAATTTTTACTACTGGTATACAGTGCCATTGTCTGACTGGGAATTCAAAGAATATATGGGGGTTACGTGCACCCACAATTTTTGCTACTGCTATACAGTGCCATTGTCTCACTGGGAATTCAAAGAATATATTGGGGTTATGTGCACCCATAATTTTTACTACTGGTATACAGTGCCATTGTCTGACTGGGAATTCAAAGAATATATGGGGGTTACGTGCACCCACAATGTTTGCTACTGCTATACAGTGCCATTGTCTCACTGGGAATTCAAAGAATATATTGGGGTTATGTGCACCCACAATTTTTACTACTGGTATACAGTGCCATTGTCTGACTGGGAATTCAAAGAATATATGGGGGTTACGTGCACCCACAATTTTTGCTACTGCTATACAGTGCCATTGTCTCACTGGGAATTCAAAGATTATATTGGGGTTATGTGCACCCACAATTTTTGCTACTGCTATATAGTGCCAGTTTCTGACTGGTAATTCAAAGAATATATTGGGGTTACGTGCACCCACAATTTTTGCTACTGGTATACAGTGCCATTGTCTGACTGGGAATTCAAAGAATATATGGGGGTTACGTGCACCCACAATTTTTGCTACTGCTATACAGTGCCATTGTCTCACTGGGAATTCAAAGAATATATTGGGGGTTATGTGCACCCACAATTTTTACTACTGGTCTACAGTGCCATTGTCTGACTGGGAATTCAAAGAATATATGGGGGTTACGTGCACCGACATTTTTTGCTACTGCTATACAGTGCCATTGTCTCACTGGGAATTCAAAGATTATATTGGGGTTATGTGCATCCACAATTTTTGCTACTGCTATATAGTGCCAGTTTCTGACTGGTAATTCAAAGAATATATTGGGGTTACGTGCACCCACAATTTTTGCTACTGGTATATAGTGCCATTGTCTGACTGGGAATTCAAAGAATATATGGGGGTTACGTGCACCCACAATTTTTGCTACTGCTATACAGTGCCATTGTCTCACTGGGAATTCAAAGAATATATTGGGGTTATGTGCACCCACAATTTTTACTACTGGTATACAGTGCCATTGTCTGACTGGGAATTCAAAGAATATATGGGGGTTACGTGCACCCACAACTTTTGCTACTGCTATACAGTGCCATTGTCTGACTGGGAATTCAAAGAATATATTGGGGTTATGTGCACCCACAATTTTTACTACTGGTATACAGTGCCATTGTCTGACTGGGAATTCAAAGAATATATGGGGGTTACGTGCACCCACAATTTTTGTTACTGCTATACAGTGCCATTGTCTCACTGGGAATTCAAAGAATATATTGGGGTTATGTGCACCCACAATTTTTACTACTGGTATACAGTGCCATTGTCTGACTGGGAATTCAAAGAATATATGGGGGTTACGTGCACCCACAATTTTTGCTACTGCTATACAGTGCCATTGTCTCACTGGGAATTCAAAGAATATATTGGGGTTATGTGCACCCACAATTTTTACTACTGGTATACAGTGCCATTGTCTGACTGGGAATTCAAAGAATATATTGGGGTTATGTGCACCCACAATTTTTACTACTGGTATACAGTGCCATTGTCTGACTGGGAATTCAAAGAATATATGGGGGGTTACGTGCACCCACAATTTTTGCTACTGCTATACAGTGCCATTGTCTCACTGGGAATTCAAAGATTATATTGGGGTTATGTGCACCCACAATTTTTACTACTGGTATATAGTGCCATTGTCTGACTGGGAATTCAAAGAATATATTGGGGTTACGTGCACCCACAATTTTTGCTACTGGTATATAGTGCCATTGTCTGACTGGGAATTCAAAGAATATATTGGGGTTACGTGCACCCACAATTTTTGCTACTGGTATATAGTGCCATTGTCTGACTGGGGATTCAAAGAATATATTGGGGTTACGTGCACCCACAATTTTTGCTACTGGTATATAGTGCCATTGTCTGACTGGGAATTCAAAGAATATATTGGGTTTACAAATACCCCCATTTCTTGCTACTGCCATATAGTGCCAGTTTCTGACTGGGAATTCAAAGAATATATTGGGGTTACGTGCACCCACAATTTTTGCTACTGCCATATAAGAAGACAACCAACAGCTCTTATAAGAGCTAAATTCCAGGGAGAAGCTTGTCAGTGTAACGTGGCACTGACGGGCTCAATCGCCGCAACCCAGCTTTCCCAGGATCCTGAATGGAATACACTGTCAGTGTATTCCCGTATACCCGATATATACCCCCGATACCCGTTCCAACGGTGTGCCCCCCCACCTTCACCCCAGAAATACCCTGCAAGTCCCCTAGCAATAGAATTGGGGCTATATACACCCACTATTTTTGCTACTGCCATATAGTGCCATTGTCTCACTGGGAATTCAAAGAATATATTGGGCTTACATATAACTTCAATTCCAGGGAGAAGCTTGTCAGTGTAACGTGGCACTGACGGGCTCAATCGCCGCAACCCAGCTTTCCCAGGATCCTGAATGGAACACACTGACAGTGTATTCCCGTATACCCCATATATACACCCCAAATCCCCGTTCCAACGGTGTGCCCCCCCACCTTCACCTCAGAAATACCCTGCAAGTCCCCTAGCAATAGAATTGGGGCTATATACACCCACAATTTTTGCTACTGGTATATAGTGCCATTGTCTGACTGGGAATTCAAAGAATATATTGGGGTTACGTGCACCCACAATTTTTGCTACTGCTATACAGTGCCATTGTCTCACTGGGAATTCAAAGAATATATGGAGGTTACGTGCACCCACAATTTTTGCTACTGCTCTATAGTGCCAGTTTCTGACTGGTAATTCAAAGAATATATTGGGGTTACGTGCACCCACAATTTTTGCTACTGGTATATAGTGCCATTGTCTGACTGGGAATTCAAAGAATATATGGGGTTTACGTGCACCCACAATTTTTGCTACTGCTATACAGTGCCATTGTCTCACTGGGAATTCAAAGAATATATTGGGGTTATGTGCACCCACAATTTTTACTACTGGTATACAGTGCCATTGTCTGACTGGGAATTCAAAGAATATATGGGGGTTACGTGCACCCACAATTTTTGCTACTGCTATACAGTGCCATTGTCTCACTGGGAATTCAAAGAATATATTGGGGTTATGTGCACCCATAATTTTTACTACTGGTATACAGTGCCATTGTCTGACTGGGAATTCAAAGAATATATGGGGGTTACGTGCACCCACAATGTTTGCTACTGCTATACAGTGCCATTGTCTCACTGGGAATTCAAAGAATATATTGGGGTTATGTGCACCCACAATTTTTACTACTGGTATACAGTGCCATTGTCTGACTGGGAATTCAAAGAATATATGGGGGTTACGTGCACCCACAATTTTTGCTACTGCTATACAGTGCCATTGTCTCACTGGGAATTCAAAGAATATATTGGGGTTATGTGCACCCACAATTTTTACTACTGGTATACAGTGCCATTGTCTGACTGGGAATTCAAAGAATATATGGGGGTTACGTGCACCCACAATTTTTGCTACTGCTATACAGTGCCATTGTCTCACTGGGAATTCAAAGATTATATTGGGGTTATGTGCACCCACAATTTTTGCTACTGCTATATAGTGCCAGTTTCTGACTGGTAATTCAAAGAATATATTGGGGTTACGTGCACCCACAATTTTTGCTACTGGTATATAGTGCCATTGTCTGACTGGGAATTCAAAGAATATATGGGGGTTACGTGCACCCACAATTTTTGCTACTGCTATACAGTGCCATTGTCTCACTGGGAATTCAAAGAATATATTGGGGGTTATGTGCACCCACAATTTTTACTACTGGTCTACAGTGCCATTGTCTGACTGGGAATTCAAAGAATATATGGGGGTTACGTGCACCCACAATTTTTGCTACTGCTATACAGTGCCATTGTCTCACTGGGAATTCAAAGATTATATTGGGGTTATGTGCATCCACAATTTTTGCTACTGCTATATAGTGCCATTGTCTGACTGGGAATTCAAAGAATATATGGGGGTTACGTGCACCCACAATTTTTGCTACTGCTATACAGTGCCATTGTCTCACTGGGAATTCAAAGAATATATTGGGGGTTATGTGCACCCACAATTTTTACTACTGGTCTACAGTGCCATTGTCTGACTGGGAATTCAAAGAATATATGGGGGTTACGTGCACCGACATTTTTTGCTACTGCTATACAGTGCCATTGTCTCACTGGGAATTCAAAGATTATATTGGGGTTATGTGCATCCACAATTTTTGCTACTGCTATATAGTGCCAGTTTCTGACTGGTAATTCAAAGAATATATTGGGGTTACGTGCACCCACAATTTTTGCTACTGGTATATAGTGCCATTGTCTGACTGGGAATTCAAAGAATATATGGGGGTTACGTGCACCCACAATTTTTGCTACTGCTATACAGTGCCATTGTCTCACTGGGAATTCAAAGAATATATTGGGGTTATGTGCACCCACAATTTTTACTACTGGTATACAGTGCCATTGTCTGACTGGGAATTCAAAGAATATATGGGGGTTACGTGCACCCACAACTTTTGCTACTGCTATACAGTGCCATTGTCTGACTGGGAATTCAAAGAATATATTGGGGTTATGTGCACCCACAATTTTTACTACTGGTATACAGTGCCATTGTCTGACTGGGAATTCAAAGAATATATGGGGGTTACGTGCACCCACAATTTTTGTTACTGCTATACAGTGCCATTGTCTCACTGGGAATTCAAAGAATATATTGGGGTTATGTGCACCCACAATTTTTACTACTGGTATACAGTGCCATTGTCTGACTGGGAATTCAAAGAATATATGGGGGTTACGTGCACCCACAATTTTTGCTACTGCTATACAGTGCCATTGTCTCACTGGGAATTCAAAGAATATATTGGGGTTATGTGCACCCACAATTTTTACTACTGGTATACAGTGCCATTGTCTGACTGGGAATTCAAAGAATATATTGGGGTTATGTGCACCCACAATTTTTACTACTGGTATACAGTGCCATTGTCTGACTGGGAATTCAAAGAATATATGGGGGTTACGTGCACCCACAATTTTTGCTACTGCTATACAGTGCCATTGTCTCACTGGGAATTCAAAGATTATATTGGGGTTATGTGCACCCACAATTTTTACTACTGGTATATAGTGCCATTGTCTGACTGGGAATTCAAAGAATATATTGGGGTTACGTGCACCCACAATTTTTGCTACTGGTATATAGTGCCATTGTCTGACTGGGAATTCAAAGAATATATTGGGGTTACGTGCACCCACAATTTTTGCTACTGGTATATAGTGCCATTGTCTGACTGGGGATTCAAAGAATATATTGGGGTTACGTGCACCCACAATTTTTGCTACTGGTATATAGTGCCATTGTCTGACTGGGAATTCAAAGAATATATTGGGTTTACAAATACCCCCATTTCTTGCTACTGCCATATAGTGCCAGTTTCTGACTGGGAATTCAAAGAATATATTGGGGTTACGTGCACCCACAATTTTTGCTACTGCCATATAAGAAGACAACCAACAGCTCTTATAAGAGCTAAATTCCAGGGAGAAGCTTGTCAGTGTAACGTGGCACTGACGGGCTCAATCGCCGCAACCCAGCTTTCCCAGGATCCTGAATGGAATACACTGTCAGTGTATTCCCGTATACCCGATATATACCCCCGATACCCGTTCCAACGGTGTGCCCCCCCACCTTCACCCCAGAAATACCCTGCAAGTCCCCTAGCAATAGAATTGGGGCTATATACACCCACTATTTTTGCTACTGCCATATAGTGCCATTGTCTCACTGGGAATTCAAAGAATATATTGGGCTTACATATAACTTCAATTCCAGGGAGAAGCTTGTCAGTGTAACGTGGCACTGACGGGCTCAATCGCCGCAACCCAGCTTTCCCAGGATCCTGAATGGAACACACTGACAGTGTATTCCCGTATACCCCATATATACACCCCAAATCCCCGTTCCAACGGTGTGCCCCCCCACCTTCACCTCAGAAATACCCTGCAAGTCCCCTAGCAATAGAATTGGGGCTATATACACCCACAATTTTTGCTACTGGTATATAGTGCCATTGTCTGACTGGGAATTCAAAGAATATATTGGGGTTACGTGCACCCACAATTTTTGCTACTGCTATACAGTGCCATTGTCTCACTGGGAATTCAAAGAATATATGGAGGTTACGTGCACCCACAATTTTTGCTACTGCTCTATAGTGCCAGTTTCTGACTGGTAATTCAAAGAATATATTGGGGTTACGTGCACCCACAATTTTTGCTACTGGTATATAGTGCCATTGTCTGACTGGGAATTCAAAGAATATATGGGGTTTACGTGCACCCACAATTTTTGCTACTGCTATACAGTGCCATTGTCTCACTGGGAATTCAAAGAATATATTGGGGTTATGTGCACCCACAATTTTTACTACTGGTATACAGTGCCATTGTCTGACTGGGAATTCAAAGAATATATGGGGGTTACGTGCACCCACAATTTTTGCTACTGCTATACAGTGCCATTGTCTCACTGGGAATTCAAAGAATATATTGGGGTTATGTGCACCCATAATTTTTACTACTGGTATACAGTGCCATTGTCTGACTGGGAATTCAAAGAATATATGGGGGTTACGTGCACCCACAATGTTTGCTACTGCTATACAGTGCCATTGTCTCACTGGGAATTCAAAGAATATATTGGGGTTATGTGCACCCACAATTTTTACTACTGGTATACAGTGCCATTGTCTGACTGGGAATTCAAAGAATATATGGGGGTTACGTGCACCCACAATTTTTGCTACTGCTATACAGTGCCATTGTCTCACTGGGAATTCAAAGAATATATTGGGGTTATGTGCACCCACAATTTTTACTACTGGTATACAGTGCCATTGTCTGACTGGGAATTCAAAGAATATATGGGGGTTACGTGCACCCACAATTTTTGCTACTGCTATACAGTGCCATTGTCTCACTGGGAATTCAAAGATTATATTGGGGTTATGTGCACCCACAATTTTTGCTACTGCTATATAGTGCCAGTTTCTGACTGGTAATTCAAAGAATATATTGGGGTTACGTGCACCCACAATTTTTGCTACTGGTATATAGTGCCATTGTCTGACTGGGAATTCAAAGAATATATGGGGGTTACGTGCACCCACAATTTTTGCTACTGCTATACAGTGCCATTGTCTCACTGGGAATTCAAAGAATATATTGGGGGTTATGTGCACCCACAATTTTTACTACTGGTCTACAGTGCCATTGTCTGACTGGGAATTCAAAGAATATATGGGGGTTACGTGCACCCACAATTTTTGCTACTGCTATACAGTGCCATTGTCTCACTGGGAATTCAAAGATTATATTGGGGTTATGTGCATCCACAATTTTTGCTACTGCTATATAGTGCCATTGTCTGACTGGGAATTCAAAGAATATATGGGGGTTACGTGCACCCACAATTTTTGCTACTGCTATACAGTGCCATTGTCTCACTGGGAATTCAAAGAATATATTGGGGGTTATGTGCACCCACAATTTTTACTACTGGTCTACAGTGCCATTGTCTGACTGGGAATTCAAAGAATATATGGGGGTTATGTGCACCCACAATTTTTGCTACTGCTATACAGTGCCATTGTCTCACTGGGAATTCAAAGATTATATTGGGGTTATGTGCATCCACAATTTTTGCTACTGCTATATAGTGCCAGTTTCTGACTGGTAATTCAAAGAATATATTGGGGGTTATGTGCACCCACAATTTTTACTACTGGTCTACAGTGCCATTGTCTGACTGGGAATTCAAAGAATATATGGGGGTTACGTGCACCCACAATTTTTGTTACTGCTATACAGTGCCATTGTCTCACTGGGAATTCAAAGAATATATTGGGGTTATGTGCACCCACAATTTTTACTACTGGTATACAGTGCCATTGTCTGACTGGGAATTCAAAGAATATATGGGGGTTATGTGCACCCACAATTTTTGCTACTGCTATACAGTGCCATTGTCTCACTGGGAATTCAAAGATTATATTGGGGTTATGTGCATCCACAATTTTTGCTACTGCTATATAGTGCCAGTTTCTGACTGGTAATTCAAAGAATATATTGGGGTTACGTGCACCCACAATTTTTGCTACTGGTATATAGTGCCATTGTCTGACTGGGAATTCAAAGAATATATGGGGGTTACGTGCACCCACAATTTTTGCTACTGCTATACAGTGCCATTGTCTCACTGGGAATTCAAAGATTATATTGGGGTTATGTGCACCCACAATTTTTGCTACTGCTATATAGTGCCAGTTTCTGACTGGTAATTCAAAGAATATATTGGGGTTACGTGCACCCACAATTTTTGCTACTGGTATATAGTGCCATTGTCTGACTGGGAATTCAAAGAATATATGGGGGTTACGTGCACCCACAATTTTTGCTACTGCTATACAGTGCCATTGTCTCACTGGGAATTCAAAGAATATATTGGGGGTTATGTGCACCCACAATTTTTACTACTGGTCTACAGTGCCATTGTCTGACTGGGAATTCAAAGAATATATGGGGGTTACGTGCACCCACAATTTTTGCTACTGCTATACAGTGCCATTGTCTCACTGGGAATTCAAAGATTATATTGGGGTTATGTGCATCCACAATTTTTGCTACTGCTATATAGTGCCATTGTCTGACTGGGAATTCAAAGAATATATGGGGGTTACGTGCACCCACAATTTTTGCTACTGCTATACAGTGCCATTGTCTCACTGGGAATTCAAAGAATATATTGGGGGTTATGTGCACCCACAATTTTTACTACTGGTCTACAGTGCCATTGTCTGACTGGGAATTCAAAGAATATATGGGGGTTATGTGCACCCACAATTTTTGCTACTGCTATACAGTGCCATTGTCTCACTGGGAATTCAAAGATTATATTGGGGTTATGTGCATCCACAATTTTTGCTACTGCTATATAGTGCCAGTTTCTGACTGGTAATTCAAAGAATATATTGGGGGTTATGTGCACCCACAATTTTTACTACTGGTCTACAGTGCCATTGTCTGACTGGGAATTCAAAGAATATATGGGGGTTACGTGCACCCACAATTTTTGTTACTGCTATACAGTGCCATTGTCTCACTGGGAATTCAAAGAATATATTGGGGTTATGTGCACCCACAATTTTTACTACTGGTATACAGTGCCATTGTCTGACTGGGAATTCAAAGAATATATGGGGGTTACGTGCACCCACAACTTTTGCTACTGCTATACAGTGCCATTGTCTGACTGGGAATTCAAAGAATATATTGGGGTTATGTGCACCCACAATTTTTACTACTGGTATACAGTGCCATTGTCTGACTGGGAATTCAAAGAATATATGGGGGTTACGTGCACCCACAATTTTTGTTACTGCTATACAGTGCCATTGTCTCACTGGGAATTCAAAGAATATATTGGGCTTATGTGCACCCACAATTTTTACTACTGGTATACAGTGCCATTGTCTGACTGGGAATTCAAAGAATATATGGGGGTTACGTGCACCCACAATTTTTGCTACTGCTATACAGTGCCATTGTCTCACTGGGAATTCAAAGAATATATTGGGGTTATGTGCACCCACAATTTTTACTACTGGTATACAGTGCCATTGTCTCACTGGGAATTCAAAGAATATATTGGGGTTATGTGCACCCACAATTTTTACTACTGGTATACAGTGCCATTGTCTGACTGGGAATTCAAAGAATATATGGGGGTTACGTGCACCCACAATTTTTGCTACTGCTATACAGTGCCATTGTCTCACTGGGAATTCAAAGATTATATTGGGGTTATGTGCACCCACAATTTTTACTACTGGTATATAGTGCCATTGTCTGACTGGGAATTCAAAGAATATATTGGGGTTACGTGCACCCACAATTTTTGCTACTGGTATATAGTGCCATTGTCTGACTGGGAATTCAAAGAATATATTGGGGTTACGTGCACCCACAATTTTTGCTACTGGTATATAGTGCCATTGTCTGACTGGGGATTCAAAGAATATATTGGGGTTACGTGCACCCACAATTTTTGCTACTGGTATATAGTGCCATTGTCTGACTGGGAATTCAAAGAATATATTGGGTTTACAAATACCCCCATTTCTTGCTACTGCCATATAGTGCCAGTTTCTGACTGGGAATTCAAAGAATATATTGGGGTTACGTGCACCCACAATTTTTGCTACTGCCATATAAGAAGACAACCAACAGCTCTTATAAGAGCTAAATTCCAGGGAGAAGCTTGTCAGTGTAACGTGGCACTGACGGGCTCAATCGCCGCAACCCAGCTTTCCCAGGATCCTGAATGGAATACACTGTCAGTGTATTCCCGTATACCCGATATATACCCCCGATACCCGTTCCAACGGTGTGCCCCCCCACCTTCACCCCAGAAATACCCTGCAAGTCCCCTAGCAATAGAATTGGGGCTATATACACCCACTATTTTTGCTACTGCCATATAGTGCCATTGTCTCACTGGGAATTCAAAGAATATATTGGGCTTACATATAACTTCAATTCCAGGGAGAAGCTTGTCAGTGTAACGTGGCACTGACGGGCTCAATCGCCGCAACCCAGCTTTCCCAGGATCCTGAATGGAACACACTGACAGTGTATTCCCGTATACCCCATATATACACCCCAAATCCCCGTTCCAACGGTGTGCCCCCCCACCTTCACCTCAGAAATACCCTGCAAGTCCCCTAGCAATAGAATTGGGGCTATATACACCCACAATTTTTGCTACTGGTATATAGTGCCATTGTCTGACTGGGAATTCAAAGAATATATTGGGGTTACGTGCACCCACAATTTTTGCTACTGCTATACAGTGCCATTGTCTCACTGGGAATTCAAAGAATATATTGGGGTTATGTGCACCCACAATTTTTACTACTGGTATACAGTGCCATTGTCTGACTGGGAATTCAAAGAATATATGGAGGTTACGTGCACCCACAATTTTTGCTACTGCTCTATAGTGCCAGTTTCTGACTGGTAATTCAAAGAATATATTGGGGTTACGTGCACCCCCAATTTTTGCTACTGGTATATAGTGCCATTGTCTGACTGGGAATTCAAAGAATATATGGGGTTTACGTGCACCCACAATTTTTGCTACTGCTATACAGTGCCATTGTCTCACTGGGAATTCAAAGAATATATTGGGGTTATGTGCACCCACAATTTTTACTACTGGTATACAGTGCCATTGTCTGACTGGGAATTCAAAGAATATATGGGGGTTACGTGCACCCACAATTTTTGCTACTGCTATACAGTGCCATTGTCTCACTGGGAATTCAAAGAATATATTGGGGTTATGTGCACCCACAATTTTTACTACTGGTATACAGTGCCATTGTCTGACTGGGAATTCAAAGAATATATGGGGGTTACGTGCACCCACAATTTTTGCTACTGCTATACAGTGCCATTGTCTCACTGGGAATTCAAAGAATATATTGGGGTTATGTGCACCCACAATTTTTACTACTGGTATACAGTGCCATTGTCTGACTGGGAATTCAAAGAATATATGGGGGTTACGTGCACCCACAATTTTTGCTACTGCTATACAGTGCCATTGTCTCACTGGGAATTCAAAGATTATATTGGGGTTATGTGCACCCACAATTTTTGCTACTGCTATATACTGCCAGTTTCTGACTGGTAATTCAAAGAATATATTGGGGTTACGTGCACCCACAATTTTTGCTACTGGTATATAGTGCCATTGTCTGACTGGGAATTCAAAGAATATATGGGGGTTACGTGCACCCACAATTTTTGCTACTGCTATACAGTGCCATTGTCTCACTGGGAATTCAAAGAATATATTGGGGGTTATGTGCACCCACAATTTTTACTACTGGTATACAGTGCCATTGTCTGACTGGGAATTCAAAGAATATATGGGGGTTACGTGCACCCACAATTTTTGCTACTGCTATACAGTGCCATTGTCTCACTGGGAATTCAAAGATTATATTGGGGTTATGTGCATCCACAATTTTTGCTACTGCTATATAGTGCCAGTTTCTGACTGGTAATTCAAAGAATATATTGGGGTTACGTGCACCCACAATTTTTGCTACTGGTATATAGTGCCATTGTCTGACTGGGAATTCAAAGAATATATGGGGGTTACGTGCACCCACAATTTTTGCTACTGCTATACAGTGCCATTGTCTCACTGGGAATTCAAAGAATATATTGGGGTTATGTGCACCCACAATTTTTACTACTGGTATACAGTGCCATTGTCTGACTGGGAATTCAAAGAATATATGGGGGTTACGTGCACCCACAACTTTTGCTACTGCTATACAGTGCCATTGTCTGACTGGGAATTCAAAGAATATATTGGGGTTATGTGCACCCACAATTTTTACTACTGGTATACAGTGCCATTGTCTGACTGGGAATTCAAAGAATATATGGGGGTTACGTGCACCCACAATTTTTGTTACTGCTATACAGTGCCATTGTCTCACTGGGAATTCAAAGAATATATTGGGGTTATGTGCACCCACAATTTTTACTACTGGTATACAGTGCCATTGTCTGACTGGGAATTCAAAGAATATATGGGGGTTACGTGCACCCACAATTTTTGCTACTGCTATACAGTGCCATTGTCTCACTGGGAATTCAAAGATTATATTGGGGTTATGTGCATCCACAATTTTTGCTACTGCTATATAGTGCCAGTTTCTGACTGGTAATTCAAAGAATATATTGGGGTTACGTGCACCCACAATTTTTGCTACTGGTATATAGTGCCATTGTCTGACTGGGAATTCAAAGAATATATGGGGGTTACGTGCACCCACAATTTTTGCTACTGCTATACAGTGCCATTGTCTCACTGGGAATTCAAAGAATATATTGGGGTTATGTGCACCCACAATTTTTACTACTGGTATACAGTGCCATTGTCTGACTGGGAATTCAAAGAATATATGGGGGTTACGTGCACCCACAACTTTTGCTACTGCTATACAGTGCCATTGTCTGACTGGGAATTCAAAGAATATATTGGGGTTATGTGCACCCACAATTTTTACTACTGGTATACAGTGCCATTGTCTGACTGGGAATTCAAAGAATATATGGGGGTTACGTGCACCCACAATTTTTGTTACTGCTATACAGTGCCATTGTCTCACTGGGAATTCAAAGAATATATTGGGGTTATGTGCACCCACAATTTTTACTACTGGTATACAGTGCCATTGTCTGACTGGGAATTCAAAGAATATATGGGGGTTACGTGCACCCACAATTTTTGCTACTGCTATACAGTGCCATTGTCTCACTGGGAATTCAAAGAATATATTGGGGTTATGTGCACCCACAATTTTTACTACTGGTATACAGTGCCATTGTCTCACTGGGAATTCAAAGAATATATTGGGGTTATGTGCACCCACAATTTTTACTACTGGTATACAGTGCCATTGTCTGACTGGGAATTCAAAGAATATATGGGGGTTACGTGCACCCACAATTTTTGCTACTGCTATACAGTGCCATTGTCTCACTGGGAATTCAAAGATTATATTGGGGTTATGTGCACCCACAATTTTTACTACTGGTATATAGTGCCATTGTCTGACTGGGAGTTCAAAGAATATATGGGGGTTACGTGCACCCACAATTTTTGCTACTGCTATACAGTGCCATTGTCTCACTGGGAATTCAAAGAATATATTGGGGTTACAAATACCCTCATTTCTTGCTACTGCCATATAGTGCCAGTTTCTGACTGGTAATTCAAAGAATATATTGGGGTTACGTGCACTCACAATTTTTGCTACTGGTAGATAGTGCCATTGTCTCACTGGGAATTCCACAAATAATTTGGGGATTCATTCACCCTACATCTCAGGCTCTTGCCATATTCACCCAGGTTGTCAGTGCTGCACCAGCTCGTTCCCAGACAGCTCGGCCCGAAAAACACGTTACCTATATAGAGGATTTGGACAATGAAGACAACATGTTCTAAATCCAATGTCTGCACCTTCTCCAGAATTAAAATAAAGGCAGCGTTTAACTTTCAAATAGCACTGCACAAAGGAAGAGCTTATCAGCTTGTCTCATGACATGCTACTGAAAAGTGTCATTTGTGTATCTTAATGTAAATATAGTTGTATAAGCTTTTTGGGTTTTAGGCACTGCCAAGTTATTTATTACCACCCGCTCCCTTATAATAATGATGACGCCAAAGTCACTGTGGGTGTTCAGAGCTCACAGCTTTGGGTGACATTTGTCTTGCTCTCTGTCGGTACCAGCTGTCTTTTTGGATACCGTAAAGTTATGTTGACTTTATTAACAGCTATAGAAGCTTTAGCCAGGTTGTGACGGTGTGTAACCCTAACAACACTAAGTGGGATACACATTAATAGTCAGTCTATGTACGCTAAACGTATCACTGAAGTAATTTTTTTTCCCTCTCCCCTAATATAAGAAAGGAACAGACATTAGACCTAGACCGGGGTTCGAGGCTTGTAAAAATCCAGTATTATTTGTTCTTCATGATGTGAAATATGTGTTGAAAAGCAACCCAAGATGAAGTCAGCCATGTGTGCCAGTGTGTTACTTGGCATGCCTTTGCTGGCCCCAACTGTAAGGGTCACTCTCCATTTCCTCCATTTTCCACTCCCCTTCACACCATTTGTGGTGAAGCAATGGGATGCACTGAAGTGCACCCTCTAGCCTCGTGTGGGATAGGGACATCAGATGCCACTCCAACCCCCTCGTCTTCCTCCGCCAGCCAACGGTGCGAAGATGAGAGGAGTGTGCTCTGAATGTTTTCTGCCTAGCAGAGGCTAGTTCTCACTTACGAAAATGGCCCCACTTTGACCTGTATATCAGGCACAATGGTGTAGGTTTCAAAGAAACATGGCACCAACAAGTTGGAAAACGTGGGCCATGCGTGGACCGTGTTTGAGTCTGGCAAGCTCCAGATCTGCTACCAGGTTCCAGCCATTATCACAGGCGCAAAAATGCCAGGCCCCAGGTGTAGCAGGGAAAAAAAAATGCCATCTCAGCCAGGATGGCATCCCTGACCTCGGAGGCACTGTGCTGTCTGTCCCCCAAGCTGATCAGTTTCAGCACGGCCTGCTGACATCTCCCCATGCCAGTGTTACAGTGTTTTCCGCTAGTAGCTGGGGTGGAGGTTGCAGCTTCGTAGGGTTTCAGTCTACTCCTGCCATGAATTTTGGCCTGGGAGAGGAGATAGGCCACCCCAGTTTGCACCCGGAGAACAGACTCCACCACATTCACCCTGCCTGTCATTAAAGATAAGCACTGCAGCATCCCTGACCACAGGCGCTTGTCCATGTGTCGGTGGTCAAGTGGACCTTGCAGCAAAGCGCAGAGCTCTGGGCCCGACTGATGTTATGGGACACATGCAGGTGCAAGGCAGAGACAGCACACCAAGAGAAGTAGTAACGGCTAGGCCCAGCATAGGGAGGTGCCCCAGCTGCCATCTGCTGACGGAAGGCCTGGGTCTCCAGAAGCATAAACAAACACCAACATCTCCAGGGCCAGCAGTTTATCGATGAGGCTGTTAAAGGCTTGGGCATGGGGGTGGGTTGTGTTGTACTTCTGCCTGCAATGAAAAGCTTGGGAAATGTGGAGTGGCTGGGAAGAGGCGCATGATGGTGCAGGCCAAAAGGGCGCATGAGGGTGAACTCCCCAATGTGTCAGAGATAGGTGTGTAGGTGTCCTTGCATCATATACTTGCACCATATTTGGCTTTGGAAGTTAATTTTGTGCCAAAAAGTGGTTAAGGCAGCGATCCCTCAGCTACTCCCGTTACACTGTCTATTGAAGTTACCATCTGTGGAAGTGGACCACCATTTCTAAGATCCCAAAGGAAGCAGGCAAGAGATGTGCAGTTCAGAAAAAAAGATGAGAAAATAAGTGTAGGCTGTAGAGCACAGAGGGATCGGAGAGGACAGAGCTGGTGTCGGCCAGGTATTCCCACAACATGCGCCTATACTTGTCCCTCCTGGTGACACTAGGCCACTGAGTGGCAGTAATTTGTCCAGGGGGGCCATTAACGTGTTCCAGACCTAGGAATAAGTCTTCCAACAGGGTAGAGTTTTGCATGCCTTTGCTTCTACCCACTGTTTTTGCTGCTTAGCTTCCCTCCACATCTACACTGCTTTCACCCCTAAACATCACCCCAGTTTATGCCTTTGTTTCTACCCTGTTTTTTTTGTTGAATTAGCTTCCCTCCACATCTACACTGCTTTAGCCCCTAAACATCACCCCAGTTTATGCCTTTGCTTCTACCCTTTTTTTTTTTGTTGAATTAGCTTCCCTCCACATCTACACTGCTTTAGCCCCTAAACATCACCCCAGTTTATGCCTTTGCTTCTACCCTTTTTTTTCTGTTGAATTAGCTTCCCTCCACATCTACACTGCTTTAGCCCCTAAACATCACCCCAGTTTATGCCTTTGCTTCTACCCAGGTTTTTTGTTGATTTAGCTTCCCTCTACATCTACACTGCTTTAGCCCCTAGACATCACCCCTGTCCATGTGGGGTCGGTGGCCTCGTCATCCACCAACTCCTCTTCCAATTGCGCACTGCCCCCTTACTGCAAACCGCACATGACCACAGCTTGCCTTGATGGCAACTGTGTCTCATGATCCCCACTTAGGTCCAGACAAGTCGTGGCAGGTCCAAAACCCCAAAATTGGAAGGAAATGGCAGATGCTGCAGTATTTCTAACACCTGTTCCTGGTGCTCGGGCCTGGTCTGTGTTGTACCCTGCACCCTGCTTAACGCAGCTGCCATATCCGAAGTTGTGCTGAGTGCATGCTAATGTTTCGTGTCCAGTGCAATGGATGGGATGGGATTTCACATAAGTCTGCCACCCATGGCCACTCATGGTTGAGCAACTGAGGGAGTTGACTTTGACGAACCCGAGGGTTTTGGAGTTGGAACTACATCAAAGGTCTGTGCTGCTCACACACTCTGCTCAACACATGATATGTTTAGTGCCAGCAGTGTGGAGACGTCGCACAACAGCCGTTGTTCCAGCAGGTACAGGCGTTGTAGGAGTGCATAGAGGCTAGCAGCGGCAACTATAGATTTTAAAAACTATCCGCACAAGCGCCACACTTTCACCAGTAGCTCAGGAACATTGGGGTACCTTTTTCAAAAGATTAGCAGCAATGAGTTAAAAACGTGGCCCAGGCATGGAATATGTTGCAGGCTGCCAAGCTACAGAGCCAATCCCAGGTTACGGCCATTATCACACATGACAACATGCCTGGGCCCAGGTGCAGTGGCAAAAACCACATTGCCGTCTCATCGAGGATGGCATGACTCACTTTGTAGGCAGTGTGCTGTCTGGCCCCCAAGCTGATGAGCTTCAGCACGGCCCACTGACGTCTCCCCACACCAGTGTTGCAGCGTTTCCAGCTCGTAGCTGGGGTCAATTTAACAGCGGAGGAGGGTGGTGTTTCAGCCCTCCTCCCAGGAATGTTGTGTGGGGAGACAAGTCAGGCCACCACATTTTGCGACCCGGTCCACGCCTCAACTACATTCAACCACTGTGCCCAAATTGAAAGGTAGCGTCCCTGTCCGCATGCACTTGTCCATTCGTAACTGGTCACATGGAACTTTAGGGCTAAGCGCTGAATTTAGGGACCGCCTCATGTTTGGGGGAAAGTGCTGGTGTGGACGGCACAGTGCGGTGGCGCAGTAGACACTCTGCCCAAAAAGGGCAGAGTGTCCCCCAGCCGGGATTCCAACATCTCCTGGGCCAGATTTCTTGAGATGAGGCCGTTGAAGCCTTGGGCATGTGGGTGGGTTGCGCTGTACTTTAGCATGAAATGAAAGGCTTGGGAGATGGGGAGTTGCTGGGAAGAGGCGCATGATGGCGCGGGCAAAAGGAGAAATGGCAGGAAAAGGTGAGGATAAGGGTGAACTCCCCAAAGTGTCAGAGGCAGATGTGGAGGTGTCCTGGCTGCTGGTCTGGACTGCAGCGCCAGCCCTGTCAACAGTGGGAGAGGCAGTGGCCGCCAGGCCAAACGACGATTATCCTGCGCTTGCTCTCACCCACTGAGCCCAGGGCTTGCCTTCCAAATGATGGCACCCGCAAGAGGTGGTGAGATTCCTCTCCGCAGATCTCCAAACCATCTTGGACTTGCAAATTGCACTAAATTTGTCATGTAACTGACATGTATATGATGAGTCTATCCATTGTCTGTTCATTTTGGTGAAAGTCAGCCTGTCAGCTGACAGACAGCTGTGCTTGTCAGTGATGATGCCACCGGCTGCTTGTACCCCCAGTTTTTGCTGCTTAGCTTGCCTCCACATCCACACTGCTTTTGCCCCTACACATCACCCCTATCCATGCCTGTGCCTCTAGCCATAAGTCTGCCACCCATGGAAACTCATGGTGCAGAAAGTGAGGGAGCTGACTCTGAGGAACCCTTGGGTTTTGTAGCTGGTACTCCATCAAAGGTCTCTGCTGCTCACACACCCTGCTGAACATACGGTATCTAGGGTTAGAGCGTGTGGTGACCTCGCACAACAGTAGGTGCTTCAGGCAGATGTAGGCCTTGCTGGAGTGTATTGCGGCTAGCTCCAGGTACTGTAGACTTGGGAAAGTGGGTGTCCAAGTGCCGCACTTTCACCCTTAGCTCAGCTAATTTGGGGTATGTTTTTAAAAATCATTGCACCACTACATTGAACACGTGGGCCAGGTATGGAACGTGTTGGAGGCTGGCAAGCTCCAGAGCCCTCCAACAAGACAAAAAAGCCTGGCCCCAGGGGCAGCGGGGATAAACAAATTGCCATCTCATCCAGGATGGCATCCCTGACCTCAGAGGCAGTGTGCTGTCCGTCTCCCAAGCTGATGAGCTTCAGCCCAGCCTGCTGACGTCTCCCCACACCAGTGTTGCAGCGTTTTCAGCTCGTAGCTGGGGTCAATCTAACAGCGGAGGAGGAGGAGGGTGGTGTTTCAGCCCTCCTCCCAGGAATGTTTTGTGGGGAGACAAGTCAGGAAAATTCTTGAAACGGGAGAGTTTTGCATCTTTGCCCTTGCTGCCTATGGACATCCCTTTGCCTCTAGCCACCATTTTCCCTGCTTTGCTTGCCTCCACATCCACACTGCTTTTGCCCCTAGACATCACCCCAGTCCATGCCTTAGCTTGTACCCCCAGTTTTTCCTGCTTAGCTTGCCTCCACATCCACACTGCTTTTGCCCCTAGACATCACCCCAGTCCATGCCTTAGCTTGTACCCCCAGTTTTTCCTGCTTAGCTTGCCTCCACATCCACACTGCTTTTGCCCCTAGACATCACCCCAGTCCATGCCTTAGCTTGTACCCCCAGTTTTTCCTGCTTAGCTTGCCTCCACATCCACACTGCTTTTGCCCCTAGACATCACCCCAGTCCATGCCTTAGCTTGTACCCCCAGTTTTTCCTGCTTAGCTTGCCTCCACATCCACACTGCTTTTGCCCCTAGACATCACCCCAGTCCATGCCTTAGCTTGTACCCCCAGTTTTTCCTGCTTAGCTTGCCTCCACATCCACACTACTTTTGCCCCTAGACATCATCCCTATCCATGCCTCTGCCCCTAGCCATAACTCTGCCACCCCTGGAAACTCATGGTGCAGAAACTTTGGTTGCTGACTTTGAGGAACCCTTGGGTTTTGTAGATGGAACTCCATCAAAGGTCTGTGCAGCTCACACACCCTGCTCAAGATATGGTATTGTAGGGTTTCAGCGTGTGTGAATGACGGACAACAGCCTGTGTTTGGACAGATGTAGGCCTTGCTAGAGTGTTTTTAGGCTAGCAGCGACTCCTGTGCACTTGCAAAAGTGGGCGCACAAGCGCCGCATTTTCAACAGTAGCTTCGGTACATTTGGGTATGTTTTTAAAAAACTTTGCACCACTAGGTTAGACGTGGGCCAAACATGGAACGTGTTGGAGGCTGGCAAGCTCCAGAGCCGCTACCAGGTTCCAGCCATTATCACAGGCATAAAAATGCCAGGCCCCAGGTGTAGCAGGGAAAAAAAAATGCCATCTCAGCCAGGATGGCATCCCTGACCTCGGAGGCACTGTGCTGTCTGTCCTCCAAGCTGATGAGCTTCAGCACCGCCTGCTGACGTCTCCCCACACCAGTGTTTTAGCGTTTGCCGCTAGTAGCTGTGGTGGAGGTTGCAGCGTCGTAGGGTTTCAGTCTACTCCTGCCATGAATTTTGGCCTGGGAGAGGAGATAGGCCACCCCAGTTTGCACCCGGGGAACAGACTCCACCACATTCACCCTGCCTGTCATTAAAGATAAGCACTGCAGCATCCCTGACCACAGGCGCTTGTCCAAGTGTCGGTGGTCAAGTGGACCTTGCAGCAAAGCGCGGAACTAAGGGCCCACCTGATGTTGAGTGACACGTGCTGGTGCAAGGCGGGGACGCCACACCGGGAGAAGTTGAGACGGCTAGGGACGGCATAGTGAGGTGCCACAGTTGCCATCAGGTCCGGGAAGGCGGGAGTTTCAACAAGCCGGAACGCCAACCTCTCCTGGGCCAGCAGTTTAGCGATGTTGGCGTTCTAGGCTTGCGTGGGTGGGTGGTTAGCGGTGTATTTCTGCCGGCGCTCCAATGTCTGAGAGATGGTGGGTTGTTGTAAAGAAGCGCCTGATGGTGCCTTTGATGGTGCAGGAGAAGGAGATAAGACAGAAACAGGGGAGGATGAGGGAGAAGTCAACAAAGTGGCGGAGGCAGATGAAGTGATGTCCTGGCTCGTCCTCTGGAGTGCATCGCCAGCACTGTGAGCAGAGGCAGTGGCATGAACGGCGGGCGACGTTGTCCTGCCGTTGCTGCCTGCCACTGATTCCATTGCTTGGATTCCAAATGACGGTGCATTGAAGTGGTGGACAGGTTGCTCTTCTCAGGGCCCCTACTCGATTTCGAGAGGCAAATTGTGTAGACGACACTATATCTGTCCTCGGCGCATTCCTTGAAAAAACTCTACACCTTCAAGAAACGTGCCCTCGATGGGGGAGTTTTTCTGGGCTGGGTACAAAAGGGAACATCTTCGGACATTCCGGGTCTGGCCTGGCTTCGGCAAAGCAGCTGACCTCTGCCTCTGGACATGTCTCTGCCTCTAGCTACCCTTTTTGGTGCTGCACCTGCCTCAACATCCACACTACTTTCCCAGCTTGACATCTACCTTGTCCAGGTGGGGTCGGTGTCCTCGTCGTCCACCACCTCCTCTTCCAACTCCTGTCTCGCCTCTTCCTCCTGCACAATGCGCATGTCAACTGGCTGCCCTGACAGCAACTGCGTCTCATCGTCGTCGATGAGGGTGGGTTGCTGGTCATCCGCCACCAAATCGACCGGAGATGGAATGGAGGAGACTCTAGTGTTTGAGCATCTGGACACAGATACTCGTCTGTTAGGTCTGTGGAATCGCGAAATGGAGGGGCAGGTTGCGGTACAGTTAAAGGAAGGGAGAACAGCTCTGGGGAGCAGGGACAGTTGGGGTTATTGTTCTGCGAAGATTGGGAATTTTGGGTGGAAGGAGGACAAGACTGTTGGGTAAGAGGAGGTAGAGGCTGCCTGGCTGGTGGACAATGTGCTTTAAGCGTTATCCGACAGCCATTGCAAGACCTGTTCCTGGTTCTCGGGCCTACTAATCTTTGCACCATTCAGCCTAGTTAATGTGGAACTTTTGTGCAAAGCGCAGAACTTAGAGCCCGCCTGATGTTAAGGGACACACGCTGGTACAAGGCTCAACTCACCCTAAGTGCCAAAAACACTGCTGGTGCAAGGCTCTACTCATGCCAAGGGCCTCAATCTCTGCTGGTAGCTCAGCTTAAGGTCCTGTAACTTTGTTTGGAAGGGCTCATATTAAGGGCTAGAAAAGTGAATTTTGGAAGGTCTTACCACATCACACACACACACACACACACACTCAAAATGACAGTTAAGGGTGAGGGCTTTTGGAATTCCCATTGCCTATTCCATTTGTGGTTGTCATGGGGAACGTGATTTAAAGGGGTGGTTGTTACTGTTTGTTGAGCTTAAATTGGGGTTTGTGTCCATCCATTTGGGGAGTAAAGAAGGTTTCCAGGTATTTTCCCACTTTGATAGAGGTTTTTTTGAATGTGGAAAGTGTGTAGTTGTTAGGCTGTGATGTTGGGGTAATAGAGGGTCTTTGGTGTGTTAGATGCCCCCAGACATGCTTCCCCTGCTGTCCCAGTGTCATTCCAGAGGTGTTGGCATCATTTCCTGGGGTGTCATAGTGGACTTGGTGACCCTCCAGACACGGATTTGGGTTTCTCCCTTAACGAGTATCTGTTCCCCATAGACTATAATGGGGTTCGAAACCCATTCGAACACACGAACATTGAGCGGCTGTTCGAATCGAATTTCGAACCTCGAACATTTTAGTGTTCGCTCATCTCTAATCAGAACCTTAAATCACTGCTGGAAAGTGTGCAGTACAAGCTTCATGAATGGTCCGTGTGCGGGGATTTCAAGGTGATTGGAATATTGCTCGGCCAACAAGCAGACTACACCAAATTTCCTTGCTTTTTGTGTGAATGGGACTCCAGAGCAAGGACGGAACATTGGGTTGGGAAGCAGTGGCCTGTCAGAAGTACATTCACACCTGGCGAAAAAAACATTGTTTCACTTCCACTGGTTGATCCCTCAAAAATACTGTTGCCACCTTTGCACATCAAACTTGGCTTAATGAAGCAATTCGTGACAGCTTTAAACAGGGACATTAAATGCTTTCAATATCTTGTTGGTAAGTTTCCATCAATCACATCTGAAAAAATTAAAGCTGGCATTTTTATAGACCCACAAATACGAAAATTAATGGCAGACAACATATTCGAGAAAACCATGAGTAAGTGCGAATTGCGAGCTGCATTCAAAAATGTGGTAAAAAACTTTTTGGGGAATATGAAAGCTGCAAATTACACCATTTTAGTCGAGGACATGTTGGAATCCTATAAACTGCTTGGTTGCAACATGAGCGTCAAAGTTCACTTTCTTCATGCTCATCTAAATTACTTTCCTGACAATCTTGGTGATTTTATGGAAGAACATGGCGAGCGCTTCCATCAGGATATTAAAGTAATGGAAAAGAGATACCAAGGAAAGTGGACTGTACATATGATATCCGACTATTGTTGGATGTTGAAAAGAGACTGTATGGACAAACACCGAAGACAATCCAAAAAGAGGAAGTTTGAAGGGGAGCCCAGTGGTAAATGTTAGGTATGTTTGCTTTTAAATATGTATTTATGTTTATCTATTCCTTACACAATCATTCCATCCCTCTGGAGAACATTTTCACACTTTACAAACGTCATATAGCAATGTCATTAAATAATTACGTTGTTTTCAATTTTCACATTTCCATCATTTTTGAAAAAACCTGACGTGATACGGAAATTTGAAGATCATTTTCAGAATCTGCGGAAAAAATCCATTCAGATACACCTATTCATTTGAAAACAACAGAAAAAAGTTGAAAAATTGCGTATCAGTGTAATTGTATCAACAAAAATATTCAACAGCAAATAAATTAATATTTTTTTTTATAGGTACCTCATCAATATGCTCCCCAGCAGTTTCTTACACTTACCCTTCCACAGTGGCATTACCGTGGTGGGTAGTGTATTATAAAGCCCATTGGTGATGGACTGTTCTACATCTTTTGTAATTTATTTACTCGAATGTCCATGCGGACTCCAGCATGTCGGCAGAACAACCATGGTTTTAAGAGTACGTCTTAATAAGCATAGATCCAATGTGGTGAATGGCTACACTAAACACAGTGTCTCTAGACATGCAGCTCAATTTCAGAATAAGGATTTCACTGGTTTCAAACATCTATTGAATCCATATTACCTTCCCATCCAGATAGATTTGAGACATTGAGACGGAAAGAGATCTACTGGATCTATAAATTTGATTGCCTCATGCCCAAGGGCTTAAATGAGACTCTGGAGGACATTACACACTAATGACAGGGGACAACACTCCTTGTGGTTCTGTATTGTATTGTATTTTATTTTATTTCTCTCCCTTCTTATTATCCTTCCTTTATAAATTAACTTTAATAATGCCATACCTCTGGCCCACTTATTGAATAAAATTACAACACATGTTTCATGATATGTTTATCATTGCCTATAGGCTGATTCATAGTCCACATTAAAGCCATCTTCTAATTATAGACATACAGTATATACTATACCGGTGGTCTTATGTTTAGGTATACCTACCCTATATGTTGGTTCTACCATTACCATTTTTCATTTTTTTATTATTATTATTATTTCCATTGTTTAATTTCGATTTGGACATTTTTTGGCCCTTCTTTGGCCTATACTTGGACTTTAAGTTATGTGAATTTTGGTATTTGTATGTTTTGTTTAAGAAATCTATGCACTTGAGAAAGGGTTTCCAGCCAGAAACGCGTTGTGTGTGTGTTTTCAATAACGAAGGTTTCAATCATCTCTATGGGCGAGCGCTGTCTATCTTTGGCCTAATCCTGTGAGGAGGCCGGTCCGTTGTTTCCCACAAGACCATTCAGTCTCCTCTCTCAAAACAAAAACAGAGGAGGGATTTCCTTGCCAGATGGCTTGCACTGAGCACACCACCTCAGGCTTCAATTACTAGAGAAATGGCGGCACTAAAAGCCAGGGAATCCCTGGATAAACTTCTATGGACTCCAGACCGTGGGACACTTAAAGACCCCAAGTTTGACCTCCTTCAGGTGTGGAATGAGATGCATACTATTCTCATGCCACACTATGCAAAGTTTCTTCCAGCCCATTTACTCCCACGCATCATGAAAAAACCTGCATGTGGCTATAAGGACCTTTGGCTACTACTGAAGGATAAATCACTGGAAGATCTTCTTAACAATGGTGAACCACTTGACCAGGAGTTCCTCCAGACGCTGATTGGTGGCAAGCCACTCTCGTTTTTGCACCAGCATTTTAAGGGGATATTGTCACTCTTTGGGGAGAGACCACCATATAGGTGTGTGGAGACTTATTAAGCCTTTAGCACTCCACTTCGCAAGGGACCATGGGAAGAATATGCAAATCTGTCTTCCATGATGTAATTAGGAAGTCAGCTGCTGCCTCAGTGTTGCAAACCAATAGAGAGCGCTCACTGGAATGTGCAAGCCTGTCTTCCCTGATATAGTTAGGAAGACAGAATTTCAGTGAAATAACCCAATTTGCTCCCTTTAGTATCATGCTCGACCTTCCAAGAGGCCTTTGTTTTACAATGACGCTGGGATTATTACCAGGTATAGTCTCTCAATCGAGGACGGCTGTTTCAATGTACTTGCATCTCATCAGCTCGATGTAGAGAGGACTATAACCTGGTAGAGGTGAGAGGCTTAGACAGGGTTAAGGGGATATTGTCACTCCTTGGGGAGAGACCACCATATAGGTGTGTGGAGACTTATTAAGCCTTTAGCACTCCACTTCGCAAGGGACCATGGGAGGTCTCTTGGAAGGCCTCTTGGAAGGTCGAGCATGATGCTAAAGGGAGCAAACCTTTATTGGGTTATTTCACTGAAATTCTGTCTTCCTAACTACATCAGGGAAGACAGGCTTGCACATTCCAGTGAGCGCCCTCTATTGGTTTGCAACACTGAGGCAGCAGCTGACTTCCTAATTACATCATGGAAGACAGATTTGCATATTCTTCCCATATCAGCATTTTAAACACAGCATCTCTTCTTTACCTCAAACAGCCACTCCAGGAGTCCCACTGACCAAGTTCGAAAAAATTTTGATTTTCAAATCACCAAGAAGCCAGAGACCTGCCAACTGCAAAGAAGCCTTAACAGAAGTTCTCCTTCAGTCAAAACGAAGATATATTTTGGGGTGGGAAGCGGATCTCGACATCGACTTTACTCCAGATGAAATCTCCTTCATTTTACAGGCCTCACATGGCTTCTCCAACTGTGTGCGGCTCCAAGAGTCTCACTTTAAACTCCTGGCGAGATGGCATCGCACTCCAGAATGGTTACACGCCCATAAACTGGCGACCGACGACTTATGCTGGAGGTGTCACTCAGATGATGGCACCGCTTTTCATATTTGGTGGACTTTCCCGACAATCAAAACTTACTGGCCCCAAATCACACAGCAGATTCAAAATATAACTGCTTCCGCCTGGACTTGCCCTCCTGCTTCAGTCTCATGCCCCATGGCTTACTACACACCCAACAAAACCAACCTAGCAACGCATCTATTTGAGGCTGTGAAAACCCTTATTCCCAAATATTGGCTCCAAACCAATGTTCCATCGGTTGCAGAATGGAAAGAGAAAGTTACGCAAATTTTCAAGTTCAAAGAAATGCTCAGCTGGTCCACTGACTCTCATGTCCGCTTCCTCAAGACGTGGTCCCTGTGGGCTCGTTACTGTCAAATAAATATGTCTGCTGATGTCCAATGAATGCCTCCAGTAGTCTTCCAACTTCACACTTGGACATCTAATCCGCCCCTCTCCGCCACCCTGATGCTTAAGACCCTCCTCCAATCCCCCTCAGCCCCCCTCCCTTTCCCTCCCCCTATTTCTCTTCAATTGCTGATCTCTCCTTTTTCCAGGACAGGATCTAGATTCCACAAAATTGTTTGAACTTGCTTTTTTTTTTTTAACCCATAACCAAAAGAGGGTTCCCCCCTCTATTCATTGTTTTATTCTTTATGCTCGACATGTTTGTAACTTCACAAACTGTTATTTTCTTTTACTATTGTATTGGTTGTAAAAAATATGTAAAACCTTAATAAAATCAGATTTGAAAAAAAAAGTAGTAAGCGGAACCTTTGTTAACTGTTCTGTACCTTCATTTGGTTCATGCACCTTCAACATGGTCCTTCTTCTGCATATTACAACTATACTCCAAAACTATTGAAAAAATATCATTGTAGTGAGTTGATCGTATCCACTAAATGCCATATGTATGTCTTATCAAATGGTCAGGGGCCGCATTAGTGACCCACCTCAGTCAGTGGGCATTCCAGTCATTTCATGTTAGAACAGGGGCAAACAGAGCGTAACAGGAATGTGGACACCATTGGAACCAAAGCACTGGAGGATAGTTGAGTGAAGCATAAGCTTTAAAAAAATTTCTTAACCCGTTTGCTCCCAGTGCTACATATTTTATATGACTAAAAAATTCTTTAATTAAGAAAGAAAGTCTATCAAATAGTTTCAGAGGCATAACTTGAAGCTCCTGGTCCTTCAATGCAATATCTGTAATGAGGCCCTACCTTGTGCCAGAGTAGAATAGAGTTACATTTTATTTGGCAGGAGGACCTTTGAGGCCCCTCAAGATTCAGGATGCAATAGTGACTGCTTCTTCTACACCCCCTATACTATGCTCCTGCTCAGTTTTGTCACAGGGGACAGACTAATACACCAAGAGTTAAAGCCCACTCAGAATATTCTACAGTATTTAATCACCCTGGGAGAGGAATCAGTGTTCTTTTTCTGCTGAAGACAGAGAGGACATATAAAATCCATGCGCAAATAAGTCTCATTTGCATCCTGGTTGCCTCTGAGCCCTGGAAGTAAGTGATTTATCCTTGAAGCAACTGTAGTGCAAATGTTTTCAGTGCTTCTCTCTCTGTCTTCTCATAAGCACTGGGATACATACTGTAGTGCACAGGACTAGTAATCTAACTGGTGTTGTGCTCCTTTAATTCTATAGGGCCATGATGGCAAATCTTTGGCACATGCACCGTCGCCAAGATCACTCACTAATGGGGAAAACAGTACAGGTTTCCCCATTAGTGAGCGATCGCTGCTTTGTGTAAATGCGCACACAGCTGAAAGGTCTGTGCATCCATGGCCTACACTAAGGGTCAGTTCAGATGGAGTTTTTTGCAGGCAGATTTTAAGGCAGAATCCGCCTCAAAATCTACCTGAAAAAACACCTCCCATTTATTTAAAAAATTTCAGCAGTTTTTTTCTATAGCGGTTTTTTTTTCGCCAGAGGGTAAAAAAGCGACATGACCTATCTTCAGGCAGATTCCGCCTGGAAAAAACCCATTGAAGTCAATGGGAGACGGAAAAAAATGTGACACGGTTATTTGGCGCGTTTTAACACACAGTATTTGCAAAAACCGCTTCAAAAACCGTTAGCGTTTTTTTTTTTTAAAGAGAAGTTTCCAAGTCCATACTGTGTGCTGCAATGACAATTGAATGAAAAACTGCATCAAAAACCTCATCTAATACCCTGTCAAATACCGCGTCATGCCAAAATACACTTCAAAATACTGTTTCCTAATTCTTGAAGTAAAATTCTGCCTGCAAAAAACTCCTTGTGAACTGGCCCTTACTGCAGAGTAAAACACAATAGGCAAACCATAGATATGGAGAAATTTATAAATTCAAAAATAGACATCCACATCAGTAATATAAAAAATGTAAATATTTTATTAGCAATTTAATTAAAAATTACTGCATCATAAATACAATACATAAAGGGGGAAAAATTGGAGGGACAGTTATGTCCGTAATACACCAAAACACATCTGAAAAAGGAGATGATACTAAAAATGGTAGCTCACTGTAAGGGTGTATTCACATGATGTAATGTGTAGCGTGATCTGGCATGTATACGGTGTGTCAGACTTTGAGCGCTCAAAAAGATCCCATTGATTTCAATGGGAGTTACGAGCGTATACGCCGCGTTATTTTGCGCCCGTAATTTTGCGGCCGCTTATACGCTCATAACTCCCATTGAAATCGATGGGATCTTTTTGAGCGCTCAAAGTCTGACACGCCGTATACGTGCCAGATCATGCTACACGTTACATCGTGTGAACGCACCCTAAAGGAAGATATCCAGGGGTATACAAGTCTACTGAATAAAGTTGTATAGATCAATGCATAAGTCTAATCTGCCGAAAATGGTACTATGGCCATCAGAATAGCATAAGATTCCATGACAACAATGTAATATACAGGTCTGCTGAATAAATTGTAGAAATCAATGCATCAGTCTAATGTGCCCAACATTCTGTCTATGGCCAGACAAAATAGCATAAGATTCTATAACAACAATATGATATACAGTACAGACCAAAAGTTTGGACACTCCTTCTCATTCAAAGAGTTTTCTGTATTTTTATGACTATGAAAATTGTAGATTCACACTGAAGGCATCAAAACTATGAATTAACACATGTAGAATTATATACTTAACATAACAAAGATAACAATACCCTGTTGGCATCTACTACACTACAACTCCACCTAATCCTGTTGGTATCAACTGTGTATTTGAGTCTCACTGGTTAGCTGACCCATTTGGTCTATGTGCTATAGGCTTATAAATGTACATCTCTTTACTATCTCTACTTTATTGCTATTTAGGGCACCATTGGACACTTCTGCTGTGCTCATTTTTGTATATCTATTGTTGCCATTTGCATCATATATTTTGTATAATTTTGAATGTGGTAATATTAAAGTTTGTATATTTTATTCATTATGAATCTTGGTCTTTAATGACCTCAGTATTCTGAGTGTCTGTTTACCTTTGTTTTTGTTTCTCTTAACATAACAGAGGCACTGTCTCCCTGTTTACATCTTGGGAGACAGATTTGCATATTCTTTCCATGTTCCCTTGCAGTGGAGCAACTATGGCTGTATAAGTCTCCACACACCTGAAAAGGTGGTCTCTCCCTAAGGATGGACGTTATCCCCATAATCTGGTCTCTCAGCCTCTCATTTCTACCAAATCAATTCTCTCTAGGCTGCACTGATGAACTCCAACCAGACAGAAACGGTGCCGTCCGTAGCTGAGAAATTGATTTGGTTATAACTCCGCATTATGCAGTAAAGACTTGTGGGAAAGTCGGGCATGATGTTCAGGGTGCTTCCCATAGAGGGCAGCATAACAGAGGCACTGTCTCCCTGTTTACATCTTGGGAGACAGATTTGCATATTCTTCCCATGTAACAAAAAAGTGTGAAACAACTGAAACCATGTCGTATATTCTAGGTTCTTCAAAGTAGCCACCTTTTGCTTTGATTCCTGATTTGCACACTCTTGGCATTCTCTTGATGAACTTCAAGAGGTAGTCACCGGAAATGGTTTTCACTTCACAGGTGTGCCCTGTCAGGTTTAATAAGTGGGATTTCTGGCCTTATAAATGGGGTTGGGACCATCAGTTGTGTTGTTCAGAAGTCTGGTGGATACACAGCTGATAGTCATACTGAATAGACTGTTAGAATTTGTATTATGGCAAGAAAAAAGCAGCTAAGTAAAGAAAAACGAGTGGCCATCATTACTTTAAGAAATGAAGGTCAGTCAGTCCAAAAAATTGGGAAATTTGAGATAATTTAGTGGGTTTGGGGTTGCAGTTTGGTCACTCGTTTTCTAAAAGTTTCACCATCACTGCCATAGGGCAACATGCAGCTACATAAGTGTGTAGGCTGCAATGGGAATCACTGGAAAGTTATAATCCAATACAGCAATGTCTATACGTAAATTAAATTATACTTAGGATTTTTGGAGACCAACAATTCCTGCATGTCTGACTTTTTCATCTGGTGGTCTCAGTTTAAAAGAATGGGGTATGCCCATGAACATAATCATATGTATATTTGTAGATAATTAAAAGTTAAATATTTTTGCAAATATAAGTACGGTAGTTAAAAATTCTGCAGGGTTTTAAAGATTTTCTCTAACCATTTTAGTGATGAGAGTCTGCTGTCTTGATCGGTTGCCAATGGTTACGACCATACATGCAGAAACTTTCTGTGGTCTGGGACTTGTCAGGAACCCAGCCATGATTTTCTTATTGTAGCCGGGTTATCAGGCAGGGTTTCTTCATTAATTATGGTAATGAGTTTTCTTGCAGCACTGGGGGCGGTCCCCAGCACTCAAAGATCCTGGGGGATCCCCTGTGCTGCGAGAATGCTGTGGTCAACCAGGACAGAAGAGGCGGAGAACAAGAAGAAGGCGGTGCTGCAGAGTTTTCTCGCAGCACAGCAGACGCCCCCAATGCTGTTAGAAAACTCATTACCATAATGAAGAAACCGGGAATATATACCGAACAGCAGTGCAGAGAAGTCTTCTAAAGGTAGGGGAAGAATAGCCTTTCTTAAGGCTATTCCAACGTGGGTTTAGCTAAAAATGGGATTCTAATGATAGAATCCCTTTAAAATGTCCAGAAGTAAAACCATTCTAGTTGTCCATAGCAACCAATCACCAATGCAGCAGCAAAATAGAAAATGAAAAACGTACTGTGATTGGATACTGTGGACAACTAAGACAATTTTGCATTGAGAAAGGTCTAATAAATCTGCCCCACTGAGCAGTGTATGGACCTTCTCTGGCGGGAACCTCAGAGATGAACACCTGCCTATTGTAAAGCTCTGCTCCCACATCAGTAACAACAGTGATACTGTCTTATCTCCAGAAGTGAGATGTCTTGGATTGCTCTTGAACTGTGTAGGGCTTCTTTTACTCATGACTGGAGATGATTCTTTTTGTGTTGCCGACTAGGGAAAGTACTTGCAAAATGAAGCATAAACTGTCCTGGATAAATTTAGCTATCACACCAGCAGAATGTATTAGACATTCCTTGCGCTTGATATATTTCCTAAGCCTCCTCTGTATGTGTCTTAATGACTGAGGCTGGAAACTAGATGTCCCTTCAGCCTCAAAGTCTCCTGTCCATGGGAGATTGGCTTGAGATAGAACTCTGCTGCACTGAGGTGGGAGATTCCAATTCTCTGAATCACTTGCTGGATAACTAAACATACTAAGAATCCAGAGCCACCCACAGAGATCCTCACACTAAATACAAATATGAGCTTCTGGGTTATTTACATCATAACCACACAGTGCAATACTTTCTGTATGCCACTCAGGTCTGGAATGGAGCAAACTACATGACACACAGGCAAGGTATGAGAACAGAGCTTAAGGCAAGGCCACAATGGAAGATTCAGATTACAATGAAGTGTCTGGCATAATGGCTGCAATTATCTACAGTTTTGGGCAAGTTTAGGTGTCATGCAGGTTTGCTGAATGTTTAAAACTTAAAAGCAGTACAAAACACTGTGTAAAGAAAGTCATGGTCACTATGGACTCTAATAGGACTCAAAGGATCATGCCCAACTGTAACAGCAAATACTGCTGAGGAATCATTGCAAGAAACTACAAAAGGGCCATTAGGATTCTATGGATAACTACAGTTTTGCTGAAGCTCATGGGTCCTCTAAAGTTAGGGTTAGATTATATGAGTGGATTGGATGGGCACCTAGAGACTGATGCTCTATGACTTCCCAAACATTTGTTAATCCATGCCATTTGTTATGTCATGGATCTTTCAAACAAAGCTTTGATCTGCAGATGTGGTCTCCTTAGGGTTGGTTCACACTAGCGCTTGTATTCCGTCAGCAAGGAGTCCGCATGAAGACCCCCCCCCCCCCCCCCCCAAACAGAATACCAATGCTAATGCAAGCGCTGTGCAGTTAAGCACACGGAGCCCATTATAGTCTATGGGCTCCATGTGCTTTGCAAGCACATCGCTTGCAATTGCGATTGCATTCCGTCCGGGGGGGTCTCCATGCGGACTCCTTGCGGATGGAATACAAGCGCTAGTGTGAACCAACCCTTATCCGTTTTTTCTTTTATTCCTATCTCCATCTTCCGAGGAGGAAAAACTCCATACACTGGATGTAGTAAGGTGTCTCCAAATTTATCTTCTGCATACACGAAGATCGGAGAACCTCTTAACTAATATATATATATGGAGGAGATAAAGGTTTCAAGGTTTCCAAACACTCTTTATTAAGCAGTGACTGTAAGTTTAAGCATGAGTGCTCTGGCTGCAACGGGGCACATGCCCTCTCCCGCTGCTTTAAGAAAGGTAGGGGTAAAGGCCGGGAAACTGACCAAAAGAGGGGCGACGCTGGTGAGGGTGGAAAGGATGGCGGAGTTTCTCGGGCGTTATCCAAATAAGCCCCGATCTCGATCCCGCCGGAAAAGATCGGGATCAGAATTCCGATCGCGATCATGAAATTTTCTTGATCGCTGATCAGAATCCGATCTTTTCCGATCCTGATCACTTAACCCTAGTAATGAGTCATGTTACTGTACAACTCACATATATGTTAACAGCCAGTATACCAGAGCTTTGCAGTTTAATGGCCTACAGGTCAGGTGACATTGATAGCTACATGTGCTACTCATTAATGCATATAAAAACCGTGCACAGTTCTACAGTATAAAAGCGCCATGTAAACCCAGCCTAAGTAGACATCTAAATAATCTGCAGCAAATTAGTCCTGTGCAAAAGTTTTGGACTCAGGAAGCACAACAAGTGCCAGCAAGCAGGGTCGGACTGGGATGTCTAGGGCCCACCAGTGGAATTGTTTCTAGGCGCCCACCGCCAGGACCCTGCAGATCAGCAGTACCGAGACAGGGTGGTTAAAGGTTATAACATGTTGGGAGCCATGCTACTCACGCACTATACCTCTATGGGCCTCATCCTTAATATCTCAATATACTGAGCATCATACTATAAGGCTGAGTTCACACAGAGTTTTCTGGTCAGGAATTTGGTTCTATTGGGAGGCTTATTTGGAGTCTGATTTTGAGGTGGATTCCTGACCAAATAACTCCGTGTGAACTCAGCCTTAGGCTAAAGCCCCATGTAGCAAGACAAAGCAAAAAGCGCTTATTGCAGAAACTCCGCAGAGGTTTCCTCTGAAGACTTTGTTTCCTTTAATTAGGGTAAGTTCACATGGGGTTTTGTGGTCAGGATTTTGAGGCCGTATCCGCCTCAAAATCCTGACCAAAAAGACGGCTCCCATAGAAATCAATGGGAGTCGGTCAGTTCTTTTTTCCGGGAGCCGGTTTGTTCCAGCTCCCAGAAAAAGAAGCAAGATGCTCATTCTTCAGGTCATTTCGCCTCACGATTCGGCCTGAAGACACTCCCTCCTCCCATCTAGGCCCATTTATTGTGCCTAATCTGGAGCGGAGTGCATGACTGGATGCTGGTGTAGTGCACCGGCATTCAGTCAAGGCTACCTGTTTTTTGGTCCGTAACCTGAGGCAGCCTCCGCCTCAGGTTCTGGAGCATAAAACCCTGTGTGAACTTAGACTTATACCTATAGGGAAACTGCAGGTGTTTCTGCAGATATAAGTGACATGCTGCGATTTCCAAATCCGCAACAGTTTTGGAAATTGCAGTGTGTCCGCCATGTATGTTTTTCTGTAATGTGTGGATGGGATTGCACTCACTATATACCTACACAGTCAGGCCTGGTTCACATCTGCGTTCAGTAATCCATTCGGGGAGTCCACATGGGGACCCTCCCAAACAGACTACCAAACGCATTAGCAAGTGGTATGCAGTGAAAGCACACATAAACTATAATGGGGTCCATGTGCTTTCCGTGCAGTGTCCGCATAGAACATGCGGACAGAAAAGTACTTCACAATCTACTTTTCTGTCCACTTGACCCTATTATAGTCCGCATACTTTCACTGCACACCGCTTGCTAATGCGTTTGATAATCCGTTGGGGGGGGGGGGGTGTTCCCATGCAGACTCCCCAAACAGATCACCGAATGCAGATGTGAACCAGGCCTTATACC
This sequence comes from Leptodactylus fuscus, assembly GCF_031893055.1. Classification (NCBI taxonomy): domain Eukaryota; kingdom Metazoa; phylum Chordata; class Amphibia; order Anura; family Leptodactylidae; genus Leptodactylus; species Leptodactylus fuscus. The sequence goes on from NC_134270.1 coordinate 94,630,158, forward strand.
TATACCATATATACTCACATATATACAATACTATAGCACATATACATTTATATACCTTCATATACCATATATGTCATATATATACTTGTATGTGATAGGGACAGCAATGGGTCCCTCCGTATGTTGTAGAGGTCCTAATTAGATAATTAATTAACAGGCCTAGATGGACTGCAGCCATCTTTCATTTAGCCTGGAGAACTGATTAAAGACACAAGATGGTAGTGTATCAAAAGAGTTCTGATTTTATTATAAGAAAAAGGTAGTTTAAATACATTACAGACAAAGAGCTGGCTTGGCTATTCTAATCAATACAACCATGATTGGTTATAGAGATATAAGACAAGCCTGGCACATGGCTATTGGCTGAGGCTCATTATAATCTGCATCTCATTATAACTTTCCACACTGGGATGGACTTTCCCATGAAACAAAGAAGGATTCAAAATACTTATATGTGAGCTAACATCCCAGACTATGTCTATATGTATATATCATGGCAAAAGAGATAAGATGACAGGTTCCATAGACCCTGTGTCTATACACTCTAAGTGACCTTCATATACCATAAAATATGACAGAGTGCCCAGATACCATAAGATTAATACTTTTGTTGGTTATGTGTCCATACATCATGTAAAGGAGATAAGAGATATACAAAGTCAGCTGCATCTTCTCAAAATGAGGCCCTTGAGAGATAATGATTAGCAACCTATGCATTAACGTTCATTATCACATTCCTTAAAGTCTAACAAAGGGCCTCCTTGACTTAAGCAGAAAAATACATACTTATGTGAAAGAGTACAAGATGGCTGCCAAAATACAAAGATGGAGGACTTAACTCTAACATATGAATACTATACAGTATATACACACACACATATATACATACACATTATTATAGCATACTGTATATACTCACACATACCTGTATACAAACATACAGTACTCACACAGTATACAAGACACATACTTTACACAAATGTACACATATATACATATTAAATATACAGATTTTACCAAAAGAATTTACTCACCTATTCCAGCAGTAGTAAACTCAGCAGACGGCTCCTGTCTTCCCCACACGCTGCGATGTAAGAGGACTCCGTGTGAGGAGGAGGGGGAGGGGGGAGAGAGGGAGTGCGTGCGGGCAGCAGGGGAGACCTCACAGGAGAGCAGCATAGCAGCTGCAGGTAAGTGAAGGAAGTGGCCATTAGCTGATGCTGAAGAAGTGAACATGTGTACAGCTTCAGCATCAGCTAATGGGGGCCCCTGTGTGTGGAGACAGATGCATTGGCCAGGTACCCGGTTGGGGCCCCTGGCCATCCCCCGGTTACCCGGCGGGCCAGTCCGACCCTGCCAGCAAGCCTAAGGAGTCTTACCTGTCCCCATTAAATGAAAAAAACTATCATAAGCACAAAATCTCAGTTAAAATTCTTGTTATTTCTCACATAAAGAAAAACGTATCATTAGAGAAATAGCCTGGAAGAAAAAGCCATTTGGGAAAGGTCAAAGCAAAGTGTAAGACATTTAATAGTAGAGATTGAATTATACCTTTCTCCCAGGTCTAGTAAAAACACTGTAGGAACATAGCATTTACTGACATATTGAAATGCTGCAAAAGACGCCACAAAGTGATGTTTACTGGCGGAGTGACTGAGGTGAGTATACATAGATATCGCCACTGCTGTTCCTCCATTGTGACTGGTTTTAGATTTTTAATCTCTTCTGTTGCAGGTTTTCGTACGTTCCTTCTAGTCGGCGATTACTACATTATTATTGCTATGTCTCCCCACATAAGCTTTTCCCACAAATGCAGTTAGAATGTAAATCTGATTGTGGAGATGAATAGAGACTATGTTACACCGCCATTTATAGAGCAGGCGCTTACATTTCTGCATCACTAAAATCAAACACAACCCAATTTCTAGGAGGCTTTTATTTTCTTCTGTGGACTCACAGGCCCTGATTATATTGTATTGGTTTCTGCTGGGGATCCTTGTAGCATCTCTATACCTCTCACATTATAAATCTGTATTCCAAATGTCTATATATAGGAGCGCAGGCTGATAAGGTGTCATGACGTCAATGTGTTTACAGTTATCAGTCTTAATATTATTATTGATCTATGCTGCAGGATGATGCCAGAAATGAATGAAAGCAGCTCTTTATATACAGTAAGGGAGTATGGTGATAATAAAAACACGACTGTCAATAAAAGGACAATGTCATTGTCATATAGAACAGCTGCCATTTCTTACTGTGGGTGCGCAGAGGGAAGATTGCAGCTTTCATATGAGACACTTCCTTTTGACTAAAATCTCATGAAATCTCAGCTCCTGAGTTGTCTTATTTTAGGCTAAGGCCCACATTGCAGAAAAGCTGCTTTTTTTGTTGCAGATTTTGCTGTGTTTTCTTTTAGGCATCCAGGTGTGGATTGGACAAAAGGGAGAAGTATAACAGCTTCTTATATATTTCCCATTTCAATTGTAAGCACTACTAGATTTGGCTAAAAAAAATGCACCAAAATCTTCAACAAAAAAAAAGCTGTGTTTCCGCAAAGTGTGGCCTTAGCCTGAAAATTCTAATCAGGTTTTTTGTTGGATAATATCTACTCATAGCCTTTACCTAGTTACTCAACTATCTACTGCTCAAAGGGATCAGTCTTTACTGTAACTCTGGTATTCTATTTGTAGTGTTTTAAGAGCAGAACAGAACCGAAAGCATAATAAGATATAGTACAGCCCCTTAGATGTCAGTTTTGCTGGCATATATTGAAGAGAGAGCCTTATTATACATCCAGGCTTTCTCATTTAGGACATAAGGGTTTGTCTTTTGTTTCCCCTTCTGCTTAATCTCTATTACACTTTGGTTAATGTTGGTGAATGTCAAAGCGGGTGTCTGATCCATGTCCCCGGAAGGAACACAAGTGGTCTACATATCAGCTGTCGTTAACAGTTGCCATAACAATGAAGATCAACGTCAACAGGGACATAGAGGAAATGCAGTATTGATTGTTCGGTCAAATTCGGTTAAATATTTACTCTAAATTGTGTTAGATTAATTTAAATAAAGCTGTGGCCAATCCCACTAACCAAAATATGATGGTGTCCATGTTATTTGGGGTTTAGGGGGCGGCCTTACCTTATTTATGGCTTTAGGTGCGTTATAGGTCCCAGCAGTCTAGAGATGAGCAAACTGGTTCAGGACGAACTGATTTCTCCCCAAATTTTACAAAACTTTTGTATAACGAAACCAAGACTTTTGCAATTTGTCTCAATGTTAAATGTCTGCCGCCACATGTTACACAAGTTAGATGAGCAGAGGAGAAGGATCACATGCTCTCTGTGATCACATGACAGCCTCTTGGCCAATGAGGAGTGGTAGTTGGCGAGGTTGCAGTGCTGATATCATATCAATATATAGGATGATCAGTGGCATAATTAGGAATGGCGAGGCCCCGTGGCGAACTTTTGACATGGGGCCCCCCACCGACCGACGCCCTCGACCGCCCCCATTCTACGCATTCCTGCGCGTTCTATTATGCCCCATAGTGGCCCTTTCACACAGTATTATCCCTCATAGTGGCCCCTGCAAATAGTATTATCCCCTATAGTGGCCCCTGCACACAGTATTATTCTCCCATAGTGGCCCCGGCACACGGTATTATCCCCCATAGTGGCCCCTGCACACAATATTATCCCCCATAGTGGTCCCTGCACACAGTATTATCCTCAATAGTGGCCCCTGCACACAGTATTATCCCCCATAGTGGCCCCTGCAAACAGTATTATCCCCAACAGTGGCCCATGCACCCAGTATTATGTCCCACTGTGGACACCCATAAACAATTATTATACTCTGGGGTCTTTTCAGACCCCAAAGTATAATAATCGGAGACCCGGGGGAATAAAAACATAAAAAACCTACTGCTTCTTACCTGTCCCAGGCTCCTACACTGTCTTCTCCGCTGCCGTCCCTCATCAATGACGTCGGACGTCACATGACCGGGTTCATGTGACGTCAGACAAGTAGGAAGGGGGCCTGACCAGGATCGTGGAGAGGTAAGTAACAGTGTTTTTCATGTTCCCTTACCTCTCCCGGTTCGCCAATCATTATACTCGGGGGTCTGAAAAGACCCCGGAGTATAATGATAGCAGCGGTAGCGGCTGTCACCGGGCCCCTAATGTCCCGGGTCCTGTGGCAGCTACCTCTGCTGCTATGGCGGTAGTTACGCCACTGAGGATGATGATGCATAGAAAGAAGAGCCATTTTGTGACAGACTGGCCTAGGAGAAGCATGTGTATTCTTTTCATGATCTAAAGCAAGTGCTACAAATAGTGGAAAAAAACACCAACATTGCAATAATACTAGAGATGGGTGAACAGATTCTTTACCAACATTCAACCCAAATATTCCAAATCAGTTTGAACAAAACTGAACATATGCTGACTTGTCTCTGATGATCTAAAATGGTTGCAGCGACATGTATTGTGCAGGAAAAACACAGAAGAGACACGAGCAGTGACGTAACTGCTGTTTTAGCAGATGAGTTCTTCCCCAACAGATCCGAATGACTGAGAATCCCAGCAGAAATGTGAACCTAAGCCTGGCCAATTTTTTGGGTTGTTCACTCCCATATACAGTCTAACAGCCAGCACTAAATTTAATTGGAGGTGGTGTGATGAGTGGCCCAGAGTTATGGTTTTTTTCACTGCCTTCTCTGATATATTTCCCTTTTGCCCTGTTAATTTACTCGACCTGATTAGCAAGATGACAAAGATAGTGTCCAATTGTCCAAGCCTAATTCCTCCCTGGAGGTAGCTTGGCTCATCCCTTTGTCTCAACTTGGGCACAGCATTGTCATGATTGTGCTAACTTCGTTATTCTTAGCAGGGGGTGTCTGGGATCAGTGGACTGAGAGCCTTGCTATCACCTTTTAGCAGACAAGCTGACTCCATAGGAGACTTTCAAAGAGTTATGACTGTATATAGTCATACTGGTACCAGGTGAGGGGGAGAGCTGCCCACCTTGCTGACCTCATTGTTGGATTGGGCTGAGTGGAGATATATTGTCACACATGACAAGACCCCAGGCTCTTGTTGTTCTTCCTGCACTGCTGGGATGTGTCACGAAGTGCTGTGATGCTGTGGTAGCTAATCCCTTGAACTAGGGTCTCTTTTGCCTATGGATTGTGCCCTGGATTTCATGAGGTGAACTCCAGAGACCCAACCGGTTATTATAATTCTGTTCCAATCTTTTATCCTTTGTATCGTATTGTACTGTATCATGCCTTTCGGTAACCATATAAGCTTGTATCCGCTAGCACAGGGGTCTCAAACTCAACTCAGCATGTGGGCCGCAGAGCAAGATCCCAGCCAGTCGACGAGCCGCACCGCGGCAAATTTAGCTCCACCCACTTTTATGTTGACTCCGCCCATTCATTTTTCATGTGCCCCCACACTGTATAATCCTCCTACAGTCACCCGTAAACTATATGTCCCCCCTCCATCTTTCCCCCAGTTACATATACACCCTTCATCTGCCCCCAGATTCATGTCCCCCCATCTCTGCCCCCAGATTCATGTCCCCCCCATCTCTGCCCCCAGATTCATGTCCCCCCATCTCTGCCCCCAGATTCATGTCCCCCCATCTCTGCCCCCAGATTCATGTCCCTCCATTTCTGCCCCAGTGTCATGCCGTTCTCCCCCCTCCCTTCGTCTGCCCCCAGTGTCATGAGCCCCTTCATTCCACCTCAATGTTTAAAGAGGACCTTCCACCATTTTGCCCACAGGCAGTTCTATATACTGCCGGAAAGCTGACAGTGCGCTGAGTTCAGCACACTGTCGGCTTTCCCGATGTGGGCCCAGTGTGAAGAGCTTACGGTCCGGTACCGTAGCTCTTCTATGGTCAGAAGAGCGTCTCTGACACTCAGTCAGAGACGTCCTTCTTCACAGCACAGCCAATCGCGCTGTGCTGTGAGAGCCGGGAGGAACGCACGCTCCCTCTGCTCGCAGTACTCATCCATAGACGAGCATTATCAGGGAGGGAGGGGGCGTTCCTCCCGGCTCTCACAGCACAGCGCGATTGGCTGTGCTGTGAAGAAGGACGTCTCTGACTGAGTGTCAGAGACGCTCTTCTGACCATAGAAGAGCTACGGTACCGGACCGTAAGCTCTTCACACTGGGCCCACATCGGGAAAGCCGACAGTGTGCTGAACTCAGCGCACTGTCAGCTTTCCGGCAGTATATAAAACTGCCTGTGGGCAAAATGGTGAAACGTCCGGATTCAACTTGGATCTGGCGTCCCTAGGCTTGTGCGGGCCGCACAAAATTGTTCGGGGGGCCGCATGCGGCCCGCGGGCCACGAGTTTGAGACCCCTGCGCTAGCATATATCTCTATGTATGTTGGTTGTCTAGTATCAACCCTCTTGAGTTAATAAATTTAAAACTTTAGAAAGCTCGTCTCGTATTATCCTATAAGACCCGGTCCCTATCTCAGGGTGAGAGCAGACGGTAAAGATAAGAAGGTGATCGCAGTTTTGCCCGTGGCAAGGCCAGGTACGCCAGATGCTGGGTCAAAGTGGCTTTGGCCAGGCGAGATCCTTCACAGGGGGGTTCTGCTCATTTAACACATAGTGTGGTTAAGTGTTAATCTAAAAAAAAAAATATTAGTTTCTTAAGCGTTTTTAAGCATTTTCCATATAATCATAATAGGGGCAGAAGGACCACAGAGGAAAGCTTTGCAGACTTGCTGTGAAAAACGTTGTAGATGCGTTTCCAATATGTTTTTTTTGCAGCATTTTTTTTTTTGCTGCATTTCGCCCATGGGGTCTTTGCCTGAAAGAGTGTTAATCTGAAAAAGATAGTAACGTCTCGCAGCATGTGCTAATCTTAAAAAAACTATCTTAAAAAAAAAAAAAAAAAATTTTTTTTTTTTTTTTTTTTAGCAATAAGAATGTGGGTGGTAACAGGGTAACAGCAACCCTACTTCTAGATTTGATGGCACCACCAGTAGCTGTAGGATTGTTCTACTTCCTGAGAATGAATTTGAAGTTTATGATTTATTAGCTCGCAGGAGAATATCGCATATGAGAGTGATGTGATCTCCCTTGTAAACAGTCATCTACACTAGCACATGGTAGTAGTTATCATCATCACCAACTGTTTCTCCTCCTCATCCTTTTCCTTGCCATAGTCAGTCATCCATAAGGGAATGTGTGTCCAGGAAGCAACAATATGCGACCAGTCATTCAGCAGTTCTGTAACCAAATTTGCACCTGGCCCAGCAGCTGGTGGTGCAGTCACTGCCATTCTACTTAGTAGATTCCACTGAATTTGGCAACTGATGGCATGTGCTCAACCCCGATAGAGGATGCCTAGCTACCCAGGGGTGTAGCTAACAAAGACTGGGCCCTCAGGCAAGCTTTTGACTTAGGGTCTCCCTCACAACATAGCTCCCCTTTTCCTGGCTTCCACCCAGCATACCACCCCATTTACACACACTATAATGTCCCAAAGTGGCCTCCAGGCAGTAGAATGTCCCATAGTGGTTCCTCCACATAGTATAATTTCCCATAGTGACCCCTCCAAACAGTACAATGTCCCATAGCGGCCTCTCCACATAGTATAATGTCCCATAGCAGCTCATACACACAGAATAATGTTCCATAATGGCCCCTGCACATAGTCTTTTGTCCCACAATAACCCCTGCATACAGTATTATATCTCACACTGGCCCCTGCACACAGTGTTCTGTCTTCCACCTGCCCCTGCACATAGTATTATGTTCCACAGTTGCCTCTGCACACAGTATTATGTCACACAGTGGCCCCTCAACACAGTATTGTATCCCACAGTGGCCCCTCCATACAGTATAATGTCCCACAGTGGCCCCTACACACAGTATTATGCCCTCACAAACTATTATTATAATGATTGGATGCCGAGGGGAGGTGACAAACATAAAATCCACTGGTACTCATCTCTCTTGGGCTCTGGCGCACTCCCTGCTGCTTTTGGCCCTCTTCAATGTCGCTCAGACATCATATAGACCAGGCCAGCATCGTGGCACATAGTGACGCTGGCCAGGCCCACGTGACATCTGGGACATCACCATAGAGGCCCAAAAACTGCTGGGAGTCACACTGGATCCCAAGAGAGGTGAGTAACACTGGTTTTTATGTTCTCTCACCTTCCATGGACCTTCAATCAATATACTATGGGGTCTAAAAAGACCCCAGAGAATAATAATAGCAGTATTTGTTGGTGAGTCCAACAAATACTTTTGCTACAGGCCCGCAGCCTCATTTACTGATCCCCGATCTTGCTCCTAGCCACATCTACTTCCACTTCTGTCTTCCAGGGGGCCCCAGCCGCATGATACGGGACGCAGAAGGGGAAGCGGAGGTGGCTTTGAGCAGGAGCGGGGGTCAATAAGTAAATAGGGCCCTTTACCTTCTGGGGTTACCAAAGACATTTTTCAAGGGACCGGTTCATTTCTGAATGAGCCTTGAAAGGCCTCTCTGATAGAAACCCCCATACATCACCCCATTCTAAATCTGCACTCCTGGAAGAATTCAAAACAGCATTTAGAAAGTTTCTTAACCCTTTCAGTATTTCACAGAAATTAAATGAAAGCAAATTTACACTTTTCAATTTCTTTTACTAATATATTAATTTAGCCCTAGAATTTACACATTTATGCATTCCACAATCTGTAATTTCTCCTGAGCATAAAATTATCCCACATGAGCAAGTAAACTGATGCTAGGACACCTAAAGAATAGAAGGAGCGCTATTGGTCTTTTGAAGGGCACATTTTGCTGGAATTTGTCTCAGGCTCTTTGTTGCATTTGCACAGCCTCTGAAGTACCAGAACAGTGATCCTCACCCTTCAAAATAAATGGCCCCATTTTGGAAACTAGACCCCTCAAGGAATTTATCAAGATATATAATGATTTTTTTTTTTTTTTTTTACCATTGAGACGTGAAAATGCTAGATTACTAAGCATGAATTGGGTTTTGGAGGCCAGATTTTGCTGGAATAGTTTTTAGGCACCATGCCCCGTTTTCAGAGCCCCCAAGGTGCCAAAACAGTAGAAATTCCCCAAATCTGAACCCATTTTGGAAACTAGACCCTTTAAGGAATTTATGAAGGGGTATAGTGAGCACTTCGATATTTCATGGAATTTGGCTGGGAAAATGGAAATCAACATTTTTTACTATAAAATGTTGCTTTGACCATAATTTTTGCATTTCCACAAGGGGTAAAAGAGAAAATGCAACCCACAATCTGATAAGTATTTTCTACCAACTACAGAAATAACCCACATGTGGGATGTAAAAGGATGTATGGGCACACTGTAATGTCCAGAACAGAAGGAACACCATTGGGATTTTGAAGGGCAGATTTTGATGAAATTTGTTTCAGTCACCAGGTTTCATTTGCAGAGCCTCTGAAGTACCAGAATAATGGAACCTCCCTCCTCTCAAATGACCCCATTTTGGAAACTAGACTCCTCAAGGAATTTATGAATAGGTATAATGAGCCCTTTGACCCTACTAGTTTTTCACAGATTTTTTTTTCAGCATTGAGACCTGAAAATGAAAAATTACTTTTTTTTGCACTATAATGTCACTTTAGCCCTAAATTTTTCATCTGCTCAGGGGGTTAAAGGAGAAATTGAAACCTACGTTTCGTTACACAATTTCTCCTGAACATGACAGTACCCCATTTGTGTTGGTACACTGATGTATGGGCACATGGCAATGCTCAGAACGGAAAGTATGCTAATTAGGTTTTGTGGTATAGTGAGCACTTTGACCCTACATGAGTTTCACAGAATGTTTAACCATTGGGATGTGAAAATTAAAAAAAAAAAAAAAAAATCTTTTTTTTTCTAATAAAATGTCACTTTAGCACCAAATTTTTCATCTTCACAAGGGGTTAAAGGAGAAAAGCATCCATTTCTTGTTAAGCAATTTTTCCTGTCTAAAGAAATACCCACATATGGGTGTAAACTGCTGTATGGTCACACTTTGGGACTGAGAAGGGAAAGAAAAATATTTTAGGACAAATTTTGCTGTAATAGTTTTCAGATACCATGTTGTATGTACTGAGCCCCTGAAATGCCAGAACAGTGGAAACCCTAAACAAATTACCTCAGTTTGGAAATTACACCCCTTAAAAAATGTATAAAGAGGTATAGCAAACATTTGGACCCCATTGGTAACATGAATATATTTTCTAGAAATTACCGCATAATAGAGGATGAAAGGTAAAACTGCGGGAGGAGAGAAAGGAGGCTACGGCTGCCAGACAGTCTGGAACTCTGGATAACTTCAGTCTCATTTTGGATTCCTGACGTGTCCACAAAGTCAGGAAGCTGAGGCTCATAATTTTCAGAACCTACCTCAGCAATATTTCTTGGGAGTTTCCTTTGGGTCTGTAACTACTTTACAATGAGGAAGCGGAAAAATAAAGGAATGGGGAATTTTCCTCTTCTTCCTCACTGGCCACATCAGTGTCAGAGGCCAGTAAGGCATATGCCTCTTCTGCTGAATACCTTCTTTGGGAAACTTGGAAGCTTTGGGATGTTCATGTGTTTGTTTTTACATGTGTATATAAACTATTTTTCTTGAAACTTTACTTCTTGAAAATATCAATGTGAGCAGCAGAAGGTGGTAAATGATTACTGCATGCAGAAAATCTCAGGGACAATGTGTTATTTTAAGTACAATGTGTAAAGAAATAAGGAATTAAGTGTTCATGGATTTCCTATCTAGCAGGATGCCAAGATGTGTGAAAGTTAATGCTAACCCGCAAAATACAGTCGTGTAAATGGGGCTTTACAGAGCTTTCACTGATACAACCAACTTTGTATTGAAAGATAAAGGTCTCTGCATTTGGTACTTTTGAACAATTAATGTTCACTATTTACATTGCACAGGATCTGTTTTATAGTGACCGTGCAATGTTATTGCAGCCTGTACTAACATCACATCTGATATAAAACAGATACTGTGTGATATAAATAGTGAGGGTCCTAAGACAGTACAAACTTGTCCTACAGTTGCCCCCAGGCAGTAAAATCTGCCCTACAGTGGCCCCCAGACAGTATTATATGCCCCACAGTGGCCCCCACACAGTATTATATACTCCATAGTAGGCCTCCACACAGTATTATATGCTCCACAGTAGGGCACCACACAGTTTAATATACTCCACAGTAGGTCCCCCCACACAGTATTATATACTGCACAGTAGGCCCACACACAGTATTATCTGCTACTTAGTATACTGTCTTCTTCTTCTAACTGCAAGCGCTGCATACTCAGTGTAAGCCATGGTTGCGCGAACCCGCATTTGCACATACAGCTGAAAGTTGCGATCGCTCACTAACCGAATTCTGTACCAGATTCCCCGTTAGTGAGTGATCAGGGCGACGGTGCAGGTGCCAACAGAGAGGGCTCTGAGTGCCCCTTCTGGCGTGCATGCCATAAGTTCGCAATCATGGGTATATAGTGTAATGTGTGGTCCTTAATGTCTGGTATATTGCTTATTGTATATTGGTTATTCTTTAGTGTAAGGGAGTATATAATGAACACTCACAGTCCAGCAAATACGATTGTGTTAACGGTATGGTGTTTTAGTACTATGTGAGCAATGGGTAGATATGATGAACTTCTGGTTGAATTGATTGTAAATCCTACTAATATTATAAATGTGAAAGTTTGTGTGTTTGGATGTTTGGATGTTTGTGAGTTTGGATGTTTGTTCCTCAATCACGCTAAAACGCCTGGACGGATTTGCGTGCAATTTTCCACAAACATAGTTTTCCCTTAGGATTGAGTCACAGGCTACTTTTGGTGCCACTAAACAACATGGGTTCCTAGCAGGAGACTCACAAAAGCAGGACTCCTAGCCCCAGCTATAGACTCACACACACTGCCTGGCATTTCCTGCCTCAACCTGCCTGCACACTCCTTACTGTCTCCTCAGGAGTAGCCCTCACTCCACTTACTCACATTTACATATAGCTTTCCACTATATAACACTTCACTACATACACAATACAACACATCACATTGTCTGTATCTGTCACCTCAGGAGTAGCCCTCACTCTACTCACTCACATTTTACATATAGCTTTCCACTATATAACACAACACAATACAACACATCACATTGTCTGACACAATACAACACATCACATTGTCTGACACAATACAACGCATCACATTGTCTGACACAATACAACACATCACATTGTCTGACACAATACAACACATCACATTGTCTGACACAATACAACACATCACATTGTCTGACACAATACAACACATCACAGTCTGTATCACGACATACACAATACAACACATCACATTGTCTGACACAATACAACACATCACATTGTCTGACACAATACAACACATCACATTGTCTGACACAATACAACACATCACATTGTCTGACACAATACAACACATCACATTGTCTGTATCACGCCATACACAATACAACACATCACATTGTCTGTATCACGACATACACAATACAACACATCACATTGTCTGTATCACGCCATACACAATACAACACATCACATTGTCTGTATCACGACATACACAATACAACACATCACATTGTCTGTATCACGACATACACAATACAACACATCACATTGTCTGACACAATACAACACATCACATTGTCTGACACAATACAACACATCACATTGTCTGACACAATACAACACATCACATTGTCTGACACAATACAACACATCACATTGTCTGTATCACGACATACACAATACAACACATCACATTGTCTGTATCACGACATACACAATACAACACATCACATTATCTGACACAATACAACACATCACATTGTCTGACACAATACAACACATCACATTGTCTGACACAATACAACACATCATATTGTCTGTATCACGACATACACAATACAACACATCACATTGTCTGACACAATACAACACATCACATTGTCTGACACAATACAACACATCACATTGTCTGTATCACGACATACACAATACAACACATCACATTGTCTGACACAATACAACACATCACATTGTCTGTATCACGACATACACAATACAACACATCATATTGTCTGTATCACGACATACACAATACAACACATCACATTGTCTGACACAATACAACACATCACATTGTCTGACACAATACAACACATCACATTGTCTGTATCACGACATACACAATACAACACATCACAGTGTCTATATCACGACATACACAATACAACACATCACATTGTCTGTATCACGCCATACACAATACAACACATCACATCACATTTGCTAGCCCACCAAACTTTTTAAAGCACTTTTACAGTTTCACACTTCTGTGTCCGCCCAATTCTCAAATCACCGCAGACGAAGTCGCGGGTAAAAGCTAGTGAGAAATATATAGACTTGCTATGTAAATGGATATCTGATGTGTTTTTGTAGTAAAAATACTGCACAGGATCTATGGTATGTATGTGCATATACGTGTATGTTTATTGGAATCTCTTTTGCAACAGCCACTCAAAATTGCATGAAGAGGTGGCCTTCTAGAGTGGTGACTTTCTCAATGAGGACGACTAATATGTGAAACGGAATATCCATCACAGAAAATGTGGTCTGGGTGAGTGGGTGGTATTTGGAGAGACTGCACATATATATATATATATATATATATATATATATATATATATATAAATATATATATATATATATATATATATATATATACTGTATATATTGTCAGGGTCTGGGGTTGCTTACATGGTATAGACATACAAGTCCAGCTTCTTTAGTCTAAAACAAAGGTAGAGTTTTATTTTCACTCAAAAAGTTAGTGCAGCAACAATAAGGAAACAATGCAAAAACAAATACCTGCCCGGCTAGGCTCTAACTAAACATAGAATAGGTTACCTCTCCTAGAGTAATAACAGAAATCCAAAAGGCAGTAAAATCATTCAGGACACAGCACCAAAAATATGACCTCTCTGTAGGCTCTCCAGCCAAACTCTGCCCAAGGTCTGCTGCTGGAGTTGACTTCTTAAGCCTCCTTGACGAGGAGGTTCTTGTGTTCTGAGTTGCTGCTGGAACATCCCCAAAGTGTGGACTGGAGGGGAGTGGAATGACAGGTCCCACTACCAATCCTACCTGCCATTCCTAAAAATCCAGCCCAGTACTGAGCATTTACCAAAATGCTTACCAGACGAAAGTTGTCTGCTGAGAACAAACATTCCTGGAGTTTTCTCATTTCACCCACCTGAGTGGTCTGGGTGAGATGTACACCCCCTCCACTGCCTGACCAGCCATCAGCTTACAATATATATATATATATATATATATATATATATATATATATACAAATAGGGCTCACAATCTACACTTTTCCCTATCAGTATGTCTTTTTGAAGTGTGGGAGGAAACCCACGCAAACACAGGGAGAACATACAAACTCCTTGCAGATGTTGTCCTTGGCAGGAATCAAACCCAGGACTTTTGCTGCAAGGCTGTGTTGCCCCAGCTTGCAGGTGATGTGTATTGGGATTGTGATTCCTCACACTTTTATTGTTTTGCTTTGTCAAGTCTGAGAACATGAATCAAGTTTCATATATTTTATATGTATGATGTGTTTTGGAAATACTAATTTTTCCTTAATGAGGTTGCATGGATCTGAGACAAAGGATCTTGAAGCCCAGATGGAGCTTGTTTCTTTACCATGCCTCATGGCAGGTTACAGCAAGGAGGTGTCTGGCTGGACATTGAAGTTTGGAACCAATAGAAGCTGGACAACTCAGGAATGCCAAGGGGGCAGTGACCCCTCCTTTCTTTGTCTCTAAAGTGTGTGTACTTTTCAGTAAAGAGTCAGTAATGCTGAGGTGGGCGAAGAGCATGGCTGGTTTGATACGGAACTCTGTGTCTGTCTCATTATTAGCGATTTGTGCACAAACATGCTCATTTAATTTGGACTGACTGATTGATCCAGGATATAGTCAATATTTTGGCTATAACAGCTTATGATGTTTAGTTTAGCTCCTTAAAGTCCAAGTGAATTTTCTGTCCAGTCACATGATGGCCTTTTGTTTGCGGGACAAATTGTACTTTGTAATGGCACCATTCAATATCCTGTACAATGTACTGGGAAGCTGGAAAAAAAAATCAGAATGAGATGGAATTGAAAAAAATTGCCTTTGCACCAGTTGGGATTAATGTTTAGGAAAAATTTAGCAAAATAGAATAAAATAATAATAATAATAATAATAATAATAATAATAATAATAATAATAAAATATTTTTTGTCACCATGTAACAGCTTTAACTTTTTCATATTTATGTATGTAGTTGAGTATGGCTTTTTTTTATGTGGGATAGGATGGTGTTTTTATTGATACCATTTGAGGGAAGTTCTAATGGTTTGATCACTTTTTATTCAGTTTTTTTAGGAGGCAAAGTGTTTAAAAAAAATCACCATTTGGCAATTTTGATTTTCACAATATGGGATAAATATTTCAATATTTTAATAGTTTGGGCATTCTTGAGCACAGGGATGACTACAGTGTTTATGTTTATTTATTTATTTTTAGATGTTATCTAGGAAAAGGGGGTGATTTAAACTTTTGTGTTTTTTAAAATTCTTTTAAATACCTTTTTTTTATGATCAGACCCCCTACAGAACTTGAACCCTGGGGTGTCTGAACGCTCATACTAGTCACTGCAACACTGATGTATTGCAGTAAATAGTAAAATCCAATCACTTCTGTCATCATAGGCAGCGTGTAATAGTACTATGGCAATGAGAGCTCGGAGCTTTTAATAGGCTCTGGGCTTTCATGGAAACTGATCACCACCATCTGATGATGATGTTCCAGAGGGCAGCAATGGGACAAAGATGGAGATGCCTGTGCCACCGCAGCATCTAAAAGTTGTAACAGCTACAGCTATTAGCGACGGTTGCTGGCTGTATTATATAGCCAGCATCGGCTGTATATGGAGAGAGCTCAGCTCCTGAGCCTTCTCCATACATCCCCATGCGACCAAGGATGTTTGTGTGTATGGCAAGTGTATGGGTCCTTGTCCTATGTCCATGTCTATCTACATGTTCAGTAGTCAACAACTTAGGCTACGTTCACACCTGCGTCCATCTGCTAAAACAGCGGTTACCCACAGACACCTGTGGTTCCCATAAACTATGATGGGGCCCACCAGGTTTCTGTCAGGTTTCCGCCATTGTTATACTGAAAAGTTCTTATACAGAGACTCCAAAGCAGATGTGAACCTAGCCTGAAAGACTATTAACTAAAAAAAAATATTGAATACTGACTACCTCTAAAAGGGAGGTAACAGGTGATGTAGAGGGGAGGGAGAAGAGGAGTGGAAAAGGAGGCATATATTACACAAGAGTAGACTTTGCAGCCACACCTCACCCTCTCATGAAACAAGACGTTTTTCCTTCCTTTGAATACTTTCTCAATAGACATATATATTGATGTGTGTGTTTTGGTGAATGCGAGGTGTACTTGACATACCACATATACTAAGTGTTCATGAGTGGTCTTAAATTTGTTTGAATAGTATTACATTGATAAAAGAAAAATCTTTTTACAATAAAGAATATCAGGTATATAACAGTTATAGTCATACTATTGGGATATTACTGTAGCGTATGGATCCATATTTGCAAGCAAAATTGCTAAATGGTATGAAATTAACTTGAAATGCCACTTGAAATTAACTTGCACTGCACAAAAATGGCCTAACAGGGAAGAGTATTGCAGCTAAAAAGATTGCACCTCAGTCAACAATCTATTGCATCATCAAGAACTTCAAGGAGAAAGGTTCCATTGTTGGCAAAAAGGCTCCAGGGCGCCCAAGAAAGACCAGCAAGCGCCAAGACCGTCTCTTAAAAGTGTTTCAGCTGCGGGATCGGGCTACCAGCAGTGCAGAGCTTGCTCAGGAATGGCAGCAGGCAGGTGTGAGTGCATCTGCACGCACTATGAGGCGCAGACTCATGGAGCAAGGCCTGGTCTCAAGGAGGGCAGCACAGAAGCCACTTCTCTCCAGAAAAAAAACATCAGGGACAGACTGATATTCTGCAAAAGGTACAGGGAGTGGACTGCTGAGGACTTGGGTAAAGTGATTTTCTCTGATGAATCCCCTTTTCGATTGTTTGGGACATCTGGAAAACAGCTTATTCGGAGAAGACGAGGTGAGCGCTACCACCAGTCTTGTCTCATGCCAACTGTAAAGCATCTTGAAACCATTCATGTGTGGGGTTGCTTCTCAGCCAAGGGAATCGGCTCTCTCACAGTCTTGCCTAAAAACACAGCATGAATAAAGAATGGTACCAGAATGTCCTCCAAGATCAACTTCTCCCAACCGTCCAAGAGCAGTTTGGCGATCAACAATGCCTTTTGCAGCATGATGGAGCACCTTGCCATAAAGCAGAGGTGATAACTAAATGGCTCAGGGAACAAAACATAGAGATTTTGGGTCCATGGCCTGGAAACTCCCCAGATCTTAATCCCATTGAGAACTTGTGGTCAATCATCAAGAGACGGGTGGGCAAACAAAAAACTACAAATTCTGACAAAATGCAAGCATTGATTGTGCAAGAATGGACTGCTATCAGTCAGGATTTGGTCCAGAAGTTGATTGAGAGCATGCCAGGGAGAATTGCAGAGGTCCTGAAGAAGAAGGGTCAACACTGCAAATATTGACTTGCTGCATTAACTCATTCTAACTGTCAATATAAGCTTTTGTTTCAGCAAAATCTACAACAAAAAAAGCTGCATTTCCGCAATGTGGGGCCTTAGCCTAAGAGTTGTGTGCTCGGTGGCTCTCTGAGTTGAGCCCACCATCCATAGTATAAATAGAATGCCAGTGTGTCATATTATTACCTCACGCCATAAGCCATGGGTGGTACAGCATAGCTTCTGAGTTCAGTAGTTCCCACTGTGACCTGCAAAGGTGGCTCAGATGTGTACTGCTGTACCAAGTTTGTGAGAGTCCCACATGGTTGCTACTATGGATTAGATCAGAACAAAGACTAATAGACAAATAATCTACTGGCCAATGGTCACACCATATGTATTTCTTGCTGTCCATCTATGGATTATTATTCCAGGAAGACCCCTCACCCCCCAATACAGTCCATTGTGTTAATTGGTTTCAGTTGGGAATCATTAGAATTCCCAACAACCTTTGGATGTCATTGAATGAGATGGGTGTATATTATAGCATAATATGCATCAGAGCATCCTATTATTTCCTGTGAACTATTTCATTATTCGTACCTAAGTATTATATCTTTTCATTTATTAAATACCTATTTTTATTATGTTTTGCTTTGCTTATAGTCATTCTTTGAATGTTATAGAAACCAATTTGCCTACAATTACATAACATTTTACAAAACCCTGATGTGTGCGGGATAATAGACTTAAAGGGGTATTCCCATAAGAATAACCATATTTATATTTGTAGACAATAAAAAGTTAAACATTTTTATTAAATAAATGAAATAAAATTCAGCATTTTTTTTAATATATTTAAGTTTTCGAAAATGTTTAACTTTTAATTGTCTACAATTCTAAATATGATTATATTCATGGGAAAACCCCATTAACTTGACCTTACTATAGAGGCAGTGAAAAGTTGTCTATTCACAATGGATGCTTCTATAATCCTGGAAAAAATGAACACAAATGAAGCAGTCACACATTTTTGCAATTGTCTAGACGCAATTGGGGCACAATTTTTCTGCCACACAATTTTTCTGTGTAGGAGTTGTGATTGCATATTGTTCAGATATATTACTACTGCTTTCATTGCTATAGTGTAAAAAATACAGCAGAAATACACACCTCTCAGTGGGTTATATATATATGATATACCGTATTTTTCGGACTATAAGACGCACTTTTTTTCCTCCCAATATGGGAGGAAAATGTGTGTGCGTCTTATAGTCCGAATGCAGCGTGCGCAGCGTCTGTGTCCCGTCTGTGCGAATGAAAAGAAGAGCAGCACGGTGCCTGCCTGCTCTGCCCCTCCTTCCCTGTCTGTGTCGCGTGTTTGCAGGAGCGAGATCTGAGAGGCAGGGAAGTAGGGGCGGGCCAGACAGGTGAAGGAAGCGTGGTTTCAAGCTTGCCGAGAAAACCACGCCTCTTTCACCCGTCTGGCTCGTCCCTCCTTCACTGCCTCTCAGATCTGGCTCCGGCAATGAAACCACACAGACAGGGAAGGAGGGGCGGGCCAAACGGGAGGAGGAGGCGTGGTTTTCTCGGCAAGCTTGAAACCACGCCTCCTTTACCCGTCTGGCCCGCCCCTATTTCCCTGCCTGTGTGGCTTCATTGCAGAAGCGACATCTGAGAGGCAGTGAAGGAGGGACGAGCCAGACAGGTGAAAGAGGTGTGTTTTCAAGTTTGCTTAGAAAACCACACCTCCTTCACCCGTCTGGCCCGCCCCTTTTTCTCTTCTTACATAGCTTCACTGCAGGGTGTCTCTTTCCATCCATGGATGAGATAGATTAGATATAGATAGATAGATAGATAGATAGATAGAATAGATAGACAGACAGACAGACAGACAGACAGACAGACAGACAGACAGATAGATAGATAGATAGATAGGAGATAGATAGATAGGATAGATTAGATAGATAGGATAGATTAGATAGATAGATATGTTCAAATCACCCCCATAGCCCTACAATACATATAAAACAAAAACATTACTGTGAAACACATACACATTTGGTATCCCTGTGTCCGAAAGCCCCTGGTTCTATTTACATTGGTGAAATATTATATTATTAGGTTATTAAATATTTCACCAATTTTTTTTCCTTAAAATTTTTTTTTTCCCTATTTTCCTCCTCTAAAACCTTAGTGCGTCTTATGGTCTGGTGCGTCTTATAGTCCGAAAAATACGGTAAGCTTATTTGCTTTCAGCTGTGTATTATTTGGCTCCAGCCGATACAGTAAAATGAAGTAATTATTACTGTACAGCAGTTTTTCTCATTGCTATGATTTCTGTACCCGAGGTTTTGTGTGTTTCAGTATTGCTCTCTATATTGATTGCTCAGTGTATAAAGCAGATGACTTTTAAGATTCTCGATTGCCCATGTTGTTTTCACCATTTATCTAAAAATAGCAAAGGGCTTTAGTAAAATCCTGACCTTTCGCCGCTGCTCGCTTTGTACATTAGCAGCTCTTCAACTCTGTGACAAGTGGCTTGGAAGGAAGTAAAAAAGGCTCAGTCAGACTTATGGCCAATCAACCAGTGGTTTTAATTGGAAGACTACATAAAATGGCCAGAACAAAACCAGCACCCATGACAGTTCTAATAATTGGACTACAGTAGAAGACGTCTGCAAATTGGTACAGAAAAAGCAGAGAGCAAAGCCTATTATCCTAATAAGAACCCGTGCTTAGGACATAAACTTACCTACTACTACTCCTACCTCTGAAAATCAAATAGGATGTGACCATGACCTGCACCATCCTAGGTTATACTGCATAATAGAAGTAAAGGTGCAATGTTAGTTTGATGGAGGTTACAATAATCGAATATGACTTTCAATGTATATACAGTTAGTGAGGTGTCTAAGAAAAGCTGCCTTTAACATTAATAATGTAGATTTCTATAGTGTCTCAAGACTGTTGAAGAGATGAATGCTACTGAGTTTATATCTATAGTCAGTAGTCAGTCTAATCATATACATTATTGTAAAGATTATGTCAAGATTGTTTTAGGTTGGGCATTTAAGGGGTTGTCTGACTCATATTGTTTTTATTTAATAGTGCTGCTATTGGGACCATAAACATAGCAAACTATTACTCACCTCTCTCTGGGCCTCCATTTCCAGTGGCATCTGCTCAGTTGTTCTGTATACAAGTCCCCTGGCTAATGTCACTGGTGACCTCCAATTTGTGCAAGGATAATGAATATGCAGCCAATCTGCCTAGTGACGTGTGACTGACATCTCCCTTATGACATCAAGTAGTTAGTAGAGATGAGCGAACACTAAAATGGTTGGGGTTTGAAATCCAATTCGAACAGCCGCACACTGTTCGACTGTTCGAACAGGTTTCGAACCCCATTATAGTCTTGGGGGGAAATGCTCGTTTCAGGGTTACGCAACATTCAATCAAATTCTACTTACCAAGTCCATGAGTGAGGATCGGGCTGGATTCTTCTCCCTGTGCAGCGTCCCCGCGTCCTCTTCCAGCCTTGAATTCACTCTGCTAGGCATCGGGCCTGGGCAGAGCCGACTGCGCATGCCCACACTACAAGCGGACATGCGCAGTCGGCTCTGCCCAGGCCCGATGCCTGGCAGAGTGAATTCAGAGCCGGAAGAGGACGCGGGGACGCTGCGCAGGGAGAAGACTTCTAAAGGTAAGAGAAGAACCAGTGTTGATTGGCAATGTATAGCATTCTGCCAATCAACGCTGGTTCTGCATCGAATCTTAACTTCGAACAGCTAGTAGTACTCGATTGAGTACGAGTATTTCGAATACCGTAGTATTCGATCGAATACCTAATCCATCGAGTACTACTCACTCATCTCTAGTAGTTAGTTGTTCAATTACACCCAGGGAACATGATAAGCAAGTGGAAAGGATGACTAGGCAGAAGCTGCTGCTTGTCCTACATGACCATTTCAGTTAATTCGCTTATGCCTCTTTATGCTGTTAAACATTTATAACTTCATTTTGCTGAAGCCTAAAGGTTATGGAGGTGCAGCAATGGAAACAATAGATATAGGATAGCAATAGGATCATAGAAGAAAAGACCAATAACACCCTGGATATCAACATCCAATCACAAATGGACAAGGGAATCCTGAGGCAAGGAACAGCTCTCACCGAATAGCAGCCAAATCAAATTCAGATAACAGCCAAATTCAATTCTTTATTAGTAAAACCGGCACCAAAAACACAAGACACCAAGATAGGAGTTTGGGGTTAACCCTTTTTTCAAGTGTGTACATTAGTAGAAAACAAAAAATAAATGATGAAAAACATATATCTACATACACACAACAGAAATAGATATGCACAAAGTGTGTGCACAAAACTTAACAATTGCATTAAAAGATACATTTCTTTCAAGCATTTGGCAATTACACCCAGTAAACAAATTGAACAAGTAAATGTCATAAAAACAATAATACATGATTAAAAAAAAATCACAATAAACCCCCCCCCCCCACAAAACTTATTCAGACCTTTCAAGGTTCTATAATCCCAATGAAACCATAATCTACAAATTGCCAGAGAAAGATTTACAATATCAATTACCAGTAAAGGTGTTCATAGCCAGATACTCTTACGATGAGGTTTGAATCCTGTTTTATATCCACACATGGCATGACACCATTCCTAATGCACATGCTTGCTATTTACTCCTATATACAAATCAGTTTCTAGACATCCATCATGGATATCCAATCAATACCCTTTAGAACTATAAGAAAAGCTAAAAAATGAAGTAAAAAACATCCCCATCTGGATTGAAGGTCCCCAGGAGTGATAAATAATTCCTTAAAATAAACCATATAAAAATATGAACATAAAAATGTAATATCTTTCAGTGAGATGTAGCGACTCCCTCAGCATAAATTGATTGTCTCATTTATTATCCTATCTATTCATCCATGCGGACTTCTATTGAGCAACTTTCTTTTCACATTGTGGGAACAATGTGTCTTTCATATTTTCAGCCCTGGTAAGATATATTTGCTTCTTGTGCATTGGTACTCTTTGGCTGGTCTGTGCAATTACAGGAATCAAACCACTGCTTATATACAATGCAGGATCAGGAATTGATGAGCAAAGGCCATTACCTATGAGAATAATTCAATAAGTAGTGGCTTGTTGGCCAGTAAAGGGGGCACTATATTGTGTTGAGGCCAGTATATCTTTACAACAAAATAGGGCAGTTGTGACCCCAAAAGAAACTTACGAATCTAAGCCTAAAAGTGGGAGACGCATGCTAGTTTAGGGGTGAGCTCAAGGAAGGACTTAAACATCTTTATTTTGCCAATTTTAAAGTTGTCAAGATTGTATCCTGTAGAGTAGGGGTCTCAAACTCAACTCAGCATGTGGGCCGCAGAGCAAGATCCCAGCCAGACGGCGGGCCGCACCGTGGCAAATTTAGCTCCACCCACTTTTATATTGACTCCGCCCATTCATTTTTCATGTGCCCCCACACTGTATAATCCTCCTACAGTCACCCGTAAACTATATGCCCCCCCTCCATCTTTCCCCCAGTTACATATACACCCTTCATCTGCCCCCAGATTCATGTCCCTCCATCTCTGCCCCCAGATTCATGTCCCCCATCTCTGCCCCCAGATTCATGTCCCCCCATCTCTGCCCCCAGATTCATGTCCCCCATCTCTTCCCCCAGATTCATGTCCCCCCATCTCTGCCCCCAGATTCATGTCCCCCATCTCTTCCCCAGATTCATGTCCCCCCATCTCTTCCCCCAGATTCATGTCCCTCCATTTCTGCCCCAGTGTCATGCCGTTCTCCCCCCCTCCCTTCTTCTGACCCCAGTGTCATGAGCCCCTTCAAGGACCTTTCACCATTTTGCTGACAGGCAGTTCTATATACTGCCGGAAAGCTGACAGTGCGCTGAGTTCAGCGCACTGTCGGCTTTCCCGATGTGGGCCCAGTGTGAAGAGCTTATGGTCTGGTACCGTAGCTCTTCTATGGTCAGAAGGGCGTTTCTGACAGTTAGCCAGAGACGTCCTTCTTCACAGCACACAATCGCGCTGTGCTGTGAGAGCCGGGACGAACTCCCCCTCCCTCTGCTCGCAGTACTCGTCCATGGACGAGCATTATCAGGGAGGGAGGGGGGGCATTCCTCCCCACTCCACAGTACAGCGCGATTGGCTGTGCTGTGAAGAAGGACGTCTCTGACTGACTGTCAGAAACGCCCTTCTGACCATAGAAGAGCTACGGTACCGGACCGTAAGCTCTTCACACTGGGCCCACATCAGGAAAGCCGACAGTGTGCTGAACTCAGCGCACTGTCAGCTTTCCGGCAGTATATAGAACTGCCTGTCGGCAAAATGGTGAAAGGTCCTCTTTAACACACAAAAAAACACTTATACTCACCATTCAACGCTCCCCCGCCGTGCTCTGCAGTTTCACTAATAGACCTGTAGGCGCGATGTGATGATGTGACGTCATCACATCGCGCCTATATGTCCACTAGCCGGAACGTACATCTCGCAATGTATTCAACTCGGATCCGGCGTCCCTAGGCTCGTGCGGGCCGCACAAAATTGTTCCGGGGGCCACATGTGGCCCACGGGCCGCGAGTTTGAGACCGCTGCTCTAGAGCATTAACCTAATCTCTGCTCCTCCTGTTTGACAGGGGGTTAAACTCACAATGGAAGTCAGTGGGAGTCAGAGAGGGGAGCTAATAGACTTTATGAGTTGGACTTCTTGCTCATACAGGAAATACTCAGAGGAGCAGAGTTGAGGTAAGTGCTTCACAAAGAAGCATATAACTTCATACATATGCATCCACCCCAGGAGAACCGTGCAGGAAGGTGGATTGTCACAGTGACCTTATAGGCACCAGAACTCCCAGGATAGGTGCACAGGGTAATAGGCAGAGTCAGTTAGATGTGACGTCAGTTGGAGTATTGAGACACCCGCTGGTCCCTGGGCTGAGATGGTGATGTGGGTGCCAGTGCTCTACTCCAACAAAGAGCTTTTGCCCAGGGCTTAGCTACAAGGAAGGCAAGGTCCAGGCCAGGATCAGTAGAAGTGCTCACTGCTTTATTGTAACAGGCATCTGATGGTTCACTTGTCCTGTAGCAGTGAGCTGTGGCACAGTGGCTTGTAGCTGGCTGACACCTTCCTATGCATTAGCAGAGAGTCTAAGATGGCTGCAGGTCCAGCTTCTGGAACTTCTGCAGGAGTTCAGTTAGCTTGTAGAGGTAGGTGCAGGCTGCCAGGGTTGTAGCTCTGCTTAGCCTGATATAATCCTGTCCTCTTACTAATAGTGATGCAGGTGCTGTCACAGCTTCTCTGCCCTGCTGCTGCTGTGGCAATCCTCACAGCACCCAGTGTCTGAAACACAAGATGGCCACTGCCACACTTCTCATTGCTTCTTCTTCCCTTGCTGCTTAGTGAATACTACTTCCTCTCTCTGCTATGACTATTTCCTCTTCCAGCTACAGATCCATCCACTATACTGTGTGGTGGTATGGAGACCACAGCTCACTAGGACAAGTGATACCAGACAACAACAGCTTGAAAACATTACACAAATGAACACAGTATGAACATGGTAACATATACAAACAATCAGAACATGTAAGGCACTTTTATGGCCAAATAACCATTAGTAACTCCTATGAGGGGGTTACACATGTACTATACATCATTGTAATATAATTCCAGGAGTGTAGCTATATGGGATGCAGAGGTATCTGTCACTACTGGACCCTGAAACCTGAGGGAGCTCCAAAGGCCCATCTGCCACTTGAAATATACCATTATTCTGAGAAGCTTATGGTAAGCAGAAGCCCCATAATAGATTTCACATTGGGGTCCAACAGCTGAAGTAGCATCTCTGGATAGTTCACTAATGCTTTGTATTCAACTGTGCCCAGCAAACATGGTGTTGTGAAAGTGTGGCCCCAGACGTCATTGTTGTACTTTATTCCTCATGTGAACCTCATGACATTCTTTTTGAAGAGACAGCCCTTTCTGCCAAAAGTAAGTTGGGCATATTTTCTTTTTGGCACTGTCCAGGCAAGGTCATAATGGTGTTCCAGAGATTGGGTGCTCCAGGCATGCAGTCTGTACAGTTGGATGTCATGGGCACCCTTCCTGGGTGTTGCTTACACCAACATCAAGGTAGGATTATTGGGGCACTGCAGAAAGATGAACCTGAACCTGTGTGTGAAGCCACAGTATTGTACTACCATGCTTAACAGTAACGTTAACTGCTTGTTGCAAAAGCTGTGACTGCTGTACCACATAACACAGAACTTTGACAGATGAGGAGTGCTTTGTCTCGTTTGGCATGATTATTTTCAATTTCAGCTTTGATAGAAACCTACACCTGTGATGAAGTAAGGTAGCGCTTCTTTATTACTTGTTTTTGTCCTATAGTTGTTCTGTCCATCAACCTATCTAACATGTCTCTTTCCCTTCAATGTAAGTCTCTGAAGAGGATGAAGTGCTGCTTATTCATGAGATGAATTAAATTCGGAAAGGGATGTAAATAGACCTTGTCTTGCTTGGTAAATGGTTAGATTGGACCAATTGGTTCTTATGTGCTGTCAGATTGAGCCTCTGACTCTTCTGTTGACTCATTCTAAATTGGAGGCTGACGTGAGCAGATCAAAATAGTTGAAAGTGACAAGCGAATGTGCGTATCTGGTGGGGTCTAAGGAAGGACTGTTACTTAGCAACTTCATTTCATCCCTTCTCTATCGCTGGATACTGTGTCATATTTCCAGGACCTTTAAACAGCAAAGCAATTGGCGTGCCATGTATTGGCTCATGTATATAAACACTGAGCTGTTCAATTGTGGTGTGCCAGGGAATGGGGAATATGCACATTAATGAATGGAAGAATTGATATGCAGGACTGGCTTTTCCTGGGCGAACCAGTGAATTTCTCTTTTATAGAAATGTACTGTATGATATATTATAAAAGATGGAAGAAAGCAGTAAACTATAACTAGGACTAATGAGTGAAAAAGTACTGTTAACGCAAAAGCTGTAGATAAAGAGTAATGGATCACTGCTGTGAGCTGACACATCAACACAGACCACACAAAAATTTTATTTTTTGCCGGCACTTCAATAATTTTGTTACATTATAACATAACAATGTGAACAATATGCACTGTATAAATAAGCCACAAAATGTAATATACAACAGAGAAATACACATTGTGGGTGCATTATACAGTGGGGGAAACTTCTTTATAAAGAGTTGTACATGGGGGAGGGGTGCAGGAAGTGCATGTGCCTAAGATTGAGGCAAAATGGGAGTACCTAAAAGCACTTCCTCCTTTTTCTTTCTCCAAAGCACCATCAACACCTCATAATGCCTCTCATGTGTTGTTCCTCAGTGTCTATATAACACCAATCTGCTGCTGACCTCCCCAGAAATCAAGCTTTTATTCTGCATGCAGATTAGGTATTATGTGAAGGGGTACAGAGGTACCAGAAGAAGACAAGGTCTTCATGCCAAAACCTGGTCCCTCAGCTGTGACTGATGTCCCTGATAACATTACAACAGCTAGGACTGGGGATGAGAGACAGCAATGACAGCAGTGGTGTCAGATTGGAATACTGACAACTTGACTTCTTCTGTTTGTCCTCCACACCCTTTTCTTGAAACATGTGGTTTGCATACAAAATGAAGGCAGTGGTCTAACAGTATAACACAATGTCGGACAACACATGAGAGACACTATGAGTCACTGGTGAAAAGGAGCCGAGAAATGGAGGATGCAAAAGGGCTGAAAATGGAGGATGCGTAGCATAATTTATATTACATGCAGTACTTTCTCCATAACCTTCTTTTTTGTAAACTGTAATGGATACCTGGGAATGAGGTGAGATTGGCATTGCTTATTTTTTTTTTTCATTTTACTATGTAGGAGGACTAGGAAACACAGTTGTACTGTGCTTGGATAACTGGAGCACATTATACTGTTTGGGGTCGCTAAATATAGCATTATACTTTCGTGTGGGCACTTAGGGGACGTTACACTCTGTGCTGGCCACAAGGGGGCATTAGAATGTGTATGAGCCACAAGGGGACATTATACAGACTGGAGATAGTGAGGGAACATCATTAGGTTTGTGTGCATTATACTACATGGGGGCACAAAGGATATATAATACTTTTTGGGGACACTATGGGAGCTTTTTACTGTGTGGAGCAGTAAGGGGGCATTATACCATGTGGAGGCACTAAGGGGGCATCATACTGTATGGGGCACTAAAAGTGGATTTATATTATATGGGCACTTTGGGGACATTGTTCTATGTGGAAGCAATAAGGGTACATTATACTGTGTGGGAGAACTAAAAGAACATTATACTATGTGAGAACATTTAGGGGACATAATACTGCGAGGCATTATTTGACACTAAAGGGGCATTATACTGTATGTGGGACACTTAGGAGACTTCATCATTGTGTGCTACATAAAGGAGGACACTATTATTGTATGGCGTTGGAAAAGGACTGAGTAGGATTGGGCAAGGTCAAATGGGTGTCAGAATATGGTGACTTTTAGAAAAAAAAATTAACAGTGTTGGATTTTTGTTAAGGGGTTAAAATGTAAATCAAACCTTATAAATTTTGTATCTTCGAAAACGTACCGAAACATAGAATACAGATGACATGTCATTTTGGCTGCACAGTGAAGGCCATAAAAATAAACCACATAAGAAAGTCACAAGTGCACTTTTTCTGCAAATCCACCCCATTTTTTTCCCAGCTTCCCAGTACATTGTACAGAATAATTCGGTCAGATGAGACAAAAAATGAGCTCTTTGGCATTAACTCAACTCACTATGTTTGGAGAAAGAGAAATGCCTATGTTTTGGGGGTGTTTCTCTGCTAAGAACACAGGACTACTTCACCGCATCAATGGGAGAATGGATGGAGCCATGTACCGTAAAGTACTGAGTGACAACCTCCTTCCCTCCGCCAGGACATTAAAAATGGGTCGTGGCTAGGTCTTCCAGCAGGACAATGATCCAAAACATACTGCCAAGGCAACAAAGGAGTGGCTCAAAAAGAACCACATTAAAGTCATGGAGTGGCCTAGCCAGTCTCCAGACCTTAAAGGGGTATTCCCATGTCGCATACTCACCAGTTTTCGCTGCTGTAAAATCTTCTTTCTTCCTGCTTTGTTGCGTCATTGGTGGGCGGGGTTACATATGCAAAGCCAGCGGCGAGATGACGTCGCTTCTATGCCGCTGGCCCTGCGTGCGCGCTCATAGATGGTGAGACCAGTCAGTTCTCCAGCCTTCACAATGCCAATACAGACCCGGCATCCACTGTAATAGAGAGGCGGATGCCGGGGAGGGTTAGACGCCAGCACAGGTGCCTGCGACATCGCTACGCTCCTGCCCTGCATGAAGCCAGCAGCGGCAGGAGCGATGCTGCCATTCCGCTCTTCCGCCCCCCCGGAATAGCAGCATCGCTCCTGCCGCTGCTGGCTTCATGCAGGGCAGGAGCGTAGCGATGTCGCAGGCACCTGTGCTGGCGTCTAACCCTCCTCGGCATCCGCCTCTCTGTTATAGCAGATGAAGGGTCTGTATTGGCGGCCCCTTCACCCCAAAGGGTAAACTACCGCCCCCCCTCCAGGCTCACTCCCGTGCACTTAGCCCCTCCTCCCTCCCCCCTGAGAGCAGCAGATACATCACTTGACTTTTGACCAGATAAGTCAAGGGATGTGTCAACAAAGAATTTTTTATTTTTTTTTAAATGTAGATTGTGAGCCCCACATAGAGCTCACAATGTACATTTTTCCCTATCAGTATGTCTTTTTTGGAATATGGGATGGAAATCCATGCAAACACGGGGAGAACATACAAACTCCTTGCAGATGTTTTTTTGTCCTTGGTGGGATTTGAACACCAGGACTCCAGCGCTGCAAGGCTGCAGTGCTAACCACTGAGCCACCGTGTGGCCCCCATGTCAACAAAGAAATTAATAAAGTAAGATAGTGGACAAACAAAGCAGTTTTGCTGAAGCAATGTATTTAGGAAAAGTCTTACATTCACATTAACAAGCAGTATAGATAGGATCCTTGTGATGGGACAACCCCTTTAATCCCATAGAAAATTTATGGAGGGAGTTGAAGCTCCGAGTTACCAAGTAACAGCCTCAAAATCTTAATGATTTAGAGATGATCTGCAAAGAGGAGTGGACCAAAATTCCTCCTGACGTGCACAAACCTCATCACCAACTACAAAAACGACTGACTGCTGTGCTTGCCAACAAGAGTTTTGCCACCAAGTATTAATCTTGTTTGTCCGAGATATCAAATACTTATTTCTCCATGCAAAAGGCAAATACATTTATACATTTCTGGACTTTATTTTTGATATTCTATCTCTCACTGTTAAAATTAACCTACCCTTAAAATTATAGACTGCTCATGTCTTTGTCAGTGGGCAAACTTAAAAAAATCAGCAAGAGATCAAATACTTATTTCCTTCACTGTATCGCTGGGTTCACACCAGTGTTCGGGTCTCCGTTGTGGTTTCCGTCTTCTGAATGCAGAAGACGGAAACCTGTCAAACCGAGTTCGGCCGTGAGCGCTGGTGAGCGTTTTGTGTGTTCCACAGTGAAACAGTTTTTTTTAAACTGGAGACAAAGTCCTGCTTGTCCGACTCTGTGTCTGGTTAAAAAAAGGTTTTGCCGCGGAGCGCACAAAACGCTCACCGGTGCTCACGGCCGCACACTTTTCAAACCCATTCAAATGAATGGGTTAAAAAAATGCCTGCAGGTTTCCGTCTCCTACCCAGTTTCGGGCAGGAAACGGAAACTTGCAGAACGGAGGCCGGGACGCAGATATGAACGAGCCCTATGCAGCATAGCTTTTCCTTTTGTGCACTAATTCTTTTTCACTTTGACTATTACTAGATTCACACTAGTGTTCGGGTCTCTGTCGTTTGGTTTCACATGGGGACCTGAAAAACAGAGACCCTGTGCATTTAAAAAGAGGTTACCTACGGAAATCTGCATACCCCATAGACTATAATGACCCTTGCAGAACTTTTTAATTTGCTGAGTTTAAGTGGAAACTGCGGAGACTCCAAAGCAGATGTAAAACCAACCTAATATGGTTTCTTTAATGTAGCAGCGGTTATAATGGTAAAATACTTCGGCAATCTAAAATGAGTTATATACCCTGGCTCTGGATTCATTTTACCTAATTCTACTCTAATATATTATAGCAAAATTTCAGGCAAGAGGTACTGCTGATGTATTTATGTCATCAACAATTCTCTTGACTGGACACAACTTTAACAAAACCCTCAGATGTGAAAGTATTAAACCTATATAGTGTTTTAACATGTATGTAAGCTGGAATGTTTCTGTTCATTGACAGCAAAACAAGTATGTTGAAAACAGTGAGAATTTTTGAAATTTTGAAAAATTCCTTAACATTCTTAGAGATTTCACAGAAAAATAAGATAATTTATTCTACGCAATCAGCTCAATTATAGATGTTGTTCTTCTTTCCTTATTTTCCTGTGCAGTAGCCACAAACTATAACTACTTCTCTCCGCAGGGGAACCTTACAGTGAATAATAAGTATTATTTCCAGACAAGCTGCACAGCATCTATGTATGATGATTGGTCAAGAGGAGAAGACAGCCCTGCAGGCAGCAAGGAGTTATTGCAGTTTGCTCTGAAATGTTAAATATACAGATGTATAAATTGATCTCCAACAGACCCACGAGCAGCACAAACAACCCACTCCCAATTAAATTGCTGTGTGAGAATGTAATGCAGGAACCAGCTGAGAGGTTTATTTACTGGTCAGATGCAGCAGATTCTGTGACCTTACTGTTGTAACAGAGATTTGGGATACCAACCTCTCTTTACAGCGTTCATGTGCCTGCTACAAGGCTGTTCACACATATGTTTTTCACAGACATGTGCAGTCCATGTTCTCCATAGTTCTACTGATATTTTGGACACGTTGTGTCAACTTTATTTTTCTAAACCAAATTATGGATGGCATAGACTTTCATGGGTGTGACTGATCCTCCAAACCAACCAAAACAGAGCAAATCCAATAGTCCATAGAGTGACAACTTCTACCTGTCGCTTCTTCTAGGCCACATTACCCACATGCTTACTGTTAGGCTAGTTTCACACTACAGTCGTAGTCTCCATTGTTTTGACCTGTCAGAGGAGTGGGTGACAGCAGAAAAGTGATGCAGGAAAAAAAGCGGCGGCACTGAATTGTGGTCTTTCCTGCAGCGCTTTTTACAGAATAGGGTAATATTGAGCTGAAGGAAAGAATGACATTTGTGAGGAGGTTCATTGTAGTTTACTGTTACCACAGTGAAGCAAAGCCCTGTTCAGCCCCTTTAGGACCCTGATGTATTTTTCCTGTCCATGCAATCACAATTTCTTTGATTACTCCAGAGAAAATTGCTCCAAATCCGTTCTTCATAAACCCTACAGTCTGTATGTCTAATAGCATCCATGTTACCATGTATCTTTCCACATTCTGTTTTTACCATGCTTCTGCATGACTCTGGAGCTGCCATGTGAAATAATTCTAAGCTTTTTTTTAAAAAAAACTGTTTAAGGCTAAGGCCACACATAAAGTTTTTCCTGCAGCACTTTTCACAGAAAGTCCACAGAAGTTTCCTCTGTGGACTTTCTGCTTCCATTATACCTATCGGGAAATTGCTGGCGTTTTCATAGGTGTAATTGACATGCTGCGAATTTCCAAAACCACATATTTTTCCTGCAGTGTGTGGATGCGATTCACTAGAATCTCAAACTGACTAAAAGCCTGATAGAAATGAAATACTTTATATTTGTATCAGGTATGAATGACTGCAGCGTTAAAGGAAAAGGTGACTTCTATCCACTTTTTTCACACTGCAGTCAGTGATGGCGGATACAAACAGAAAGTGCTCCATTTGTCAGTAGATCAGTTTATCTGACAGATCCAAACAATAAACCCTATAACTGGAGTGTTAAACAAGCCTTACAATATCTGCACAAATGAAGCCATCAGCCTGCATCAAAATGGTTAAAAAGACTTTTCTTGAAGTCTTCTTTAACAGACTTGCAGCCCTTACTGCAGACCCTATTGACAATGATAAGAGATACACTGTCTCTAAAAATGTCTGTGGCCATTAGATACAGTTCTTTTTCAAGGAAATAATCTAGATGTAAGAGGGCAGTGATGCGGCCGCTCTGGAGCTGAAATGACTTTCTTATTGAGTTTGAGGATTAAGTGGTAAAAGCCGGATGTGTGACTGTTGATTTGTCTGTGAGAAATAGTTTTCTCTACTTGAAAAGCCTTAGAATAGACATTATGGACCTAACTGTATTCGACTCTAACAGACAACTTGTCTTCTTTATTTCCAAGCCGCGATAGTTTGGAGGACCTAATTGTCTAATGTTGTTGGTGATTCAGTGGGATATTGAGCTGGAGAAAAGAATGACATTTAAGAGTAGGTTCATTGTAGTTTGCTGTTACCATAGTGAAGCAAAGCCCTGTTCAGTCTCCTTAGGACCCTGATGTATTTTTTCTGCCCATGCAATCACAATTTCTTTGAATACGCTAGAGAAAGTTGCACCAAACATCTCCAAATCCATCCTTCATAAACCATCCAGCCTATACGCCTTATAGGATCCACATTACAATGTATCCTTTCACATTCTATTTTATTACGCTTCCACATACCTCTGGAGCTGCATTGTGAAATGAGGTTTTTATTTAACTCTTTAAAGGGGTTGTCCAAGAAAAAATGGACAACCCCTTTAACTTTTAAATCAGTCGAGGGCAGTGAAAAAAAAAAATATCATACTCTACCGTACCGTTCCCAATGCTCTAATGTGCTCCCGACACGTTCCGGTCCTTCTGCTCAACGGGTCTCTTCCAGAGTTCCACTGAATCCGCTGATTGGCCTTATCAGGCCTCAGGAAGAGACCCATGATGTCACAGGTAGTGGCATCTGTGAGCTTTCTACTTCCATTACACTTATATAGAAACTGCCAGCATTTCCATAGGTATAATTGACATGCTGCAATTTCCAAAACCGTGATGGTGTTGGATATTGTAGCATGTCCGATGGGCGTATTTTTTTCCTGCCTAGTGTGGATGGGATTCACTAGAATCTATTAGAATTTACTCTTGAAAACATCTAAATTATTCTTAAAATCAAGACTAATGTTAGGTGCATGAATGGGCCTGAGATGCACCAATTATTGAAAGGGTTGTCTGGGATAAATCTTTTATGTCTGTAGGAGGGTTAAAAGAAAACAGTCTACTTACCTCTCTCTTCAGTTTTAGTACTGCATTGCTGGTTCCTGTAGCTACCAGGCTCTGCTTGCATACAGAGAGGCTGCAGCAGTGATGTCACATCTTCACTGTTGAAAGGGTGTCATTGTTTCAGCCTCTCTGTATGCATGCAGGGCCGCCGATAGGCCAGTACTACTGCTACTGGCGTCAGGGGCCCGGCCAAATTTTAAAATGGGGGGGGCCCGGGCCCCCTGGCGCCGGCAGCAGTCATTATATGTCCTGTTTCCTGTTTCTGAGTTGACATGGCTGAAGCGAGGAGCTGACACAGGTCAGCTCCTCGCTTCGCCGCTGCCGCCTGTCTCGCTGACACATATGCGGCTGAAGCGAGGAGCTGACCTGTGTCAGCTCCTCACTTCGCCGCTGCCGCCTCTCTCGGTGACACATATGAGGCTGAGCCGGAACCCGGGTTCTGGCTCAGCCTCATATATGTCACCGAGAGAGGCGGCAGCGGCGAAGTGAGGAGCTGACACAGGTCAGCTCCTCGCTTCAGCCGCATACATGTCAGCGTCAGGGAGAGAGGCGGCAGCGGCGAGGCGAGGAGCTGACACATGTCAGCTCCTCGCTTCAGCCGCATATGTGTCAGCGAGAGAGACACCCAGCGGCGAAGCGTGGAGCTGACCCGTGTCAGCTCCTTCCTTCAGCCGCATGTGTCAGCGAGAGAGACGCGCAGAGAGCGGCGAGGGAGCGGAGGAGAAGGTAAGTTTAATGGGGAGGTGGAACGTGAATCTGGGGGCAGATGAAAGAGAGGACGGCATGACACTGTGGGGACATGAATCTGGGGGCAGATGAAAGAGAGGACGGAATGACACTGGGGCAGATGAAGGAGGGGACGGCATGACACTGTGGGGACATGAATCTGGGGGCAGAGATGGAGAGGACATGAATCTGGGGGCTGAGATGTGGGGACATGAATCTGGGGGCAGAGATGGAGAGGACATGAATCTTGTGGCAGAGATGGAGGGACATGAATCTGGGGGCAGAGATGGAGGGGGGACATGAATCTGGGGGGACATGTATCTGGGGGCAGAGATGGAGGGAACATGGAACTGGGGGCAGAGATGTGGGGACATGAATCTAGGGGCAGAGATGGAAGGGGGACATGAAACTGGGGGCAGATGAAGGGTGTATATGAAACTGGGGGAGAGATAGAGGGGGGACATATAATTTACGGGTGACTGTAGGAGGATTATACTGTGTGCGGGCACATGAAAAATTAACGAGTGGGCGGAGTCAACACAAAAGTGGGTGGGGCTAAATTTGCTGCGACGCACTAAGCGCGCCACACATTTTGTCCCTCTTTTAGTTCTTCAAAAGTTGGGAGGTATGGAGATGGGGGGACATGAATCTGGGGGCAGAGATGGAGGGACATGAATCTGTGGGCAGAAATGTGGGGACATGAATCTGGGGGCAGAGATGGAGGGGACATGAATCTGGGGCAGAGATGGAGGGGACATGAATCTGGGGGCAGATGAAGCTAGGGGAGAGACAGAGGGGGACATATAATTTACGGGTGACTGTAGGAGGATTATACAGTGTGCGGGCAAATGGAAAATTAATGAGTGGGCGGAGTCAACATAACAGTGGGTGGGGCTAAATTTCCCGCGGCGCGCAAAGCAAAAATGGGAGGGGGGGGCAGACACTTAGGCTGTATGGGGCCCCAAAATTCCTGATGGCGGCCCTGCATGCATGCAATGACTGCTGGTATTGGAAGCCACAATGCCTTAATGATGCTGAGAAGAGAGAAGACTTTGAGACATTTTTCCTTTGCACTCTCCCCTACTGCTGCAGTCATAAATGATTTATGCTTTTATGTGTTTTTTATGCAACCCCCTTAGGAAGCCTGTGCCTCTTAACATAACATTTGTGGCACATCTGATGGCAGTGAGGATTTGACAGTAAAACACTGGCCTCGATGTATAGCTACTAAATTTGAGGTTAGGTGCGCCACAATTTTTGAAACATGGATTATAGAGATGAGCGAACAGTAAAATATTCGATATTCGTTATTTGTTTCGAATAGCCGCTCAATATTCGACTATTCGAACGAATATCGAACCCCATTATAGTCTATGGGGAAAAATGGTTTGTTTCATGGGAACTCACAATTCAACTCAAGAGGGTCACCAAGTCCACTATGACACCTCAGGAAATGATACCAACACCTCTGTAATGCAACTGGGACAGCAGGGGAAGCATGCCTGGGGGAATCTAACAAGCCCAAGTCACAGTTTTACCCCACCATCACAGCCTGTCAACTACACACTTTCCACTTTCAAAAAAACCTCTATGAAAGTGGGAAAATGCCTAGAAACCTTCTTTACTCCACAATTGGATGGACAGAAATCCAAATTTTAAGCTAAAGAAACATTACCAAGCACCCCTTTAAATCACGTTGCCCATGACAACCACAGATGGAATAGGCAATGGGAAATCCAACAGTACCCACCCTTAACTGTCATTGTGGATGTGTGTGTGTGTGAGTGTGATGTGGTAAGACCTTCCAAAATTTATTTTTCTGGCCCTTAACGTGAGCCCTTCCAAATTAAATTAGAGTCCCTTAAGCTGAGCTACCTGCAGAGATTGAGGCCCTTGAGGTGACTTCAGCCTCTTACCAGCAGAGTTTTAGTCCCTTTAGCTTAGTTCAGCCTTGCACCAGCAGAGTTTTTTGCTCTTTGGGTGAGTTCAGCTTTGCACCAGCAGAGTGTTAGCCCCTTTAAAATCCTTAGCCCCTAAATCGGTGGTTCCAGAACCATCACTCTCATTGAGCGGGATTGATGCAGTGGATTGGAGTGAGGACCCAGGCACTGACCTTGATTTTGAATGTGAAATTGATAACATTTTGGCATCAAGTCCTGGGGGTAACTTTTATTTAGAGGACTGCAAAGGTGGAGAATTGGCTGCAACCACTACTACCGGTAATGGTCCTCTAATATCGGACTCTACATTACATCTACAGGGTTCTGATCAGGTGTTAATAGTCCAAACAACATGCTTCAGTACTTTAGATGTAGATCAGAAACCACTTTCCCTTCCGACACCAGATTTAACCAAGTGTCAGGATTTGAACCTAGGGACTTCAGAGTCCCAGGCGGCAGCTCTGCAAACTGAGCTATTCAGCCTCTTGGACAGCTCCAGTGCTGATCCGAGCCTAGTTCCCGCTGGCTCTAATTCCAGTTCCTGCCTCTCTGGGTTGCTCCACGCTGTTCTCTGATTGTGCTTCCTATTTAAGCCCAGCCTTGGAATTCCTGCTTTGCGAGATTATTGTGCTCTGCATGTGATCAAGCTTCCTTACTGCCCTGCTGCTGACTCAGACGCTCATCTCATCTCATCTCATCTCGTGTACTGACTACTGGCCTGTTCCTGACCACGGTATTTGCTCTCTCCTCCAACTCTGACGCTCACCTCGTGTACCGACCTCTGGCTTTCCCTTCTGACGATTCCTTGGACTTTGATTCGGCACCTCACCGCTCGACTGTTACCGAACCCTTGGCTAGCTCCCGACCACGTTTCCAGCCTTACAAGTAAGTCTCCATTCAGGTGGTAGCAACCTTAGACTCCAAACCAGACCCAAAACCGTTACAGAATAATCTCGCCCAAAAATGGAGTCTGTTGTGACTACCTTGAGGCAGCAAGTGGCTGAGCTTCAAGAATTTGGTTCTACTTACCAAGAAAAATTTTGTAAGTTACAAACCCTTGTGCTGGATCAACAACGAGATATCATGGAACTGCAAAAACAACTCCTGGAAATGCGCAATTCAGGTTCAGATTTAAATACTCGTATGCCTCTGCCATCAAAGTTCAGTGGGGACCGTCACCATTACCGAGGATTTCTTAACCAATGCCGTATCTACTTCCAAATGCAACCTGCTCCTTTTACTAGTGACAGGAAAAAAGTGCTATTTATCATTAACCTGCTGTCAGATGAAGCTCTAGCATGGGCATCCCCTTATGTGGAAAAGAACTCTGAGCTCCTCAATGATTTTGAAAACTTTATCACTGCTATGGATCAAGTCTTTGATGACCCAAATCGTTGTGCCACAGCTGAGACCAAATTACATAACCTGCGTCAAGGACGTCGCTCAGTTGCTGAATACACAGCGGAATTTCGACGTTGGGTAGCTGACACCACATGGAATCTAGCAGCCCAAAAGAGTCAATATCGACGAGGTTTATCAGAGCTTGTAAAAGATGAGCTTGCCAGAGTTGAGGCTCCTGATGGTCTGGAGGATTTTATACAATTGAGTATCCGTATTGATCAGAGACTTACTGAACGTAGAAAAGAGAGACTGCGTATATTTGGAAACCAACCCACCTATTCTTTCAGTCACTCAGAATTGAACACTCAGCAAAAGACTGAACCCTTATCAGAACCTATGCAGATTGATGTAATCCGAAAACCTCTTAGTGCCGTTGAGAAAGAGAGGCGTCGTACAGCAAATCTGTGCCTCTATTGTGGGGGATCAGGACATTACGCCATTAATTGTCCCAACAAGTTTCAAAGGTCTATAGCCTGCACCAGTGCTAAGACAGACATCAATCCTGAACTCTCTGAACTGCCGGATTCAGTTATGCAGACCATCTCATCTGTGACCCAAAATGAAAACAAAATGTATTCAGCATCCTCTCATTTTGTCATTCCAATACAGGTCATGGTTGGGAGCCATAAAATACAGTGTTCTGCCATGTTAGATTCTGGCGCAGGTGGAAATTTTATGGACTTACAATTTGCGCTTGACAATAACATTGCACGTAGAATAAAATCCGTGCCAATTGATATGGAAACTGTTGACGGTTCACCTTTGTCATCTGGACCTGTAACTCATGAAACAATGGAACTTGGAATCTGTATAGAACCTGCTCATCATGAAACTATAAGTTTTCATTTGATTTCTTCTCCCAAGTTTCCCGTGATTTTAGGAATTCCATGGTTTGCTGTCCATAATCCTTCTATCAACTGGGAATCACGGACTGTTACTTTTCCTTCTGAATACTGTAAGGACAATTGTTATATGTGTTTAGCCATCCAAGAGCAAACAAAATTTTCCAAGATTCCTCACCAGAATTATGAGTTACCACCACAGTACCAACAGTTCAGTGATGTCTGCAGCAAGAAAAAAGCTGATCAACTACCTCCTCATCGTCCTTATGATTGTCCCATTGAGTTGCTGCCTGGAGCTACTATTCCTTTTGGCAGAATTTACAATCTCTCTGAACCAGAATTAAAAGTGCTCAGAGAATACTTGGATGAGAATTTAAAGAAAGGTTTCATTCGACCCTCCTCATCCCCAGCTGGGGCACCTTTGTTCTTTGTGGAGAAGAAAGACTCAACTTTAAGACCATGTATTGACTACAGAGATCTAAACAAGATGACTATTAAAAACCGTTACCCTCTTCCTCTAATTCCGGAGTTGCTAGAAAGACTCCGTTCTGCTAACATTTTTACCAAACTAGATTTAAGAGGCGCCTACAATCTTGTACGCATTCGTCCAGGGGATGAGTGGAAGACTGCTTTCAGAACTAGATATGGACATTTTGAATACCTGGTTATGCCTTTCGGTCTCTGTAACGCCCCTGCAACCTTTCAACATTTTGTGAACGATGTGTTTCGGGATTGCTTGGACCAATTTGTTGTTGTGTACCTTGATGACATCCTTATATTTTCAGACACCTTGGAGGAACATCGCAGACATGTTCAATTAGTCTTCGAACGTCTATTGGAGAATAATCTTTATATCAAACTGGAAAAATGTGAATTCGAACAAACAAAGATCCAATTTCTTGGATATATCATCTCTCCAGAAGGTTTGAGTATGGATCCTAGTAAAATCAAAGCTGTAATGGATTGGCCCACTCCAAGAAATCTTAAAGATATCCAGCGATTTATAGGGTTTGCGAATTTCTACAGGAGATTCATAAAAGACTTTTCAAAAATCATCTTACCAATCACTTTACTCACAAAGAAAAGACAAGTATTTTTATGGTCCCCAGAGGCACAAGTTGCTTTTGACAAACTAAAAACTCTCTTCACTTCGGCGCCCATACTGGTCCATCCAAACCCTGAATTACCTTTTGTGGTTGAAGTGGACGCCTCAGATTATGCTGTGGGAGCTGTCCTGTCTCAACGAGTTGGAGACAAGATGCAACTCCATCCATGTGCTTTTCTTTCTCATACCATGTCATCGGCAGAAAGAAATTATGACATAGGAAACAAAGAACTGTTGGCTATTAAAGTTGCGTTCTCTGAATGGAGACATCTTTTGGAAGGAGCTAATCATCCAGTAACTGTGCTTACTGACCACAAAAATTTAGAGTTCATCCGTACAGCTAAAAGATTGTCGGCAAGACAAGCAAGATGGGCCTTGTTTTTCTCTAGATTTAAATTCATCATTTCTTATCGTCCAGGTTCAAGAAATGGCAAGGCTGATGCTTTGTCCAGGAATCTTGCCGAACCAGAGGAGGGGTCTAAAATAGAGTCTACTATTTTATCTTCCAAAAATTTTGTAGGAATACTGGACTCCAAAGATCTTTTAACCATGCTCAAAGAAGGATATCAGAATGACTCCTTCCTCAACCATCCTTCTAAAGATGTGGACCTTTGTTTTAAAGAGGGGTTTTGGAAGCAGGAACACAGAATATATGTTCCTGAAACTGCTCGACTTGAAGTCCTCAAATTGGTCCATGATTCTAAGCTTGCAGGGCATCTTGGAGTGATGAAAACTTACGACTTATTGCTTCGTTCATTTTGGTGGCCTAACTGTAAGAACGATGTTAAAAAATATGTCTCCTCCTGTTTAACATGTGCACGAAATAAGACACCGCGATCTTCTCCTCTAGGTCTTCTTCAACCACTTCCAGTTCCATCTAGGCCTTGGAGATCAATTTCCATGGATTTTATTGTAGACCTTCCCCCATCTAAGGAAATGACTACCATTCTTGTTGTGGTGGACCGACTCACAAAGATGGCCCATTTCATTCCAGTCAGAGGAATTCCTACTGCAAAACAAACTGCAGAATTAATGATTAAGGAGATATTCAGGTTGCATGGAATTCCTGACAATGTAATTTCAGATAGAGGTGTTCAATTCACATCAAGGTTTTGGAAGAACTTCTGTACAGCCTTAGGAGTAACAATAAATTTGTCTTCTGCTTTTCACCCTCAGTCTAATGGCCAGACGGAAAGGACAAACCAAACTCTTGAACAATACCTCCGCTGTTTTGTTTCTTACCTTCAAGATGACTGGGTGGACTATTTACCAACAGCAGAATTTGCCTACAACAACTCCAAACACAGTGCTACATCTCAAAGTCCATTTTTTGCTAATGTTGGCCTACATCCAGTATTTATTCCTAACCTCCCTCTTAGTATTCCTATTCCTGCTGTTACTGACAGATTAACAAAATTGCAAGAAACCCAGAGGAAACTAAGAGAGATGCTACAAGAAGCCCAAGAAGTCTATAAAAAAGCAGCGGATAAACGTCGTAAAGTATCTCCTACCTATAAAATTGGTGATAATGTTTGGCTATCTACTAGAAATCTGAAAACACATGTTCCATCTCCAAAATTGGGCCAAAAATTCATAGGACCATTCCAGATTTCTGCACAAGTCAACCAAGTTGCTTTCCAGCTCGAACTCCCTAATAGATTGAAAATACACCCTGTATTCCACGTATCATTGCTCAAGCCATTCAATGAAAACCCGTTTCCAGGGAGAAATCAGCCACCTCCTGCCCCAGTAAAAGTTCAAGGGGAGGAAGAATATGTTGTTGAAAAAATCTTGGACTCCAGACTTTTCAGAGGTAAACTACAATATCTGGTGCAATGGAAAGGTTATGGACCAGAAGAGAACTCATGGGAACCAGAAAGCAATGTTCACGCCCCTAGGTTTACAAGGGAATTTCATCTGAGGTATCCTGAGAAACCAGCTCCTAAGATGTCCAGAGGCCATCCTGAAAGGAGGGGACTGCTGTCAGGATTTGAACCTAGGGACTTCAGAGTCCCAGGCGGCAGCTCTGCAAACTGAGCTATTCAGCCTCTTGGACAGCTCCAGTGCTGATCCGAGCCTAGTTCCCGCTGGCTCTAATTCCAGTTCCTGCCTCTCTGGGTTGCTCCACGCTGTTCTCTGATTGTGCTTCCTATTTAAGCCCAGCCTTGGAATTCCTGCTTTGCGAGATTATTGTGCTCTGCATGTGATCAAGCTTCCTTACTGCCCTGCTGCTGACTCAGACGCTCATCTCATCTCATCTCATCTCGTGTACTGACTACTGGCCTGTTCCTGACCACGGTATTTGCTCTCTCCTCCAACTCTGACGCTCACCTCGTGTACCGACCTCTGGCTTTCCCTTCTGACGATTCCTTGGACTTTGATTCGGCACCTCACCGCTCGACTGTTACCGAACCCTTGGCTAGCTCCCGACCACGTTTCCAGCCTTACAAGTAAGTCTCCATTCAGGTGGTAGCAACCTTAGACTCCAAACCAGACCCAAAACCGTTACACCAAGCTTCATCATCCTGCTGAGATGGAGCCACTAAAGGAAACGTTGCCTTCAAAGGCATGTTCTGGAGCTGCGACTGAGCCAAAGCTAAACACAGAGCCCTTTGGAACTGAACAAAATTCACCAGCAGTGTTTTTGGCCCTTAGGGTGAGTTGAGCCTTGCACCAGCACGTGTCCCATAACATCAGGCGGGCCCTAAGTTCTGCGTTAAGTTGCACAAAGTTCCACTTGACCACCGACGCGTGGACAAGTGCATGCGGCCAGGGACGCTACATCTCAATCACAGCACACTGACTGAATGTAGTTGAGGCTGGGACCGGGTTGCAAACTGTGGCTGCCTGCCTTGTCTCCCCGCCCAATATTCATGGCAGGAGTGCTGAAACACCATCCTCCTCCTCCTCTGCCGTTAAATAGACCCCAGCTATGAGCTGGAGACGCTGCAACACTGGTCCAAAGACATCAGCAGGACGTGCTGAAGCTCATCAGCTTGGGGGACAGACAGAACACTGCCTCCGAGGTGATGGATGCCGTCCTGGATGATATGGCAATGATATGGCAAGCATTTTTGTCGTGTGTGATAATGGACGGAACCTGGTTGCGGCTCTGGAGCTTGCCAGCCTCCAACATGGTCCATGCCTGGCCCACGTTTTCAACTTATTGGTGCAACGGTTTCTAAAAACGTACCCCAATTTACATGAGCTACTGGTTAAAGTGCGGTGCTTGTGTGCCCACTTTGGCAAGTCTACAGTAGCTGCTGCTAGCCTCAATACACTCCAGCAACGCCTACATCTGCCCGAAGCACTGACTGTTGTGCGAGGTCACCACACGATGAAACCCTAGATACCATATGTTGAGCAGTGTGTGTGAGCAGCAGAGACCTTTAATGGAGTTCCATCTTCAAAACCCAAGGGTTCATCAAAGTCAGCTCCATGCAACATGAGTTTCCATGGGTGGCAGACTTATGTGAATTCCTATCCCATCCTTTCCACTGGACAAGAAACATTAGCATGCACTCATCACAATTCCTGATATGACAGCTGTGTTAAGCAGGGTGCAGGGTACAACCAGGCTCGAGCACCAGGAACAGGTGTTACAATGGCTAGCGGATAATGCTTCCAGCTGCTTTTCCACCAGCCAGTTAGCCACTACTTGCAGT
This sequence comes from Leptodactylus fuscus, assembly GCF_031893055.1. NCBI lineage: Eukaryota > Metazoa > Chordata > Amphibia > Anura > Leptodactylidae > Leptodactylus > Leptodactylus fuscus. The sequence goes on from NC_134270.1 coordinate 94,673,932, forward strand.
CGTGTTCATACCCAAGAGTCTGCCCCTCCTTCCTCCCAACTTGCCCAATCTTCCCAGCAGAGTCATCCCACCCTTGCCCCCTCCCAGGATCTATTTTTGGGTCCTTTTACTGTTTCTCTCTCTGTTGAACTACTTCCCGAATCGCAGGAGCTACCAGACAACTTTGTGTGTCCTGATGCCCAAATACTGGAGTATCCGCCATTTCCTACCAATTTTATGGTTGTGGACCTGCAACCGGCGTTTCTGCACCTCAATGATGATGACAAGACACGTAGTGTGCCATCAGGGCAAGCTGTGGTTATATGCAGTTTGCAGTAAGGGGAGAGTGAGCAATTGGAAGAGGAGTTGGTGGACGACAAGGCCACCGACCCGACATGGACAGGGGTGATGTCTAGCGGGGAAAGCAGTGTAGATGTGGAGGCAAGCTAAGCAGGAAAAAAGGTGGCTAGAGGCTGAGGCATGGAATGGGGTGATGTCTAGGGGCAAAAACAGTGTAGATGTGGAGGCAAGCTAAAAAGGAAAAAAGGTGGCTAGAGGCAGAGGCATGGACTGGGGTGATGTCTAGGGGCAAAAGCAGTGTGGATGTGGAGGCAAGCTAAGCAGAAAAAAATGTGGCTAGAGGCAGAGGCATGGACTGGGGTAATGTCTAGGGGCGAAAGCAGTGTAGATGTGGAGGCAAGCTAAACAGAAAAAAGGTGTCTAGAGGCAGAGGCATGGACAGGGCCCTGTCACTGTAATGCCTCTACTGTGGAGCTTTTGTATTCATATTTTGTATTACTGTATTATTATGCGGCTGTAACACACTGAATTTCCCCATAGTTGGACTATTAAAGCATTATTTATTTTATCTTATGCAGATTTTTTTCCTGCAATGTGTGAATGGGATTAGCCCATTCACTTTGCAGGAACTGTAAAACCCTGTGATTTCACAATGTGGGGCCCCAGCCTTAGTGTGATTTGCAGTTATTTTGCAATATGGTAGTGAATTGGATAATTTATAATTATAGGGATAATCCTATTCTGCTGAATACATTTTTTAGAAGGTTTAGGAGCTTTGGCACATTTTGTATATGTTGTGTTCTGTTTTTACACGTGTATTGATCCTTTATTGAGAATCTAAAGTGTATGTTATGCTTTAATAAGGGTATATATGTAGAAATATATATAAATCAGAAAAAAAGAGAGGTAGAAAAGAATTACAATAAATTTACTTGTACTCACATATAAGATCCTGTACTAAAAGCTAGCTAAAATGTTTATAAAGACATAAATAGAGACTTTTATCTATCTATCTATCTATCTATCTATCTATCTATCTATCTATCTATCTATCTATCTCTCTCTCTCTCTATCATCTATCTATCAATTGTAACTAAATTTAACAACAATAAACTTGTGGCTAAAAATTGAGCAGATACCGACCAGTAATGTATGTCACTGACCAGTGCTCAGCACCACAGGAGGTACACAAACATATAAAATGTGTGTTAAATAATTAACTGTAGTGTGAAAGTCTAAAACTTTTCTATAAATATAGAAATTTCTATCTATAATTATAGCAATTATATCTAAATATAACTAAAAATTTATAACAACCCCCCCCTGCAGCTAAAAATTGAGCAGGTAGGGGCGTGACATGGTGCTGAAGAGGACCAGACATGTTTCACACAGGCTTTGGTGTTATATTCTTTTTCCAGCCTATTTAGGGGTTCCCACTTGGGTCCCCCCGCTACTACTTACATCCGGATCTCCTGCTGAACCCGGTGGGTTTTCGAAAGTTTGTTGGTGTCTGCAAACTGCCTGAATCTGACTTCTGTGCAGCCTCTACATGTGCAGCGGCCGTCATCTTACCTTGCTCCAAGTCAGTCCGACTTTATCATCCTGTCAGCTTCTCCAAGCCAAAAACCTTCCTCCAGCATCTCCCTGTTCTGAATCAGACTCTGCAGAACCCAGCACCATCCTAGGCTGCTACCTGGCCCTCCTCCTAAGAAGTGCAAGGTGCCATTACATGTGTGCCTCCTACATCTCTCCTGTGGTGAACTCTCTAGCCTGGTGATTTACTGAGCCTAATAAAACCCAAACTCTCCTCTCCTGGATACTGGGAGTCGCCTTTTGTGGATTACTGTTTGCTGTTTTTACTTTTGATGACCTCTGGTTTGCGTGTAGCCTGCATATAATGTCTGATTAACATCTAAGCTATCTGTCACAACTCCCCCACCTGCACCAATGGCACGATTCTGCTTACTATACTGCCCTACCACCTGCTACTTTTATAAGATGTCTACACATTCTCAAAAGCTGAAAGCTCAGAGAAGTCTTCTACTTACCATGGCACACTCTCCTCACAGTAGCACTACGTCACTCTCAACCTCTGACCCGGAACCTATGGTGGACACCATGGATACTGACTTAGACCCCACTACTCTCTTTGCAAAAATCAAATAACTGTTTTCTGCTGAACTCTCTGATTTCACAAAAAAAAATACAGAATTTTGGATCCAGAGTCTAGGAGGTGAAGGATAAACTGGATAAAGTTGCTGACACCCTGGAGAAGGATAAAAACCCGCCTTGATGATTCTGCTTAAAAATTTGAGACCATTGGTATTAAATTTGAGTACCTGAAAAATAGGTCTAACAGAGCCAACAGAGCTCAGAGGAGTGACAGAATTGATAACTAACCTGTGGGAGAAAGTTACAACATTGTTCTCAGCTCCTATTCAACAGGCCAACCCTACACTGCTGCACATAGACCATATTCACCAAGCATAGGGGAGGCCTAAAAACCTGAATGTACCCAGGGACATTATTCTTAAGCTTTTGAAATTTTTCACCTCTAGCGGGTATGGCTCCATTTGTTCAGCTCCTAACACTAATGCAGTGCATTAGAATCAGGGCCGGTTTTAGACAAAGTGGGGCCCTCGGCAAAATTAAAAGTGGGGCCCCAAATGTTTAAATATTGTACCTGCTACATAATCATATTGTTAATTTGATGTACTGCACTGCCTATCACTGCTGTTTACTAGAGTGTTCATAAGGTCTTTAAAGAGGACCCTTCACCTTCTGTGGCACATACGGTGTAATACATCGCTAGAAAGCTGACAGTGCACTGAATTCAGCTTTCCTGTTCTGAGCCCCCGGTGAAGAGCTGTCATTGCTGGTACCGTAGCTCTTCACTGTCAGAAGGGCGTTTCTGTACTGTGAAGGGGGCGTTGCTTACCGCATAGCGAAAATGCTGAGCAGTGAGGAACTCGTCTATGGAGGAGAACTATCAGGAGGGGCGGGGGGCGTTCCTCCCCGGTATCACAGTACAGAGCTATAGGCACAACTGGGAGGAAGGGCATCCCTGAGTGACTGTCAGAAACCCCCTTCTGACAATGAAGAGCTACAGTACCAGCACCGATAGCTCTTCACCTGGGGCACAGATCTAAAAAGATCAATACCATACATCATCTGATAGGTGCTGTCACCCTGATTTTTTTTTTTTTTTTTACTAATAAAAAGCCAAACCTAAAGTATACAAGAAAACAGCTACAGAAACATTTCCTATATGATGTGCAATAAAAATAAAGAAAAAGTTACACTTTAATGAAAACATAGAAGTGGATCCGCAACACTCTGTTGTATTTAAAAATTTCTTCTTTAATTTAATCCATTAAAACAATACAAAACTCCATGCAAAAGATTAGAAAAAACAAAAAGTATAACGAAGACAACGTAAAAACCGCTGTCAGTACCGCATGACTACTGCTGACGCGTTTCAAGACCCACTTGGTCTCTTATTCATAGCTGTTTTTGTGTCTGCAGACAGTCTTCATTGTACTTTTTGTTTTTTCTAATCTTTTGCATGGAGTTTTGTATTGTTTTAATGGATTAAATTAAAGAAGAAATTTTTAAATACAACGGACAAGTGTTGCGGATACACTTCTATGTTTTTGTTTGACGAGTACAACGGTGGCCTTAGAAGTCCTGAAGGCAGCGGATCGTGCACCTTGGTGGAGAGTAAAGGGTGAGCTAATATTGACCACACGTTTTGTTGGTATTCACAATTACACTTTAATGGATGGAAAGTAAAATAGCAGGTAGATTAGATGAGGACTGATGAAACCAAAATAGTTTGTAGAGGAACCAGAGCCTAGTTGTAGAAGCACAGACTAGACCCAGTTCTAGATAAACAGACTAGACCCAGTTCTAGATACACAGACTAGACCCGGTTCTAGATACACAGACTAGGCCCAGTTCTAGATACGCAGACTAGACCCAGTTCTAGATACACAGACTAGACCCAGTTCTAGATACACAGACTAGACCCAGTTCTAGATACACAGACTAGACCCAGTTCTAGATACACAGACTAGACCCAGTTCTAGATACACAGACTAGACCCAGTTCTAGATACACAGACTAGACCCAGTTCTAGATACACAGACTAGACCCAGTTCTAGATACACAGACTAGACCCAGTTCTAGATACACAGAGTAGACACAGTTCTAGATATACAGACTAGATCCAGTTCTAGATACACAGACTAGACCCAGTTCTAGATACAGACTAGACACAGTTCTAGATATACAGACTAGACCCAGTTCTAGATACACAGACTAGACCCAGTTCTAGATACACAGATTAGACCCAGTTCTAGATACACAGACTAGACCCAGTTCTAGATACACAGACTAGACCCAGTTCTAGATACACAGACTAGACCCAGTTCTAGATACACAGACTAGACCCAGTTCTGACAAGTGAGCTGATACTTCTGGTGCGGAGCTTGTAATGATATAATTCTTAGACTACACTTTCATGTATCACTGACTACAGTTATAAACGTGAGGTTCTTGGCGCACAATTTAGTAAATTGTGCGAGCCCATCTGCCACGTCACGGTGACCTCATTCAGATGGGTCCCTACACTAAGACTTTACTTCTAGAATAAATGCTGACCCCCACCCTCTATACACCCCAGAGATCAAGTTTTTATAAACTGCCCTGTAACAGTGAGTCTATAAGAAGGTGATCTCCTTCCCTATATGTAAAGTGTTAGTATAGGGACCCATCATAATAAGGCCACTAAGTGGTTGATGGGATCAAACATGTCATGCAGAATTTCTGCTCTAACATCTCTATGGCTAAAACATAGTAATATATGATAGGATACTAGTAATAGTAATGTAATATAACATCTGTCTATCTATTCAAATTGTTTAAATATACACCTTACACTTACTGTATATAGAGATACATTACATAAGTGGTACAACTTAAAACAGGTATACAGTCCTATGAAAAAGTTTGGGCACCCCTATTAATCTTAATCATTTTTAGTTCTAAATATTTTGGTGTTTGCAACAGCCATTTCAGTTTGATATATCTAATAACTGATGGACACAGTAATATTTCAGGATTGAAATGAGGTTTATTGTACTAACAGAAAATGCGCAATATGCATTAAACCAAAATTTGACCAGTGCAAAAATATGGGCACCTCAACAGAAAAGTGACATTAATATTTAGTACATCCTCCTTTTGCAAAGATAACAGCCCCTAGTCGCTTCCTGTAGCTTTTAATCAGTTCCTGGATCCTGGATGAAGGTATTTTGGACCATTTCTTTCTACAAAACAATTCAAGTTCAGTTAAGTTTGATGGTCGCCGAACATGGACAGCCCGCTCTCAAATGATCTGAAAACAAAGATTGTTCAACATAGTTGTTCAGGGGAAGGATACAAAACGTTGTCTCAGAGATTTAACCTGTCAGTTTCCACTGTGAGGAACATAGTAAGGAAGTGGAAGACCACAGGGACAGTTCTTGTTAAGCCCAGAAGTGGCAGGCCAAGAAAAATATCAGAAAGGCAGAGAAGAAGAATGGTGAGAACAGTCAAGGACAATCCACAGACCACCTCCAAAGAGCTGCAGCATCATCTTGCTGCAGATGGTGTCACTGTGCATCAGTCAGCAATACAGCGCACTTTGCACAAGGAGAAGCTGTATGGGAGAGTGATGAGAAAGAAGCCGTTTCTGCACGTACGCCACAAATAGAGTTGCCTGAGGTATGCAAAAGCACATTTGGAGAAGCCAACTTAATTTTGGAAACAAAGATTGAGTTGTTTGGTTATAAAAAAAGGCGTTATGCATGGCGTCCAAAAAGAAACAGCATTCCAAGAAAAACACTTGCTACCCACTGTAAAATTTGGTGGAGGTTCCATCATGCTTTGGGGCTGTGTGGCCAATGCCGGCACCGGGAATCTTGTTAAAGTTGAGGGTCGCATGGATTCCACTCAGTATCAGCAGATTCTTGAGAATAATGTTCAAGAATCAGTGACGAAGTTGAAGTTATGCCGGGGATGGATATTTCAGCAAGACAATGATCCAAAACACTGCTCCAAATCAACTCAGGCATTCATGCAGAGGAACAATTACAATGTTCTGGAATGGCCATCCCAGTCCCCAGACCTGAATATCATTGAACATCTGTGGGATGATTTGAAGTGGGCTGTCCATGCTCGGCGACCATCTAACTTAACTGAACTTGAATTGTTTGTCCAAAATACCTTTATCCAGGATCCAGGAACTGATTAAAAGCTACAGGAAGCGACTAGAGTCTGTTATCTTTGCAAAAGGAGGATCTACTAAATATTAATTTCACTTTTCTGTTGAGGTGCCCATACTTTTGCACCGGTCAAATTTTGGTTTAATGCATATTGCACATTTTCTGTTAGTACAATAAACCTCATTCCACTCCTGAAATATTACTGTGTCCATCAGTTATTAGATAGATCAAACTGAAATGGCTGTTGCAAATACCAAAATATTTAGAACTAAAAATGATTAAGATTAATAGGGGTGCCCAAACATTTTAATAGGACTGTATATACAGTATATAATTAGAGAAATATATACATGCAATACACACCTTACACATACTGTATATGGACAAATGGCAAAATGAAAGAAAACACTACAAGGTATTGTGAAAAAATCTGTACTGAGCCCATTCACCCATCATGTAGTGCGACCTTTGTCAGTAAGTAGTATCCACCTATGTAATGTACCCGAAGTGTACATCCTAATAAGTGTACATATATATATATATATATATATATATATATATATATATATATATATATATACACACACACACACACTGGACAAAACATATATAAAATACAGACATCTGCACAAATTGTATATACAAATAAGTAAAATAGATATAGACACGTCATATAATTAGCACACACACCTTTACCTATATTGTTTACATAGATTCCTATAAGTATTATCATATTAAATGGGATATACTACAGTATTTATCTTCTATTCATAGGATAGAGGATATATTACACATCTTAAGGGTCCATTCACACGGAGTAATGTGCCGCGTGATGTGGCACGTATACGGCATGTGAGACTTTGCTCACCGTAAAAGCTCCCATTGATTTCAATGGGGGGCTGGATAGTATATGACGCGTTATTTTGTGGCCTCAGCTCTCCGTTTACCTCCCCTCCTCTCCTTTGTTTTACCTCCTCCAACCTTCTCTTCCGCTGAACCCTTCTCTCCTCCTACACTAACCCACCACCACTACTCTCCTCCTAGTAATCTACTATAGGATACTAATGATAATAATGTACTATAATGGATTACAGATATATGTATTCTATGTAATTAACTATATGTTTAAATATACACAACTTATACTTACAGTATATAGTATATAATGCTTAAGTGACAAGTATGTAACTACAGATATATGTACATGCAGTACACGGCTTACATTAATTGGATTTACAACTCTATCTATCTATCTATCTATCTATCTATCTATCTATCTATCTATTTAGTACAAGCATCTATAAATAGACTATTTACATAGATACCTATAGGTATTATAGTATTAGGTAGGTCTCCCTTATCTACCCTTACCTCCTCTACCCCTCTGTGCCTCTCGCCTCTCTTCTCTTCGTCTCCGCACCTCATGCCTCTCCACCCCCGAGCCTCCCTCCTCTACAACTCTGCTCTTCTCTCCTCTACCCCCCTTAACCTCACCCCTCTATTTTCATTACATTACCCCTCTGCACTTGCTCCTCTCTTCTCCACCTATTCCTCGTCTTGTGCCTCTCTGAGCTACCCTGCCGAACTTCGCCCCTTTCTCCTCTACCGATTTGCACCACTTTCCTCTTTCCTTCTCTGAATCTTTTGCCTTCTGCCTCTCTTCTCTATTCACCACCTCCTACTTCTAAGCCTTCTTGCCTCTCTCTGTCTCTGGGCTCCTCATGCCTCTTGTCTATGTCTCTCTGTTATTTATGCTTCTTTCCTCTTTCCTCTACCCCTCCATCTCTGCGCCTCTCATCTCTCTGTTACCTCTACCACCCCCTACCTCTCTATTCCTCCGTACCTTTCATCTTTCTATCTATCCTACCCCAACAGCTTTCTCTCTTGTACCCGTCACACCTCCTGCCTCTGCCTCTCTTACCCCTCACCTCTCTGCACCTCTGTCCTCCCTCTTCTATCCCTCCAGGTCTCACATCTCTCTCCCTCCAGGCCTCACATCTCTCTCCTCTCTCCCTCCAGGCCTCACATCTCTCTCCTCTCTCCCTCCTGGCCTCTAGTCTCTCTCCTCTCTCCCTCCTGGCCTCACATCTCTCTCCTCTCTCCCTCCAGGCCTCACATCTATTTCCTCTCTCCCTCCAGGCCTCACATTTCTCTCCTCTCTCCCTCCAGGCCTCACATCTCTCTCCTCTCTCCCTCTAGGCCTCTAGTCTCTCTCCTCTCTCCCTCCTGGCCTCACATCTCTCTCCTCTCTCCCTCCAGGCCTCACATCTCTCTCCTCTCTCCCTCTAGGCCTCAAATCTCTCTCCTCTCTCCCTCCTGGCCTCACATCCCTCTCCTCTCTCCCTCCAGGCCTCACACCTCTATCCCTCCAGGGCTCACACCTCTCTCCTCTCTCCCTCCTGGCCTCACATGTCTCTCCTCTCTACCTCCAGGCCTCACATCTCTCTCCCTCTCGGCCTCACATCTCTCTCCTCTCTCCCCCTTGGCCTCACATCTCTTCCCTCTCTCCCTCCAGGCCTCACATCTCTCCTTCCTGGCCTCTAGTCTCTCTCCTCTCTCCCTCCTGGCCTCACATCTCTCTCCTCTCTCCCTCCAGGCCTCACATCTCTCTCCTCTCTCCCTCCAGGCCTCACATCTCTCTCCTCTCTCCCTTCAGGCCTCACATCTCTCTCCTCTCTCCCTCCAGGCCTCACATCTCTTTCCTCTCTCCCTCCAGGCCTCACACCTCTCTCCCTCCAGGCCTCACATCTCTCTCCTCTCTCCCTCCAGGCCTCACACCTCTATCCCTCCAGGCCTCACACCTCTATCCCTCCAGGCCTCACATCTCTCTCCTCTCTCCCTCCTGGCCTCACATCTCTCTCCTCTCTACCTCCAGGCCTCACATATCTCTCCTCTCTCCCTCCTGGCCTCACATCTCTCTCCTCTCTCCCTCCAGGCCTCACATCTCTCTCCTCTCTCCGCCCAGGCCTCACATCTCTTTTCTCTCTCCCTTCAGGCCTCACATCTCTCTCCTCTCTCCCTCCAGGCCTCACATCTCTCTCCTTTCTCCCTCCAGGCCTCACATCTCTCTCCCCCCAGGCCTCACATCTCTCCCCTCTCTCCCTCCAGGCCTCACATCTCTCTCCTTCCTGGCCTCTAGTCTCTCTCCTCTCTCCCTCCAGGCTTCACATCTCTCTCCTCTCTCCCTCCAGGCCTCATGTCTCTCTCCTCTCTCCCTCCAAGCCTCATGTCTCGCTCCTCTCTCCCTCCTGGCCTCACATCTCTCTCCTCTCTCCCTCCAGGCCTCACATCTCTCTCCCTCCAGGCCTCACATCTCTCTCCCTCCAGGCCTCACATCTCTCTCCTCTCTCCCTCTAGGCCTCACAACTCTCTCTCCTTTCCCCTCCAGGCCTCACATCTCTCTCCTCTCTCCCTCCAGGCCTCACATCTCTCTCCCTCCAGGCCTCGTATCTCTCTCCTCTCTCTCTCCTGGCCTCACATCTCTCTCCTCTCTCCCTCTAGGCCTCACATCTCTCTGCTCTCTCCCTCCAGGCTTCACATCTCTCTCCTTTCTCCCTCTAGGCCTCACATCTCTTTCCCTCCAGGCCTCACATCTCTCTCCTCTCTCCCTCCTGGCTTCACATCTCTCTCCTCTCTCCCTCCAGGCCTCACATCTCTCTCCTCTCCCCTCCAGGCCTCACACCTCTCTCCCTCCAGGCCTCATATCTCTCTCCTCTCTCCCTCCTGGCCTCACATCTCTCTCCCTCTAGGCCTCACATCTCTCTGCTCTCTTCCTCCAGGCTTCACATCTCTCTCCTTTCTCCCTCTAGGCCTCACATCGCTTTCCCTCCAGGCCTCACACCTCTCTCCCTCCAGGCCTCACATATCTCTCCTCTCTCCCTCCTGGCTTCACATCTCTCTCCTTTCTCCCTCTAAGCCTCACATCTCTCTCCCTCCAGGCCTCACACCTCTCTCCCTCCAGGCCTCACATCTCTCTCCTCTCTCCCTCTAGGCCTCACATCTCTCTCCTCTCTCCCTCCAGGCCTCACAACTCTCTCCTCTTTCCTTCTAGGCCTCAAATCTCTCTCCTCTCTCCCTCCTGGCCTCACATCTCTTTCCTCGCTCCCTCCAGGCCTCACACCTCTTTCCTTTCAGGCCTCACATCTCTCTCCTCTCTCCCTCCTGGCCTCATATCTCTCTCCTCTCTACCTCCATGCCTCACATATCTCTCCTCTCTCCCTCCTGGCCTCACATCTCTCTCCTCTCTCCCTCCAGGCCTCACATCTCTCTCCCTCTAAGCCTCACATCTCTCTCCTCTCTCCCCCCAGGTCTCACATCTCTCTCCTCTCTCCCTCCAGGCCTCACACCTCTCTCCCTCCAGGCCTCACATCTCTCTCCTCTCTCCCTCCAGGCCTCACACCTCTATCCCTCCAGGCCTCACATCTCTCTCCTCTCTCCCTCCTGGCCTCACATCTCTCTCCTCTCTACCTCCAGGCCTCACATATCTCTCCTCTCTCCCTCCTGGCCTCACATCTCTCTGCTCTCTCCCTCCAGGCCTCACATCTCTCTCCTCTCTCCGCCCAGGCCTCACATCTCTTTTCTCTCTCCCTTCAGGCCTCACATCTCTCTCCTCTCTCCCTCCAGGCCTCACATCTCTCTCCTCTCTCCCTCCAGGCCTCACATCTCTCTCCTTTCTCCCTCCAGGCCTCACATCTCTCTCCCCCCAGGCCTCACATCTCTCCCCTCTCTCCCTCCAGGCCTCACATCTCTCTCCTTCCTGGCCTCTAGTCTCTCTCCTCTCTCCCTCCAGGCCTCACATCTCTCTCCTCTCTCCCTCCAGGCCTCATGTCTCGCTCCTCTCTCCCTCCTGGCCTCACATCTCTTTCCTCTCTCCCTCCAGGCCTCACATCTCTCTCCTCTCTCCCTCTAGGCCTCACATCTCTCTCCTTTCCCCTCCAGGCCTCACATCTCTCTCCTCTCTCCCTCCAGGCCTCACATCTCTCTCCCTCCAGGCCTCGTATCTCTCTCCTCTCTCTCTCCTGGCCTCACATCTCTCTCCTCTCTCCCTCTAGGCCTCACATCTCTCTGCTCTCTCCCTCCAGGCTTCACATCTCTCTCCTTTCTCCCTCTAGGCCTCACATCTCTTTCCCTCCAGGCCTCACATCTCTTTCCCTCCAGGCCTCACACCTCTCTCCCTCCAGGCCTCACATCTCTCTCCTCTCTCCCTCCAGGCCTCACATCTCTCTCCTCTCCCCTCCAGGCCTCACACCTCTCTCCCTCCAGGCCTCATATCTCTCTCCTCTCTCCCTCCTGGCCTCACATCTCTCTCCCTCTAGGACTCACATCTCTCTGCTCTCTTCCTCCAGGCTTCACATCTCTCTCCTTTCTCCCTCTAGGCCTCACATCTCTTTCCCTCCAGGCCTCACACCTCTCTCCCTCCAGGCCTCACATATCTCTCCTCTCTCCCTCCTGGCTTCACATCTCTCTCCTTTCTCCCTCTAAGCCTCACATCTCTCTCCCTCCAGGCCTCACACCTCTCTCCCTCCAGGCCTCACATCTCTCTCCTCTCTCCCTCCAGGCCTCACATGTCTCTCCTCTCTCCCTCCAGGCCTCACAACTCTCTCCTCTTTCCTTCTAGGCCTCAAATCTCTCTCCTCTCTCCCTCCTGGCCTCACATCTCTTTCCTCGCTCCCTCCAGGCCTCACACCTCTTTCCTTTCAGGCCTCACATCTCTCTCCTCTCTCCCTCCTGGCCTCATATCTCTCTCCTCTCTACCTCCATGCCTCACATATCTCTCCTCTCTCCCTCCTGGCCTCACATCTCTCTCCTCTCTCCCTCCAGGCCTCACATCTATCTCCCTCTAAGCCTCACATCTCTCTCCTCTCTCCCCCCAGGCCTCACATCTCTCTCCTCTCTCCGTCCAGGCCTCACATCTCTCTCCTCTCTCCCTCTAGGCCTCACATCTCTCTCCTCTCTCCCTCTAGGCCTCACATCTCTCTCCTCTCTCCCTCCAGGCCTCACATCTCTCTCCCCCCAGGCCTCACATCTCTCTCCTCTCTCCCTCCAGGCCTCACATCTCTCTCCTCTCTCCCTCCTGGCCTCTATTCTCTCTCCTCTCTCTATCTGTGACTTGCACCTCCATGCTTCTACCTCTTTGTGCTTTGCATAGTTACCCCTCCATATCTTGCACCTCTTACCCTCTGTGCTTTGTGTCTCTCTCCCTCCATAAAATTATATGCACATACATAGAGATAATTTTATTTGGTACTTTGTGCATATTTGTACAGACGTTGCAGAGTTCATGATCACAGTTGGGTTGTGCCAGCACAATCCTCCTGCACTGTTATATTGCGCTGCCAGGTAATTCATATGAACTCATTTTTCTGTTTCCTCTACCCCTTCATCTATTTTGCTCCTATCCCTTCATGTATTTTGCACCCTGACCTACCCCTTCATGCCTCTTTTCTCATTGTCTATTAACCCTACTAAGTCTCAACCCTAGAATGTTCAATATACATGATACCTAAAGAAACCTAGCATATAAACCTATATGGTATCCGTATCAGTATAATAACATAAATAAGAACAAATTAATTCTAACCCAAAAATAATTTTATTAATATTACAAATATTTAAAAAGGAAGAACAAAACAGTTAAAAACAAAAGAAAGTTGAATCGAAAGATGAGTGGAAATCACAGTGTCACATGTAAAATATGATAAACAGCACATGTATGACAGTGCTGTCAATATATAATGCACAATACCTAGACAGATATAGACATACTGTGTTTAGAACAAGTGTAATTTGGGTGACAAAAGTAGTCATTCATGTATATGAGAACACCCAGCAAAACAAGAGTTAAATATGATGAAAGGTAAGTACTAAATAAATGTAAGTAGCATCATATAGTAAGGAAAGTCTTTAAAAAGTGCTACAAAAATATACCATATACATGTGAAGGGAATCAAAACCTGTCCAAATAGCGTGACTATGTACAAAATAACTCCTAATAGAGCGTGCGTACCACTGCGACCTCTACCCAGAGCCCCATTCTCACTGACTACTCTACTCTGTGCATCTACCCCTCATGCCTCTGCCACTCTTACCTTTCACCTCTACCCCTCTGTCTTCGTTCTTCTCTCCAGACCTCAGATCTCTCTACTCTACCCCTCCGTGCCTTTCGTCTCTCTCTCTATTACCTTTCTGGCCCTCTAGGTTCCCTCCTCTACCTATGTATGACTCGCGCCTTGTGTCTCTACGAGAGATGAGCGAACACTGTTCGGATCAGCCGTTCCGAACAGCACGCTCCCATAGAAATGAATGGAAGCAGCTGGCACGGCGACCGGCCGCTGGCAAAGTGTACGTGCCAGGTGCTTCCATTCATTTCTATGGGAGCGTGCTGTTCGGAACGGCTGATCCGAACAGTGTTCGCTCAACTCTAGTCTCTACCCCTCCATGCTTCTACCTCTTTGTGCCTCGCTTATTTACCCCTCCGTGTGTTGTATCTCTATCACTCTGTGTTTCCAGCTTTCCATATCTAGAGTATACACAGTCCTTACACATACTGACCGTGGAGATGTTACATGACAGATACGACTTTTACAGATACATCTAAATACATAGATACATACAGAAAGACATGGATATATGTGTGTATGGAAACATATATACAATATACAAACATTACACATACTGTCTATACATATACTATTTATAGACATACAATAGTGGACAATACATACAGGGTACCTTCACCTCTGACGTATTCTTTGTACTGTGTAGAAACAAGTATAAACCAAGTAAGGTATCTACAAAGAGGTGTATGGTAGAAGTAATAGTGGGCATACATATGTTCTGTATCCATAGAGGGCCAGCATTGACTATAATGTCCTCTGGTGGGCCCGGGGACCCCCGTCTGTCACTTTATCACATATTACAGATATATAAAGTAAGATAATAGGGGATAATAGGGGATAATAAGCATTTCTATCAGGGCCAGGTGTATGGAGGGGCCAGGTAGGATCAGTTATATGGACCTAATAGAATAGTGTCTGTACAATAGAAGTCACTGGCACAATAACAATATACATTGCTCTTTTTATTAGGAGACAATTAACCAGAAGATCTTCTAGTCCAGTGAAGTCCATCATGTTAAGTCATGCAGCATTGAGATATATACACTCACCGGCCACTTTATTAGGTACACCATGCTAGTAACGGGTTGGACCCCCTTTTGCCTTCAGAACTGCCTCAATTCTTCGTGGCATAGATTCAACAAGGTGCTGGAAGCATTCCTCAGAGATTTTGGTCCATATTGACATGATGGCATCACACAGTTGCACACAGATTTGTCGGCTGCACATCCATGATGCGAATCTTCCGTTCCACCACATCCCAAAGATGCTCTATTGGATTGAGATCTGGTGACTGTGGAGGCCATTGGAGTACAGTGAACTCATTGTCATGTTCAAGAAACCAGTCTGAGATGATTCCAGCTTTATGACATGGCGCATTATCCTGCTGAAAGTAGCCATCAGATGTTGGGTACATTGTGGTCATAAAGGGATGGACATGGTCAGCAACAATACTCAGGTAGGCTTTGGCGTTGCAACGATGCTCAATTGGTACCAAGGGGCCCAAAGAGTGCCAAGAAAATATTCCCCACACCATGACACCACCACCACCAGCCTGAACCGTTGATACAAGGCAGGATGGATCCATGCTTTCATGTTGTTGACGCCAAATTCTGACCCTACCATCCGAATGTCGCAGCAGAAATCGAGACTCATCAGACCAGGCAACGTTTTTCCAATCTTCAATTGTCCAATTTCGATGAGCTTGTGCAAATTGTAGCCTCAGTTTCCTGTTCTTAGCTGAAAGGAGTGGCACCCGGTGTGGTCTTCTGCTGCTGTAGCCCATCTGCCTCAAAGTTCGACGTACTGTGCGTTCAGAGATGCTCTTCTGGCTACCTTGGTTGTAACGGGTGGCTATTTGAGTCACTGTTGCCTTTCTATCAGCTCGAACCAGTCTGGCCATTCTCCTCTGACCTCTGGCATCAACAACGCATTTCCGCCCACAGAACTGCCGCTCACTGGATGTTTTTTCTTTTTCGGACCATTCTCTGTAAACCCTAGAGATGGTTGTGCGTGAAAATCCCAGTAGATCAGCAGTTTCTGAAATACTCAGACCAGCCCTTCTGGCACCAACAACCATGCCACGTTCAAAGGCACTCAAATCACCTTTCTTCCCCATACTGATGCTTGGTTTGAACTGCAGGAGATTGTCTTGACCATGTCTACATGCCTAAATGCACTGAGTTGCCGCCATGTGATTGGCTGATTAGAAATTAAGTGTTACCGAGCAGTTGGACAGGTGTACCTAATAAAGTGGCCGGTGAGTGTATATATATGCATGTCTACATCCGCTGGTTGGCATATGATGGGGCACAAGCTCCCCCCATCGCTGTTCCCTGGAGCTGTAGGAAGAAGGACCCCTTGAAAGTAAAAAAATTGTGTTTCAAAACAAATTCTAAAAGAATCAGTATGAGTTCACAAAGATCAGGAGCCAAATCACTAGCATTGAGGAAGAATCTAGTGGCTCTTAGACCGTCCTCATGTCCAATGCTCGTGTAAAGTGATTCCACATCACAAGTGACGAGGAGGGTATTCCGATCCAAGGGTACACCCTCTATTTTTTGCAATAAGTCTCCCGTATCACGGACATAGGAAGGTAAATTTACAACCAATTTTTTAAGGTAATAATCAATAAATTGGCAGACCTTTTCGAACGGACCATTCATACCTGAGACAATCGGTCGACCAGGTGGATTCTGAGCGTTTTTATGTACTTTTGGTAACAGGTAGAATGTGGGAATTGTCGGCTCATCCACCCTCAAACAATCAAATAATTCTTTAGAGATGACACCCCCTTCCAAGGCTGAAGACAGAATAGAATCCAATTCACTGCAGTAAGACATAAGGGGGTTGAATGTCAACTTTTTATAGTTATTAAAACTATAAAGCTGTTTAAAGGCCTCAATTTCATACATCTCAAGGGGCCAAACTACCACATTCCCCCCCTTGTCAGCACCCTTAATCACTACATCTGACATCTGACTCAAAGTCATTAAACTAGCTCTTTCATCCCGAGTGAGGTTGTCGTTTTTTACATAGCCTGGGATCTTCTCAAATTCATTGGATACCATCTTAACAAATAGGTCCACTGATGGACATAAAGATAGAGGAGGGAATTTTTTAGAAGTTCTACGTATGTTATCAGGTATAACCAGTGTAGGCAAAGTAGAAGCATTACTATCCTCAATCATCTCAGTCGGCCGTGGAGTGCCATTACTCTCCCGATATAATTCTTCTAAAACATCAAGTGCCTCTAGTTCTCTTACAGAGGACAAACTATCTTCTGTCACATTCTCCCCATATGTCCCTCCTTTATGGAACATTTTTTAAAAAATAAGAGATCTGCCAAATAAGTGCAGGTCCTTAATTGCAGTGAATTTATCAAACCTCGCACTGGGAGAGAAACTTAAACCTTTAGATAACACTGAAATTTGTGATTCGGAGAGAACATGTTTAGATAAGTTTATCACCTGTAATTGATGGTCTTTACGAATGCTCCTCGTATCCGGACGCTGCTTAGCAGGAGTCCTAAACTGGGTCTTCTTACGTTTATTACTCCCATTGACCCTTGTATGTACATCTAAATCAGTAGATATATTAGATTCATCCACTGACGACACAGAGGAGTGGGAGGCAGATCTGCCTCTATCCCTCCCCCGAGTCCGGTGCCAACGATAAACATTCTTAGTATCAAAGTCCGTCTTATCGCGATTAAATTTCTTTGATTTGACATCACAGATGGTCTTCTCCCAAGTATGAAATTGATCCTCAAGAGAACGATCAAACAGTGAAAGTGATTCAGCCGTCGCCGAGGTCTTCAATTGTTTTTGTAATTCCTCTACTTCCCTGTCTAATGTATCTATGGAAGTGGTGTTGTAGTCAGCCAATAGCTGCATGAAAACCATAGAGCAATTAGTACAAGCTGATTCCCATTTTTGTATAAAGACCTCGTCTGTAATGGGAAAAGAGGGAAAAACTTGAACCCTCAATCCCCTTGGGATCAAGTTACGTCTTATGTAGTTTTGTAGGAACGCCCGGTTCCACCAAATCTTCGTTCTTTTATGCAGCAAATTTTTAACTTTATCTTGTAAGTCCTGAACACTACTCGTGCCTATAAACCAGATACTTTATAATCATCTTTAAACATCAAGTCCAGACGTGTAAGCCAGGTGCGTTCCCTGGCCTTATAGTCCATCGGGGCCGTGCTACTTGACTCTGTGGAAAACACAGCAAGAACAACGAATAAATATACCAAAAGTATAGCACGTCTATTGGAGGAATAGGTATAACCCATCATAATTCAATCCTACCTCCCTCCCTCATTAAGCCCTTCAAACCTAGCATGTCTTAAACCACAAACATAGATATACAAACACAAAACTGGAACAGGCCAGATGGTTATCGACACTCAACATATCCAACTACAGGTTCAAGTATAAAAAATATATACCTTTATTAACACAATGTTAAAAATTATATACAGTCCTATGAAAAAGTTTGGGCACCCCTATTAATCTTAATCATTTTTAGTTCTAAATATTTTGGTGTTTGCAACAGCCATTACAGTTTGATATATCTAATAACTGATGGACACAGTAATATTTCAGGATTGAAATGAGGTTTATTGTACTAACAGAAAATGTGCAATATGCATTAAACCAAAATATGACCGGTGCAAAAGTATGGGCACCTCAACAGAAAAGTGACATTAATATTTAGTAGATCCTCCTTTTGCAAAGATAACAGCCTCTAGTCGCTTCCTGTAGCTTTTAATCAGTTCCTGGATCCTGGATGAAGGTATTTTGGACCATTCCTCTTTACAAAACAATTCAAGTTCAGTTCAGTTTGATGGTCGCCGAGTATGGACAGCCCACTCTCAAATGATCTGAAAACAAAGATTGTTCAACATAGTTGTTCAGGGGAAGGATACAAAAAGTTGTCTCAGAGATTTAACCTGTCAGTTTCCACTGTGAGGAACATAGTAAGGAAATGGAAGACCACAGGGACAGTTCTTGTTAAGCCCAGAAGTGGCAAGTAAATAAAAATATCAGAAAGGCAGAGAAGAAGAATGGTGAGAACAGTCAAGGACAATCTACCAACCACCTACAAAGAGCTGCAGCATCATCTTGCTGCAGATGGTGTCACTGTGCATTGGTCAACAATACAGCGCACTTTGCACAAGGGGAAGCTGTATGGGAGACTGATGAGAAAGAAGCCGTTTCTGCAAGCACGCCACAAACAGAGTCACCTGAGGTATGCAAAAGCACATTTGTACAAGCCAGCTTTATTTTGGAAGAAGGTCCTGTGGACTGATGAAACAAAGATTGAGTTGTTTGGTCATACAAAAAGGCGTTATGCATGGCGTCCAAAAAAAACAGCATTCCAAGAAAAACACTTGCTACCCACTGTAAAATTTGGTCGAGGTTCCATCATGCTTTGGGGCTGTGTGGTCAATGCCGGCACCGGGAATCTTGTTAAAGTTGAGGGTCACATGGATTCCACTCAGTATCAGCAGATTCTTGAGAATAACGTTCAAGAATCAGTGACGAAGTTGAAGTTACTTCGGGGATGGATATTTCAGCAACACAATGATCCAAAACACCGCTCCAAATCCTCAGGCATTCATGCAGAGGAACAATTACAATGTTCTGGAATGGCCATCCCAGTCCCCAGACCTGAATATCATTGAACATCTGTGGGATGATTTGAAGCGGGCTGTCCATGCTCGGCGACCATCAAACTTAACTGAACTTGAATTGTTCTGTAAAGAGGAATGGTCCAAAATACCTTCATCCAGGATCCAGGAACTGATTAAAAGCTACAGTAAGTGACTAGAGACTGTTATCTGTGCAAAAGGAGGATCTACTAAATATTAATGTCACTTTTCTGTTGAGGTGCCTATACTTTTGCACCGGTCATATTTTGGTTTAATGCATATTGCACATTTTCTGTTAGTACAATAAACCTCATTTCAATCCTGAAATATTACTGTGTCCATCAGTTATTAGATATATCAAACTGAAATGGCTATTGCAAACACCAAAATATTTAGAACTAAAAATGATTAAGATTAATAGGGGTGCCCAAACTTTTTCATAGGACTGTACATCAATATAGAGAAATACACATATACTGGACAGATGCAAAACACCGTATAAAACAGTACACATAGATGAATCTTAGTGAAATAGTATTGCACATATATATATATATATATATATATAGTAAGATGAACTACACCTGATGCAACCTCCACAAACAATTTATTAAATAATCACACTACCCGAATGCAGCTAAACTACTCTCCTAGTATTGACTAAGCATGTATATAGTCATAATATCCTGAGTGCAGAAAGAACACTCTCCTTAATTCCACATAAAGTCAGAAAATGACCAATAATATGTATTTCCGAAGCAGGAACAGGGATAAACCCATGTTTACAACATATTGTCATCAGGGAGGCAGAGCCGCAGGTATAATGCACACATAATGTAAAATACAATAAGGATAGGTCTACATCAAGAAGAAATATGCCATCTTACCCATATAGAATCACTGTGATGTAAGGCAAGAACACCTAGTGTCTGTTTGTCAGCCCGACGCACGTTTCGGCACGCTAAGCCTTCTTCCGGGGGTGGAGTTTATGTGGGACATAGAGGGTTTAAATATCCTAGAAATAATTAACCCAACCAATCAAAGACTCCTGATCTCAACACATGGTGTATACAATGATGCACACCTGTGCACCATTCAAAATAGTGCTGATAAGGAAAGAGACGTACGAGTGGTATAGGTAATCATGTGATACTGACTGCGGCGCATGCCCACTGTACAATGCTTGGGACAGCCACGCAAGTGAAAGACCGAAAGCGAGGCGTGGTAAGAAAACCAAGCCTCGCTTTCATCCCCACCACGTGACTGCAACCAGCCAACAGGAGCATGCGCACTCATATGCACATTCTACCAGTGCAGACCAAATGTAGGAATATAAGGATGCCTCATCACATCGCTATCCCAGCCAATTTGTGGTACCGGACAAATGCATTGAGCATATACCAGGGAGATGTTGAAGACTCAGGTTCAAATGATGAAAAAAGTGCAAAAAGAAATGTGAACTAGACAAAGAGGTAAATTACAAACTAGTGATTTGTATATATACATGTGAAGAAATTTTACACAAAAGCTGCATATATAAAGTGTCAACAATTGACAATTGTGAATATAGACAACAAAGTGAATGAAAAGTGAAAGTGACATGGTGTCATATTAAATCATCATTGGACTGTGATAAATAAAAAAGGGGGGGGGGGACCCCGAACAAGTGAAAATATCAAAACAACCCTATAAAATATTTATTAAGTTATAAATAAATATAGAAGCTCAATATAAATATATATCCCAAAAACCCCAATGTATGCAAAAAAATATCATACAATAAAATAATGTTTTCAAATTGTTCATCCACAAATCTCAGTATATGGAACCGCTGGTGTCACTGATTCCATTTTCACGTCGTCAGCATTAGCATGTCAAAATGGTACGAGTACTGACGATAAGGAAAGAGACGTACGAGTGGTATAGGTAGTCATGTGACACTGACTGCGGCGCATGCCCACTGTTCAATGCTTGGGACAGCCACGCAAGTGAAAGACCGAAAGCTACATCCGCTGTAATAGAGAGGCGGATGCTGGGGAGTGTTAGACGCTGGCACAGGTGCCTGCAACATCTCTATGCTCCTACCGTGCATGAAGCCAGCAGCGACAGGAGCGATGCTGCTATTCCGCTCCTCCACCCCCCCCCCTCCCCTCCGGAGTAGCAGCATCGCTCCTGCCGCTGCTGGCTTCATGCAGGGCAGGAGCATAGAGATGTTGCAGGCACCTGTGCCGGCGTCTAACACTCCCCGGCATCCGCCTCTCTATTACAGTGGATGCCGGGTCTGTATTGGTGGCCCCTTCCCCCCCCCCCCCATAGTGTAAACTACCTCCCCCCCTTCCAGGCTCGCTCCGTGCACTTAGCCCCTCCCCTCTCCCCCCTGACAGCAGCAGATACATCACTTGATTTATGAGCAGATAAGTCAAGGAATGTGTCAACAGAGAAATGGATAGAGTAAGATAGTGGACAAACAAAGCAGTTTTGCTGAAGCAATGTATTTAGGAAAAGTCTTACATTCACATTATCAAGCAGTATGGATAGGATCCTTGTGATGGGACAACCCCTTTAACTTTCTTATGTGGGTCTTGATGAAAGTAGCTTTTTTAGTTTTACAAGTAAATTACTCTTATGTATAAGAATAAATAAATTATTGCAAATTTTTTAATAAAGTTTTTTACCATTTATACATTTTTTCCCAGTATGACACTGTACAATGTGGTCTTCTGATCAGTAATCTATTGCCTTTCTCTATAGTCATTATTAATGCCAGCTCCCGTGACCCCTTCACTGTCTATACGCACCTTAAATCAATTCAGGCAATAGTCAACTTGGAGTACAGTCATGGCCTAAAGTTTGTTTGTCCGGGGTGTAAGCTTTTAGCAGGAAGTTGTTGGGTGGGCCCCCAGGACATCTACCACTGGTGGGCCCTTGGCCTTTCAGTCTGAGAGTGCCAGATAGTGTACTCGCTTTGCTGGCTAACGCATTTGGTGTTGGGCCAATCCCAAGTGCATTATCTAAGTAGCCTTCCCAGTCTTCATCCTTTTACCCCCTATGGAGATATGATCTTTGGCACACAGGAAGGCTCTCAGGTTGCTACCTCTGGAAGTCGTGCTGGTGTAAATGGCAGCTGACCAGGGACTAGACAGACTCCAGACCAAAGCACCAGGGACACTGGGCTCACAAGTGCTACCGCTCTTCCCTGCGTCAATGACGTCACATTCGTTGGTCACATGGCACAACAGCAACTAAGTCTCATGCAAGTGCATGGGTGTGAGCCACAATACCAAACACAGCCCTTAAAATATGTATCAAACTATTCTTAGTAGTTACTGACAAGTCAAATGCTGTGGCCTCTTCAACCAGCTGATCTGTGGGGGTCCCGAATGTTGGATCCCCACCAATCACATAGATCCTCAATATATAAGTCCCAGAAACCTCATTTAGGATAAGCCTCGGAAATGCTGATAGTATAAAGAAGCTCTTATACTTCTCTCTTCTACTTTACCTACTCCTGGCTGGAATAAAGAAAGCAGCTTTTCCAGAAAGTGGGGCTTTAGCCTTATACTGTAACCACTAATCCAGACCAGGCAAAAAAAAAGTCTCCAAGATCAATTTTTTTAAGATTCCAAGATTTAGTTAATGGTAAAAAACAAAGAACAGCACCGAGCTGCGATAGTGAAGTACCATATGGTAAATGGAATTGTGTGGTAAGAATACTTCTCACCTTTGAGGGTTGTATGAACAACCAATTTGTTAGGCTTTTGAACCACTTAGGGGAAGGGGGGCGGGGGTTCCACCCCAGGTGTTGAGACAGCAGGATCCGTACCACCCTTGGTGTCAACCTCCGCCCCAGCTATGAGCTGGAAACGCTGTAACACTGGCGTGGGGAGATGTCAGCAGGCTGTGCTGAAGCTCATCAGCTTGGAGGACAGACAGCATACTGCCTCTGAGGTGAGGGATGCTTTCCTGGATGATATGGCAATATGGTTTTCCCTGCTGCACCTGGGCCCAGGCATGTTTGTGTATGTGATAATGGCCGGTGGAAAGCTGGATGTCGCGTATATAGACTGACTGAATTGCTGTGTATCCCACTTAGCTTCTGGGGGTAGACCCTTAAAAATTGGATTCAGCGTACATAGCCTGACTGAATTTCTGTGTCTCCCACCTAGGTTTTGGGGGTACACACCGTGAAAAACTGCATTGAGCGTACATAGCCTGACTGAATTTCTGTGTATACCACCTAGGTTTTGGGGGTACACACCCTGGATATCTGGATTGAGCGTACATAGCCTGACTGAATTTCGGTGTCTCCCACCTAGGTTTTGGGGGTACACACCCTGGATATCTGGATTGAGCGTACATAGCCGGACCCAATTGCTCTATATCCCTGTTTTGGGGGGACACTGCCTGCAAAGCTGGGTTGAGCGTATATAACTGGACTGAATTGCTCTGTATCATTGTTTAGGTGTTTGGGGAGACACCGCCTGTAAAGCTGGGTTGAGCGTATATAGCTGGACTGAGTTTTTCTGTATCCCTGTTTTTGGGTTACACACTGCCTGAAAAGCTGGGTTGATAGTATATAGCTGGACAAAATTTTTCTGTATCCCTGTTTTGGAGTTACACACTGCCTGAAAAGCACTGAATTTTTCAGTATCCCTGTTTTGGGGTTACACACTGCCTGTAAAGCTGGGTTGAGCGTATATCGCTGGACTGAATGCTCCGTATCCCTGATTTGGGGAGAGCTTGACTCCTCTCTCTGCAGTATATAGCTCTGAAAAGAGCTGTTCTTGTTCTTCTTGAGTTTTTCCGTGCCTATCTGAAGCTTATCCCTATCTAGCCCTCAGCAGCACGTCTGTCCCTATGTCTGAAGGCTGGAAAATGAATCAAAGATGGCGGCCGATGTTCTTATAAATCAGAGGTCACATGTTTTCGGCAGCCAATGGGTTTTTTCAATGCCTACGTTGTCGAAGTTCCTGTCCCACCTCCCCTGCACAGTTACTGGTGCAAAAAACGCGCCAGGGAAGGTGGGAGGGGATACAAATTTTTACTGCGTTTTCCGCGTGGCATTTGATTGGAAACGAATACCTCAAACAGCTCGGTGTTCGCTCATCTCTAATGGATTATACAAGTATTTCATTAAAATAGGAATGTCATAGTGACAAGTCCTCTATAAAGATAAATAGATAAATTCACACATATCGTTTGAGATGTAGTTGACAACTGCATAAAAACTGTACAAACTTTGTGGCTAAGCAAGTCGCAGCCCAAAAATTCATCGGAAAAGATGATGGTAGAAATGCATCACAGTTTTTTCAACAGCGTTTTTTGCCTGCAGATTTTTCCTTTGCAAATTTTTCCATATGGAAAACACCAGCCTTTCCATATGTATAAGTAACATGCTATGATTTAAATCTGTTGCTGTGAGAAGTGTGAAAAGGAACGCTATCAGAAGTCTTTCATCCCTGCTGCTTTTAGGCTGTATAATCAACACTGAGCTAAGCGGAGATTATTCAATACAGAGAACTGAAAAATCCTTAAGTTGTGATATTCCTTGTACTATTTTTTACCTTTATCTTTTTATCTGTACCTACTATCCAGTGGCGTAACTAGGAATGGCAGGGCCCCGTGGTGAACTTTTGACATGGACCCCCCCACCACCGAAGACCTCGACTGACCCTCTCCTATACATTCCTGCGCGCTCTTTTATGCTCCATAGTGGCCCCTTCACACAGTATTATCCCCCATAGTGGCCCCTGCACACAGTATTATGTCTCTTAGTGGCCCCTGTACACAGTATTATCCCTCATAGTGGCCCCTGCACACCGTATTATCCCACATATTGGCCCCTGCACACAGTATTATCCCCCATAGTGGCCCCTGCATACAGTATTATCCCCCATAGTGGCCCCTGCACACAGTATTATCCCCCATAGGGGCCCCTGCACACAGTATTATCCCCCATAGTGGCCCTTGCACACAGTATTATCCCCAATAATGGCCCCTGCACACAGTATTATCCCCCATAGTGGCCCCTGCACACAGTATTATCCCCCATAGTGGCCCCTGCACACAGTATTGTACCCCATAGTGGCCCCTGCACACAGTATTGTACCCCATAGTGGCCCCTACACACAGTATTATCCCCCATAGTGGCCCCTGCACACAGTATTATCCCCCTTAGTGGCCCCTGCACACAGTATTGTACCCCATAGTGGCCCCTGCACACAGTATTATGTCCCACTGTGGACACCCATAAACAATTATTATACTCTGCGGTCGCTTCAGGTCGCCTCATGGGAGGTGCGGCACTGGTTACACCACTGCTACTATCACTGTAATGCCTCTACTGTGGAGCTTTTGTATTCATATTTTGTATTACTGTATTATCATGCAGCTGTAACACACTGAATTTCCCCATAGTTGGACTATTAAAGGACTATTTATTTTATCTTATGTAGATTTTTTTCCTGCAATGTGTGAATGGGATTAGCCCATTCACTTTGCAAGAACTGTAAAACGCTGCGATTTCACAATGTGGGGCCCCAGCCTTAGTGTGATTTGCAATTATTTTGCAATATGGTAGTGAATTGGATAATTTATACAGAAATAAAATTTTATATCTAAAAATGAATTCTGATGATTGGTTCAGCAATATCAGAAACTACTTCAGTAATTGTTCTGGGGCTTTTTCTTTGGGAGAGGAAAGAGGAAAAAGAGGAAATTGGGCATTTTCTTGTTCTCCCTCTCGCTATATCATTGTCAGATGCCACGAAGGGATAATCCTCTTCTGCTGAATACATTCTTTAGAAGGTTTAGGAGCTTTGGCACATTTTATATATGTTGTGTTCTGTTTTTACACGTGTATTGATCCTTTATTGAGAATCTAAAGTGTATGTTATGCTTTAATAAGGGTATATATGTAAAAATATCTAAATCAGAAAAAAAGAGAGGTAGAAAAGAATTACAATAAATTTACTTGTACTCACATATAAGATTCTGTACTAAAAGCTAGCTAAAATGTTTATAAAGATATAGATAGAGACTTTTATCTATCTATCTATCTATCTATCTATCTATCTATCTATCTATTTATCTAGCAATTGTAACTAAATTTAACAACAATAAACTTGCGGCTAAAAATTGAGCAGATACCGACCAGTAATGTAAGTCACTGACCAGTGCTCAGCACCACAGGAGGTACACAAACATATAAAATGTGTGTTAAATAATTAACTGTAGTGTAAAAGTCTATAAATATAGAAATTTCTATCTATAATTATAGCAATTCTATCTAAATATAACAAAAAATTTATAACAAAAAAAAACCCCTGCAGCTAAAAATTGAGCAGGTAGGGGCGTGACATGGTGCTGAAGAGGACCAGACATGTTTCACACAGGTTTTGGTGTTATATTCTTTTTCCAGCCTATTTAGGGGTTCCCACCTGGGTCCCCCAGCTACTACTTACATCCGGATCTCCTGCTGAACCCGGTGGGTTTTCGAAAGTTTGTTGGTGTCTGCAAACTGCCTGAATCTGATTTCTGTGCAGCCTCTACATGAGCAGCAGCCGTCATCTTACCTTGCTCCAAGTCAGTCCGACTTTATCATCCTGTCAGCTTCTCCAAGCCAAAATCCTTCCTCCAGCATCTCCCTGTTCTGAATCAGACTCTGCAGAACCCAGCACCATCCTAGGCTGCTACCTGGCCCTCCTCCTAAGAAGTGCAAGGTGCAATTACATGTGTGCCTCCTACATCTCTCCTGTGGTGAATTCTCTAGCCTGGTGATTTACTGAGCCTAATAAAACCCAAACTCTTCTCTCCTGGATACTGGGAGTCGCCTTTTGTGGATTACGGTTTGCTGTTTTTACTTTTGATGACCTCTGGTTTGCGTCTAGCCTGCATATAATGTCTGATTAACATCTCAGCTATCTGTCACAACTCCCCCACTTGCACCAATGGCACGATTCTGCTTACTATACTGCCCTACCACCTGCTACTTTTATAAGATGTCTACACATTCTCAAAAGCTGAAAGCTCAGAGAAGTCTTCTACTTACCATGGCACACTCTCCTCACAGTAGCACTACGTCACTCTCAACCTCTGACCCGGAACCTATGGTGGACACCATGGATACTGACTTAGACCCCACTACTCTCTTTGCAAAAATCAAATAACTGTTTTCTACTGTTTTCTACTCTGATTTCACCAAAAAAATACAGAATTTTGGATCCAGAGTCTAGGAGGTGAAGGATAAACTGGATAAAGTTGCTGACACCCTGGAGAAGGATAAAAACCCGCCTTGATGATTTTGCTTAAAAATTTGAGACCATTGATATTAAATTGGAGTACCTGAAAAATAGGTCTAACAGAGCCAACAGAGCTCAGAGGAGTGACAGAATTGATAACTAACCTGTGGGAGAAAGTTACAACATTGTTCTCAGCTCCTATTCAACAGGCCAACCCTACACTGCTGCACATAGACCATATTCACCAAGCACAGGGGAGCCCTAAAAACCTGAATGTACCCAGGGACATTATTCTTAAGCTTTTGAAATTTTTCACCTCTACCGGGTATGGCTCCATT
The DNA here is from genome assembly GCF_031893055.1 of Leptodactylus fuscus. Lineage (NCBI taxonomy): Eukaryota > Metazoa > Chordata > Amphibia > Anura > Leptodactylidae > Leptodactylus > Leptodactylus fuscus. Next base: position 94,701,826 of record NC_134270.1, read on the forward strand.
TGTTCAGCTCCTAACACTAATGCAGTGCATTAGAATCAGGGCCGGTTTTAGACAAAGTGGGGCCCTCGGCAAAATTAAAAGTGGAGCCCCAAATGTTTAAATATTGTACCTGCTACATAATCATATTGTTAATTTGATGTACTGCACTGCCTATCACTGCTGTTTACTAGAGTGTTCATAAGGTCTTTAAAGAGGACCCTTCACCTTCTGTGGCACATGCGGTGTAATACATCGCTAGAAAGCTGACAGTGCGCTGAATTCAGCTTTCCTGTTCTGTGCCCCCGGTGAAGAGCTGTCAGTGCTGGTACCGTAGCTCTTCACTGTCAGAAGGGCGTTTCAGATAGTCACACAGGAACGCCATTCCTCTATAGCTCTGTACGGTGAAGGGGGCGTTGCTTACCGCCTAGCGAAAATGCTGAGCAATGAGGAACTTGTCTATGGACGAGAACTATCAGGAGGGGCAGGGGACGTTCCTCCCCGGTCTCACAGTACAGAGCTATAGGCACAACTGGGAGGAAGGGCATCCCTGAATGACTGTCAGAAACCCCCTTCTGACAATGAAGAGCTACAGTACCAGCACCGATAGCTCTTCACCTGGGGCACAGATCTAAAAAGATCAATACCATACATCATCTGATAGGTGCTGTCAGCCTGATTTTTTTTTTTTTTTTTTTTTTTTACTAATAAGAAGCCAAACCTAAAATATACAAGAAAACAGCTACAGAAACATTTCCTATATGATGTGCAATAAAAATAAAGAAAAAGTTACACTTTAATGGATGGAAAGTAAAATAGCAGGTAGATTAGATGAGGACTGATGAAACCAAGAGTTTGTAGAGGAACCAGAGCCTAGTTGTAGAAGAACAGACTACACCCAGTTCTATATACACAGAAAAGACCCAGTTCTAGATACACAGACTAGACCAAGTTCTAGATACACAGACTAGACCCAGTTCTAGATACACAGACTAGACCCAGTTCTATATACACAGACTAGACCCAGTTCTAGATACACAGACTAGACACAGTTCTAGATACACAGACTAGACACAGTTCTAGATATACAGACTAGACCCAGTACTAGATACAGACTAGACACAGTTCTAGATACAGACTAGACACAGTTCTAGAAATACAGACTAGGCCCAGTTCTAGATACACAGACTAGACTCAGTTCTAGATACACAGACTAGACCCAGTTCTAGATACACAGACTAGACCCAGTTCTAGATACAGACTAGACCCAGTTCTAGATACAGACTAGACCCAGTTCTAGATACACAGACTAGACCCAGTTCTGACAAGTGAGCTGATACTTCTGGTGCGGAGCTTGTAATGATATAATTCTTAGACTACACTTTCATGTATCACTGACTACAGTTATAAACGTGAGGTTCTTGGCGCACAATTTAGTAAATTATGCGAGCCCATCTGCCACGTCACGGCGACCTCATTCAGATGGGTCCCTACACTAAGACTTTACTTCTAGAATAAATGCTGACCCCCACCCTCTATACACCCCAGAGATCAAGTTTTTATAAACTGCCCTGTAACAGTGAGTCTATAAGAAGGTGATCTCCTTCCCTATATGTAAAGTGTTAGTATAGGGACCCATCATAATAAGGCAACTAAGTGGTTGATGGGATCAAACATGTCATGCAGAATTTCTGCTCTAACATCTCTATGGCTAAAACATAGTAATATATGATAGGATACTAGTAATTTTAATGTAATATAACATCTGTCTATCTATTCAATTTGTTTAAATATACACCTTACACTTACTGTATATAGAGATACATTACATAAGTGGTACAACTTAAAACAGGTATATATACAGTATATAATTAGAGAAATATATACATGCAATACACACCTTACACATACTGTATATGGACAAATGGCAAAATGAAAGAAAGCACTACAAAGTATTGTGAAAAAATCTGTACTGAGCCCATTTACCCATCATTTAGTGCAACCTTTGTAATAGTAAGTAGTATCCACTTATGTAATGAACCCGAAGTGTGTATGAATACATCCTAATAAGTGTACATACATATATATATATATATATATATATATATATATATATATATATACACACACACACACACACTGGACAAAACATATATAAAATACAGACATCTGCACAAATTGTATATACAAATAAGTAAAATCGATTAGCACACACACCTTTACCTATATTGTTTACATAGATTCCTATAAGTATTATCATATCAAATGGGATATACTACAGTATTTATCTTCTATTCATAGGATAGAGGATATATTACACATCCTAAGGGACCATTCACACGGAGTAACGTGCTGCATGATGTGGCACGTATACGGCGTGTGAGACTTTGCGCATCGTAAAAGCTCCCATTGATTTCAATGGGAGGCTGGATCGTATACGCTGTGTTATTTTGAGGCCTCAGCTCTCCTCCCTCCCTCCTGGCCTCACATATCTTTCCTCTCTCCCTCCTGGCCTCTCATCTCTCTCCTCTCTCCCTCCAGGCCTCACATCTCTCTCCTCACTCCCTCCAGGCCTCACATCTCTCTCCCACAGGCCTCACACCTCTCTCCCTCCAGGCCTCTCACCTCTCTCCCTCCTGGCATCTCATCTCTCTGCTCTCTCCCTCCTGGTCTCACATCTCTCTCCTCTCTACCTCCAGGCCTCAAATCTCTTTCCACTCTCCCTCCAGGCCTCACATCTCTCTCCTCTCTCCCTCCAGGCCTCACATCTCTCTCCTCACTCCCTCCTGGCCTCACATATCTCTCCTCTCTCCCTCCAGGCCTCACATCTCTCTCCTCTCTCCCTCCAGGCCTCAAATCTCTCTCCTCTCTCCCTCCTGGTCTCACATCTCTCTCCTCTCTCCCTCCAGGCCTCACATCTCTCTTCTCTCTCCCTCCAGGCCTCAGAACTTTCTCCTCTCATCCTCCTGGCCTCACATCTCTCTCCTCTCTCCCTCCTGACCTCACATCTCTCTACTCTCTCCCTGCAGGCCTCACACCTCTCTCCTCACTCCCTCCAGGCTTCACATTTCTCTCCCTCCAGGCCTCACACTTCTCTCCCTCCAGGCCTCACATCTCTCTCCTCTCTCCCTCCAGGCCTCACATCCCTCTCCTCTCTCCCTCATGGTCTCACATCTTTCTCCTCTCTCCCTCCAGGCCTCACATCTCTCTCCTCTCTCCCTTCAGGCTTCACAACTCTCTCCTCTCTCCCTCCTGGCTTCACATCTCTCTCCACTCTCCCTCCTGGCTTCACATCTCTCTCCTCTCTCCCTGCAGGCCTCACACCTCTCTCCTCACTCCCTCCAGGCCTCACATCTCTCTCCCTCCAGGCCTCACACCTCACTCCCTCCAGGCGTCACATGTCTCTCCTCTCTCCCTCCAGGCCTCACATCTCTCTTCTCTCTCCCTCCAAGCCTCACATCTCTCTCCTCTCTCCCTCCTGGTCTCACATCTTTCTCCTCTCTCCCTCCTGGCCTCACATCTCTCTCCTCTCTCCCTTCAGGCCTCACATCTCTCTCCTCTCTCCCTTCAGGCCTCACATCTCTCTCCTCTCTCCCTCCGGGCTTCATATCTCTCTCCCCTATCCCTGCTGGTCTCACATCTCTCTCCTCTCTCCCTCCAGGCCTCAGATCTCTCACTTCTCTCCCTCCTGGCTTCACATCTCTCTCCTCTCTCCCTCCTGGGCTCACATCTCTCCCTCCAGGCCTCACATCTCTCTCTTCTCTCCCTCCTGGTCTCACATCTCTCTCCTCTCTCCCTCCAGGCCTCACATCTCTCTCCTCTCTCCCTCCTGGCTTCACATATCACTCCTCTCTCCGTCCTGGCCTCACATCTCTCCCTCCAGGCCTCATATCTCTCTCCTATCTCTCTCCAGGCCTCACATCTCTCTACTCTCTCCCACCAAGCCTCACATCTCTCTGCTCTCTCCCTCCAGGCCTCACATCTCTCTCCTCTCTCCCTCCTGGCCTCACATCTGTCTCCTCTCTCCCTCCAGGCCTCACATCTCTCTCCTCTCTCCCTCCAGGCCTGACATCTCTCTCCTCTCTCCCTCCAGGCCTCACATATCTCTACTCTCCCCACCAGGCCTCCCATCTCTCTCCTCTCTCCCTCCAGGCCTCACACCTCTCTCCCTCCAGGCCTCACATCTCTCTCCTCTCTCCCTCCAGGCCTCACATCCCTCTCCTCTCTCCCTCCAGGCCTCACATCTCTCTCCTCTCTCCCTTTAGGCCTCACATCTCTCTCCTCTCTCCGTCCAGGCCTCACACCTCTTACCCTCCAGGCCTTACATCTCTCTCCTTTCTCCCTCTAGGCCTCACATCTCTCTCCCTCCAGGCCTCACACCTCTCACCCTCCAGGCCTCACATCTCTCCCCTCTCACCTTACCGGCCTCACAT